>NC_044032.1:522233988-522545685 GCF_901765095.1 Microcaecilia unicolor
GAAGTGAGAAGAAATACCGTGAGACTGAATAAGAGCAGCAAGAGGGCTAAGGAAAATGTTAAAGAGAAGAGGTGAAAGGGCAGAACCCTGGGGGACCCCACAAGTCAGGGGTAAGGGGGTGACTACCTAATAGGTACAACCTCAGAGGAAAGAAGTAAAACAAGAAAAGACAGATCCTGATATCCCTAGTCTTGTAAACTGGGAAAGTAAAAGTGAAAGGAGAAGATAAAACTAGAGACATGATCAGGTTCCCCATCTAGACTGAAAAGGATGTAAATGTTCCATGTGAAATTAAAAATGCAGCCTTAAAGTAAAGCAGCTGACCTGCCACTCCTCTGCCTGCCAGGTTATATATAATGATTCCAGCTTCCTTGTAACACCCCCCCCCCCCCCCCGCCGCAAAAAAAGAGAGCAAAAATAATGTATTGTTTCAAGATAAATTTCATATATATATATATATAAAAAAAAATTTTCATGGCTTTAATGTATAATCTCATACACAAATCTCTAAAAACTATGTAATGCAAAACAAGATGTGTTTTAAAATCAATATTAAATAAAAAAAATATTTGGTTGAATCACTATGGGGGTCTTTTACTAAAGCTTAGCTCGAGTTATCTGCAGCAGGGCCCATTTTATTCCTATGGGCCCTGCTGCAGATAACTCAAGCTAAACTTTAGTAAAAGACCCCCCTTTGACTCCTAATTACTAACGCTTAGCGCATGATAAAGCCGCAGTCACAAGCTAAGCATTAGTATCTAGGAGCCAGGTTTTCTGATAACAGACCTGACGTACGCCTTTATCATTTACAAACGTCTGCCATCATGTATTATCAATACCATCAATATCTTTTTTTTTTCCAACTGATATTTGACCACACATCAAGGACCAAGTTTACTAAGCAGCACTAAGGGTGCGTTAGTATTTTTAGGGCATGCGGATTAGCAGGCGCTAAACGCTAAGTTGCCATAGGAACATATGGGCGACTCTAGCGTTTAGCATGTGCTAAAAACACTAGCGCGGCTTAGTAAACAAGGCCCCAAATGTTAGTTTATCCACTGGAAAAGTCTGAATCAACCCATCAGACAGACCAAGAAGAAAATAGCACCAGAAACTCAATGGTCCAAATGAAATGTATTCAGCAACTAAAACATCCTTGACTGGAATCTACAGTACCTGACATGGCCACATTTTATCTACTGAAGCTTTCATTTTTTAACTGCGGTGTGTGCTCCTGGCACAATCAGGCAACGTTGTGTTCCTTTTTGGTTTGTGTTTGAATAGACACATCACAATACCGTACCATAATTGTGACAATACCTGTAAGCAGTGGCATAGCCACAGGTGGGCCTGGGTGGGCCAGGGCCCACCCACCTAGGGCTCAAGCCCATCCAACAGCGGCACACCCTTAGCAGTAGCTAGCGGGGATCCCAAGCTCTACCAGCTGAAGACCTCCCTCTGTTGGCAAAAATGCTGCTCTCCACTTCAGCAGCCTGAACTTCCTAAGCTGCGCGTGCTCAGTTTTCAGTGTATGCCTGCTGCAGACTGCTGAGGTGGAGAGCAGCATTTTCCTGCCAGCCGAGATTTTTTTTTTTAGAATAACGGGGGGGGGGGGGGGGGGGGGAGGACACTTGGTGCCCACCCACTTCTTGTTTAGGCCCATTCAAAATCCACTATCTGGCTACGCCCCTGCCTGTAAATATATGGTGACCACTGATTCAGCCTTTATACATGAAATGTGGCCACATCCAGTGCTGTGGTTTCCAGTCAAGTGTGTTGCTGTAAACAATTTCATATGATTTGGCAATATTTTGGGCCATTGTCTGTCTGATGTTATTTTCTTCTTGGTTCATTGATTACATTGTAACCTGCCTCTTTTTCTGTTGTGTCAACCCATCAGGCAGGCCAGAAGCTTCCCACCAAGTAAGTTCCCACCTAAGAAGTTTGGGCTGATGATACCTCCCACGGACAGAGAAAGAAGAAGCTGTGATTTTGTGGAAATGGCAATACTTACAGCAGCTGCAGGGTGGGCATGTGGGAAAACATTCTGTCCTTGATTTCAGGAAAGGTTCCATTGACCACACTCCTGAAAAGCACAAAAAAAGAGAAAGAAAACCCCATAGCCAAGCTGCTGAATAAAGAGAGGAACTGTGCTGGAACATTCACCACTTCATTCATTGCTAATCCCCTTCCTGAAGCTGTCCCAGCATGAAAGGGAGACATTCTCTGTCATTTCATGCTCTCCTACTCCTGTGTTTTCCTTAGGCATTCACAGCTCCCAGTCTTACCCTGTGTCATTCACGTCCTGCCTAGGCTCTCGGTCCCACAGTAGGACTGCTGTACCGTTGGGCAGTTGCTTATTATGTGAGGGGAACAGACATTCTGTTCAGTGGGATCAGCAATGATCCCACTGAACATAATGTTTATCTCAAAGAGGGTCACTGCTGATCCCAATGACCCTCTTTGAGATAAACGTTTTTACAAAACCGTATACAGTTATTTGTAAAAGTAGAGCTGAAAAGTAATTCACCTCAGTGGCTCCTTGTCAAGACCACTGCATCAATTTTGGGCACGCTAGGTGAACGTTCAGCCTTATCCTCCCACTCAATTTATTTTCAGGTTCCTAGCTTGTTGGCTCCCCCCACCATAGACACACACACTCTCTCTCTCTCTCTACAATCAACATCATCCCACAACAATCCTATAAAAACAAAAAAATTGGACATCCTCATTTTAAATATTAACTTTGTGTTGTCCGTGTGGTTCTTTGAGTTTATGTTTCTGTTATCGCTTATTATTTTATGAGCCCCCCCACCCACCGAATCTGCTGCCCTAGGCAACCGCCTAACTGTTGGCCCGGCTCTGCTCCTTGTAATATTCATCCGAACAATAGGCAGCTTGTTCTGCCACACACAGAGACGAGCACTGTGTCTGTTCAGATATCCATTCTTGCTTTCTAGTCGGGGGGGGGGGGGGAATGGGGTGTTTTAAATGTTTATATTACACATGAGAATCCTAATTATCAAAGGCATTCCCAAAATACTGCCAAAAATCCATCCCCACTATCCTTCAGCCCCCAAAACCCAAGCCTGCCCTCCAACAAAAGGACAAGTGCAGCGGGATGAGATTTCACTTACAACGAGCTGATGTCGCCGGGGATGGCTTTCGGCACCCAGGGAGATCCGACACAGATGATGGATTCTCTGGAGCAGCTGCATGTAGAGGGGCATTTGACAACCTTCTTAACCTGCACCGGGCGCAGGACGCATCCAAGCAGCACCAGAAGCAAGAGCAGCGCCCTCATCCTGCCCTCTCACCCCCGCCCCCACTTGACACTAATGGAGGCTGCTGAGCCCTGTTTCCTTGTGGGCAGCAGGCTGCAGGCTGGCATCCCATGCGCTCCCCACTCTGGGGCTGAGGCTCTGCGCCGTGCTCTGCTGCACTCGGCTCCTGACATCAGCACTTCAGCTGCAGCTTTTCCTGGCCAATGAATAATTTAGCGACGACTCCATTCGGGAGAGTTTTAAATATAATCCCCCAAGTCGCCAACGTTCAGCCTCCACTCGGGCATCCTCGGCTTCTCCTTGAGTAAGACAAGAGATGCGGTGAGTCTGACCTTGCGGGGAGTGAGCATCCACGTGACCTGCTGGGGGGGGGGGGGGTGGGCAGTGTGGTGCTCGCTGCACCCCCTGACCCGGGGCAAGACGGAATCAGCTGCTCTCTTTTCTTGCACTGGTGTATTTAAAATCACTTACATCCCGCCCATTTTAAGGGGATAACAATAAAACCTATGCAATAATGAACAAAAAAAACCATAACGTGGTGATATGGAAATCATTGTTCAGACTTTTCCAGAGAAAGTCATTGAAAAATAAAATAAAACCAGATTTCTGCAGCACTCTTTCCCAAACAATTTAAAGGGGTGATCAGGGGCAAACGTTTATAACATTAATACATTTATTTTTCTTTCATGATTCACTCTCAAAGCTGTTAACACAAATTTATTGCATTTTGTATGTTATTGATTGTATGTCTTATGTGGCAGATTGTTTTTTGTCTATTAGATTGTAAGCTCTTTGAGCAGGGACTGTCTTTCTTCTATGTTTGTGCAGCGCTGCGTATGCCTTGTAGCGCTATAGAAATGCTAAATAGTAGTAGTAGTAGTAGTAGTAGTATGTACTAAATAGCACCATTTGGTAAACATGTTTCCTTTTATTTTATCCACTTTCTGATGATTTCATACCATAGTGCTTTAAAATATTTTTTTTTTTTAATCACATATTTATAAAGGCCATATATACAAGAATAACCTCAATATCCACATTTTTGTGAACCATCATATTTGTAGTGATTATTGGTCTAATGGCCATATATAGCTTTTATGTTATAATTATGTCCATCAGTGCAGACTATTTTTGTGGAAATTTTTACTTCTTTTAAAACACATTTTCATTCATTCAGAAGGAATGGTTCCTCAGGAGCTTAGCCGAGATTGGGTGGCAGAGCTGGTGGTGGGAAGCGGGGATAGTGCTGGGCAGACTTATACGGTCTGTGCCAGAGCCGGTGGTGGGAGGCGGGACTGGTGGTTTGGAGGTGGGGATAGTGCTGGACAGACTTATACGGTCTGTGCCAGAGCTGGTGGTGGGAGGCGGGGCTGGTGGTTGGGAGGCAGTGATAGTGCTGGGCAGACTTAAACGGTCTGTGCCAGAGCCGGTGGTGGGAGGCGGGGCTGGTGGTTGGGAGGCGGGGATAGTGCTGGGCAAACTTATACGGTCTGTGCCAGAACCGGTGGTGGGAGGCGGGGCTGGTGGTTGGGAGGCGGGGATAGTGCTGGGCAGACTTATACGGTCTGTGCCCTGAAGAGGACAGGTACAAATCAAGGTAGGGTATACACAAAAAGTAGCACATATGAGTTTATCTTGTTGGGCAGACTGGATGGACCGTGCAGGTCTTTTTCTGCCGTCACCTACTATGTTACTATTCAAAATCACCCATATCACATAATTTTATAATACATCCTGAACCATGTAATTTCCCAAAAATCCAAAGAAACTCATTATGTCACTTATCTTAAAACAAGATCCTTGAAGTATATCTCAGCCTGTATGCCAGCCAGGGCCAGTGCTAGATATGACGGAGCCCAGGGCAGATGCTAGGAAGGGAGGCCTCAAAGCTTGTTTGCAGATTGACCCTCTTTCAACTTCAGGCAGGTTTGGGGCCTCCAGTTACATGGGGGGGCATAGCAATTGCCCTGTTTGCCCACCATTAATGCAGGCCCTGATGGCAGCCCTTCTGCCAATATGCCAGCATGTCTGCTGATACAATCATGTTTTGAGCAACTGCTCTGCTTCAGGGCATATTCTATGCTTCTTTCCATATTTTCTCCAATCAACTCAACTTAAAATCCAGTGTACAAAAAATCCTGATGATGATATAAAGGCTGATGCTATAAAGAGTCAGTGTTCAAAATGGCCTCTCCTGGCCATTTAAAACACTTCTCTGGAACTACCCGCACATTCAGCAGCATTTAACCAGATAGTGTTGCTGAAAATGCCCGGTTAGCACCTAAGCAAAAGCTGGCTATTTTGTGGGCATGCCGGGGCAGAGTCAGAACTTAACCAACTAAGGTAACTGCATGCATAGGACCACATAAAACACAGTCCTAGCTTTATGCAATTCACCTTAGCCAGTTAAGGGCTGACTATCACACTTAGGTTTTTTTTTTATTACTAAGCTGTGGTAGCATTTTTAGCTCACAGTAGAAATCAGCTGGCGGTAAATGCCAAGGCACCCATTATATTCCTATGGGTGTCTCACCAGCTGATTTCTACCGCGAGCTAAAAATGCTACCGTGGCTTAAAGACCCCCTTAAGCGGCTAGGGTTTATCTGGCCAAGTATACCCAGATATTCAATGCTGGTACCCGGTCATGGCTTGGCATTAAATGGCCAGGCATAAAGCGAGTGGCAGACAAAAAATACTGACCACCACCAGCTAAATATTAACCTCTTTATGGTCATTTGACCAATAATCGCTTTAAGTATGATGTGCACAACTTCCTGAACAAAAGCGTTAGGGAAATGCATTCATTAGCACAGATTTGGTTCATTAGCATTCCTTAAAAATTTTAGTGCATGTGAAATAAATGTAATATATGTTAAGCTATGAAGTAATGTGTTAAGTTGATTAGCATGCATTAAAAGGTTCTGTGTTAACATTTTTTTAAATTAAAATAAGTATGTACAATGAACTGAAAAATGTCCTAAAATTGCAGAAAAAGCCTAAAGGAAGAACAAACCCAAATTTTCCCTGTGCATATCCATTAAAAGTGCAGTCCTTGACTGAGGATGGGTCCAGGCCACAGTGGAAAGTAGAAGTATGGAGTGATGAATAGGTAGCTGCTTTGCCGATGCAGTCTAAAGATGCAGCGTGGCTCTGATCTGATGAGGTTGCACTCTGGTGGGCAGAGAGATACCAGCTTGACCATAAAAGAATTGAATCTGCCAATTAGCTACCAAATCTGTTGTATTTAAAGGAGGAAAAGAGTTGTGTAGACCAGGGCTGGACAACCGTGGTCCTCAAGTGACATAACCCAGGTTTTCAAGATTTCTACAATGAATATGAATGAGATCTATTTGCATACAATAGTAGAAGTACATGCCTATTCATTGTGGAGATCATGTATTTAAAACTGCTGCATTTGCATGATTTACTTGTCTTAGTTACTGAACCTAGATCATATTTTCCCATTTTAATGGAGAGCCTCCGTGAGTATGGGAAATTTTCTGGTTTTCAATTGAATTTAGTAAAATCAGAAGTCCTAGCTACTTTCGTGTCTTTGCATCGAGTGTGGAAAACTTGTTTCCCATTACAATGGGTGTCCAGATCTTTTAAATACCTGGGCATTCAATTGTCCTTGGACACTTTGTCGCTTTATAGAGTACAGATAAATTGCTGCGAGGCATGAAGATGCACTTAGAGAGGTGGGGTTTCCTCCCATTATCTGTGTTGGGACACATAAGCTTATATTGTATGGTGATATTTCCCCGATGGTTATACACTCTTCAATCATTGTCCCTTCGTCTTATGCGTCAGGATCTTCGGGGTGCCAGTGCGTTTTAGTTGGAGGAAAGCTGCCTAAGGACAGATGGAGATCTTTCATGGGGCCCTGGCAACATGGAGGACTTGGCATTCCAAATCTCCGCCTGTATAATAATGCATGTCTTCACCATCTGCGGGTCTGGATTTTGGGCTTCAATAAATTTGCAGATGGTGACATGGAGCATGCCTTCTTTTTCCCCTTCCATCTTAGATTGTAAGCTCTGTCGAGAAGGGACTGTCTCTTCATGTTCAAGTGTACAGCGCTGTGTATTTCTAGTAGCACTATAGAAATGATAAGTAGTAGTAGTAGTATTAGTAGTAAGTTAGCAAAACCTCATTCACAGGCCAGAGTAAGTAAAATGTAGACAAAACTGACTCTTAATCCTTCTCAGTAGGGATGGGCAGTCAGAAAATGTTGGTTACGTGTCATTTCCAGAAATGTTCATTTTATTTGTTTTCATTTGACTATTTTGTCATCACAGGAGTAAAACTGTTGAGTATGTGCTCTTTTGAAAGACTGCACACTATTTGCAAGGAGGGCGCACTCTTTCAGAAAAAGTGCACACTCTTTTCCCAATAGTACATGCATCTGTGCAATGTTCGTGCATGTATAATGGTTTGAACTGGCACACTATCATGAAAAAGTGTGCACTCTCTTGAAAGATTGCACCTAGAGAATGACACAGGAACAAAGTTTGTCCTCATCTCGTTCCCACAGGCTCTGTTCTCAACTGCACAAGCCTCAAACTCATAATTTTATATTTAAATCTTTTTTAAGTATAAAAAGGAACAATATTCAGTGCAACTGTTGTTTATAAATTACAAATAGAAAACAATAATAATTAGCAAATATAACAACCCCCCACCACCAACCTGTACCCTTCCAACCAAAACAATAGCTGACTTCTGCTACCCCAAGGAACCCTAATCCACCTTGTTAAAATGTCTAGGGGTACAAAATACAACCCATTCTGTATGCCCTATGAAGCACTGTTATGATTTTTTTAAATCTGTGGATGAATAATAAGTCATCAACAAACTCAGGATTCAGTCTAGCTCTCCTGTCTTCCACAGTCCTTCCCACAATAGAAAATGTCCTTTGAGAAGGTTTCTCTATGAGAGGATATGCATACAAAAGACCCTCTCCCCAATGTAGGAGAAAGGCATCTGACGCTAGTCTGCTATGTTACCCAAGCCTGGAGCAGAACTGAGGGACTTTGTTGTTGAGTGGCGAAAAGATCCACTGAGGGGGTGCCCCACTCTCAGAAGATCTTCCGGGCTACGCCCAAGTTTAGAGACCACTCGTTCGATTTCAGTATCCTGCTCCATCTGTCTGCCAGGTAGTTGTTCTAGCTGGTGAAGGTAAGTGGCATGGAGGTCCATCCAATGAAGTAGGGCCCACTGCTATATGCCTACCACTTCCTGACACAAGGAGTAGGATCCTGTACCTCCATGCTTGTTGATATAAAACATTGCAACCTGGTTGTCTGTTTGAATAAGAACAATTTGGTTCTGGACCCGATCTCTCAAAGCCTTTAGAGCATTCCAAATAGTCCTGAGCTCGAAAAGATTGATGTGGAACCGAACCTCCTGAGCGGACCACCAGTCTTGAATGTGAAGCTTAGCTACATGAGCTCCCCTTCCCAGGTTGAATGCATCTGTTGTCAACACATTCTGAGGCGGTGGAATTTGGAATAGAAGTCCCAGAGTCAAATCGGACCTTACTTTTCACCAGTAAAGGGCATGTGCTAGATCTGTTGGTATGCAGAAGACATCAGTTAGATTCCCTGTCACCTGAGACCACTGGGAAGCTAAGGTCCACTGGGCCGCTCCCAAGTGGAATGAAGCCATGGGAGTGGCATGCACGGTGGAGGCCGTGTGGCCCATCAGTCTCAACATTTGCCATGCTGAAACCTGCTGGCTGCTGCGAACCTGCGAGGTGTTACTAACGTATCTGCTCCCACTTGAGGAAGAAAGGCCCGAGCCTGTGCTGTATCTAGCAGGGCTCCTATGTATTCCAATTGACAAACTGGTTGCAGGTGGGACTTGGCGTAATTGATGACAAACCCTAGTAGCTCCAACACCTGAATAGTCATCCTCATTGACTCCTTGGTCCTTTCTGAGATACGCTGTTGACCAGCCAATCATCCAGGTAGGGAAACACATAAATACCTCGTTTGCATAGATATGCTGTGACTACTGCCAGATACTTGGTGAAAATGCTGGATACAGATGCCAGGCCAAAAGGCAGAATGCGATACTGGTATTGGCATTTCCCCACTCAAAATCTGAAATACTTCCTGTGACTTGGAAGTATCAAAATGTGGGTATAGGCATCCTTTAACTCTAGAGAGCATAGCCAGCCATTTTCCAGAATTAGAGGAAGAAGGCTGTCCAGGTAAAGCATCTTGAACTTTTTTTCAATTAGGAATTTGTTCAGGTCCCTTAGGTCTAGGATTGGCTGGTATCCCACAGTTTTTTTAGTCACAAGGAAGTACCTGGAATAGAATCCCTTTCCTTCTTACCCTGGTGGTACAGGGTTCGACCCTCGGGCCTGTAGATGGGTGGAGAATTCCTCTGCAAGAACCTGCTTGTGCTGAGAACTGATGAACAACACTCTTGGGGCCAGATGCACTAAACGTAATGAGCCAGCAACGTGGTTTTTAAACTAGTTCTAGCCAGTTTAGTGCACAAGTAGTAAACCGGGACATGCACAAAAGGGTTCTCCGAGCCATTTACCTGTCATAGTAGCAGCTAATGAAAATGGAATGCAAAGCTATTATAATGAGCTAATTACTATTATAATGTGCATGCAATGTGATGCACTGCCGTTTGCGACCCCATGCACAAAAGCATTCCCTACCTTTACCGTGGAAATTTTAACGGGAGGTCTAGACCTGCCAGTTCTTCATTATCGCAAGTAGGAGAAGGGGAGAAACAAGGCAGGGAAGATGGAGAACAACAACAACAAAAAAAGTACACCGGCTTACACGCAGCTTCTTTGCGTGTATGAAAGCTGTGTATGAAAGTCGTGCCATGATTCTTTTCTCAAATGACATTTTACTGGCAAGAAATGGGGGGGGGGGGGGGGGGCAGTAAATGTAAAGCATAAAAGTAATAGTGACTTACCAAAAATGCAAAGAAGACAAGTGTCAAACAGCCTCTGCTGGGAAACAGCATTCCCCATGCTTAGAAGCACAACAAAGAGGAGCTAAACCAATTGGACAGTGTCAGCCTGGGATGTCCCGCCCACTCATTGCTGGAGGGTGACCCCAGGAAGTTCAGATCCAAACAGATCACAGCTCTAGAGTTATATCATCAGGGAAGCCCTGCAGGGAAGAGGAGTTGGGACAGCAGCCAGCCAATGCCCATCTTCAGGGAGATGGGCGTTCCATGATGTCAGCCGGCCAATAGAAGGAAGCAGCAGGAACAGCTGGGGGTGGAACCAAGCCCTGATACGGATTCCTCAGAGCCCAGAGCCTAGAGCAGCAGCGAGCATATTCTAGGCTTCTTCCACTTTTTCCCAGCAGCAGGGAGCCCCATCACAGGTCTGACCATCCAAAAACAAAAAAGTGCACTTTTGTGCTTGCCAAAAAAAAAAAAGGCTACATCTACTGTTTCATACACGCAGCTTATCTGCGTGTATGAGAGACGTTTGTAGCATGCGCAGAGCAGCCATGCATAGCGATTGTTCTACGCATGCTCAGCTGACTGACTGGCTTCCCCCCTATCGCATGCAAATGAGCTGGGTCACAAAAGCAATGAGCAGCTCATTTGTATGAGCGATTCTCTTTGTGAATCCCTCTGTGTTTCTAAATCGGTAAATTTTTACTGATTTGGAAATGCAGACGGATTCTTAATAGGACCTTTGTGCATCTGGCTCTTGGTGGGCAATTTGGAAATCTCTGACATCAATTCAGTTCATACACGAGACGGACTATTTGAAGAACCCACCGCTCAGTGGCTACAAAGGGCCATCTGTGTTGGTAAAAAATTACCCTCTCCCTGGCCATCCGGGACGGATACTTTTTGAGTAGCTATGCTCTTCTGGAGCCAGTCAAAATTCCATGACCTGCTTTGACTGGGGAGCTGACTGGGACTTTTGAAGATGGGGCAGGCAAGGTCTGGGATGCTGGGCCTGAGTGGCTGAGTGGAATGAGCGGGAAGCGGGTACCTACACCTTTGAGAGTAGTAGATATGCTGCTTAGACCCCATCAGAAATCTTCTTGCTGAAGAATATGCAGATGGAGTACGCTGAGAGAGAGTATGGATAGTATCTGTATGCATTTTTATGAGGTCAGCAGCCTCCTCCACTTTCTCTCCAAACAAGTTGTCCCCTCAGTATGGCACATCCAACAATCTCTCTTGAATTGCTGGTTCCAGGTCAGAGACATGCAGCCATGACAGTCTGCACATCCCCACAACCATTCCAGAGAGTCTGGACACAACATCAAAATCATCATAGGTACCCCTGGCCAGATAATGCCTACACTTCATCTGCTTGTTAGCCAGCTGGTAAAACTCTGCAGCCTGCTCTGAAAGGAGAGTCCACCAGAGCCAGTGTACTGTTTACCAAAGAGTCAAGTAAAGTCTCATGTAGAGCTGGTAGACCTGGATTCATCGAGACCTGAAAAGTCTTCCTCCCAAAAACATTCTAGCGTCCAGCCCCGGGGGGCGCCGAGGCATGAGACCGAGAACTGTTGGCTCGTTTGAGAGTGAATTCGACCACCATGGAGTTGTGGGGCAACTGTGCCTTCTCGAATCCGGGAGCCTTCTGGATATGAAACTGTGTATGCACCTTCTTAGGTGCGACCTGCACTGTGAAGGGAGACTCCAAGTTCTTCAACAGTGTCTCCTTAATGTAATTGGGTTAAAAAAGGGAGTTTTCTTTTTTTTTTTTTTTTTTAAAAAGAGGGCTTACCTGAGCCCTTGGGGGGGGGGGTGTTCCTGTTGTGAACCACACCATTTCAGGCCACTGCAGGGCTGCCCAGGGTTAGCCTCATTGTGTTGGGACCCATTTGGGATCCAAAATTGTTACTGGGGGGGGGGTCCCGATTCTCTTTGGGCCATTCCAGTCCCATTTCACATTTTCATTGGTGGCCAGTGGCCACTTTTGGGGCTAGGAAAGGCTATGTGACTCCTCGGGGTCTGGCAGCACTCAGTTGCATCTGGTTGCTTTGCCATTGGACTGCAGAATGAGCTTCAAAGGTGGCAGGAAAATCCCCTGCATGGGCCTGGTTCAGAGCCGCAGTGGCGTACCAAGGGCAGGGCGGTGGGGGCTGACCGCCCCGGGTGCAAACCAATGGGGGAGTGTTCTCACCTCTGCTCCGTCGTCAGTTTGGCCTGCCTTCGCACCGGCATGCACCTAACATCTCTGCCGCCTGCCGCTCGCTGCATGCGTCTCCTCCTTCTCTCTCCCACCGAGTCCCACCCATCTTGACCGACCACTGCTCAGCCTTACTTTCCCTGTGGCACCCTGTGTGCCAGTGCGCCTTGTGGCCTGACGTCTCTTCCGGTGGCTCCTCTCTCCCTCCCAGCTCGTGGCTGCCCGCCGTCTTCTGTGCAGCTGCAAGCCTGCGCCTTCCGCTTCCTGCTGCACTTGCACTCCACCCCCACCGGACCACTGGTAGTATCGGCACTCAGCAGAAGAATCTTGGAGGCCACTTTCGTCCCAGGTCCGGAGCATAGCCAGGTAATTAGGCCCCGTGGTGCAATCCTAATATTTATTTATTTAAATTGTGCTGCCTTGGCTTATTTTTAAAAACATTTTATTGCATTTTCTGCTGCTGCTGCTAGTTTGGCAAGAGCATTAAAGTGCAGCAGGGGGGGGGGGGGATAAAATGTGAAAAGGAAGGACTGGGGGGGGGGCCAAGAACACTAGTCTGGATGGGAGAGAAAGAGGTCATGCTGGCTGAATGGATGGAGGGGACAGACAGAGGGGCGGACGGTGCAGGAAATGCGAGAAGGGCAGACCAGACGCTGGGTGGAAAGAGGCAGAGAGAGGAGGCAGATGCTGGTTGGAAAGGGGCAAGAGAGAGAGGGCATAGGCTGGATGGAAGGCAAAGAGGGAGAGAAAGGGTAGCAGACACAAGTGCGGCTAGATGGAAAGGGACAGAAAGGGGGCAGACTGTAGATGGAAAGGGTCAGATGCTGGATGAAAAGTGTTTATTTGGGATATGCAGGTTATGAACCATAAAATAACTTTACAAAAGTAACTTAGAATTATGAGCAAAGCTAGGCCTCTGTGAACAGGCTATGAACAGGTTAAGAATCACTGAGAAGCTAAATCATAAGAAATTACACAGAATGTGAGTCTCATGTCAGCTTGCCCTTTCTGTTGAGGAGACAGGCAGATATGGAGTCATAACAAAGATATGTGTGACAGGAGAAATTGTAAATGAAGTAATGTAAGGGGAAATTTGCTGCTGACCATGAAAAGCAGATAATGAAGAGACACAACTTTGGTTGCTGGGAAGATGATTTTTGCAAAGTAGGATAGCCTTACTGACCTTACTTATGATAAGCAAATATGTTATAAAGAACTTTGCTTCTGTAAGATAGAATTTGCTGGAATATGTTAGAAAATGCTGACTTTGTACTTCCAAAACTGGTCTATGGGAGAAAAGGGTATAAAAGGAGAATCATGGACAGAGGCAATCAGAGAGCTAATGTCAGAGGTCACGTTTGTGTCCCGGTTGCTGTCTCATATGAGAATTAATTAATTATATTACGTATTCTAATTGTAGTCCTGATTGGCAAGTGTAATAAACAATTACTGATTATTCTCATATTACCATAGCCTTCTGTGTCTTTCTGCCTCTCCACCTGGTGGCGTTAGGATCATAATTCCTGGAGTCCTGGACATTCCAGGTTACAGGTAACTAGTACCTTTATACCTGGGAGAGGGCAGAAAGATAAACAAAAGGGGCAGGGGCAGGGAGAGGGTCAGACACTGGATGGAAAGGGGCAGAGAGAGGGGGCAGACTAGATGGAAAGTGGGAGATGCTGGATGAAAAGAGACAGGGGCAGAGAGAGGGGCAGACACTGGATGGAAGGGGGCAGAGAAAGGGGGCATACACTGGATGGAAGAGAGAGAAAGGGCAGATGCACACGCACAGGTGGATGGAAAGGGGCAGAGAGAGGGGGCATATGCTGGATGGATGGGAGAGAAAGGACAGATGCACATGTGGCTGTATGGAAAGTAGCAGAGAGGGGGCAGACAAGAATGAAAAGGGACAGGGGCAGATGCTGGATGAAACGGGGCAGAGAGAGGGTGCAGATGCTGGATGGAAAGGGGCAGAGAAAGAGGGGTTATATGCTGGATAAAAGGGAGAGAAAGGGCAGATGCACACACGCAGCTGAATGGAAAGGCGCACAGAGAGGGGGGGGGGGGGTTAAAAGAGGTTGGCCCCGGGTGTCAAGTAAGCTAGATATACCACTGCAGAGCCGGGAGCATTCTGAGCACGTACGAATTTTCACACATGCTCAGAATGGCTCTGGAGCCCACGGTAGGTCTAAAATGAAGCCATCAGGACCTGGATTGATGGTGGTTGCTAAGTAAGGGATTTTGGGGCAAAAAATACATTTAAATGGGGAAATCCCAGGGTAATGGTTTGGGCTATTTTGGAGGTTTAAAACTTATTTCTTTGAACTAACCTCGATAGATAAGGCAACTGGGACTCGAATGGTTAGAAGGCGGAATAAAGAATTAGTGTTTCTGCCTGCTTTCTGATATCGCTACCTGGATGTCTCAATGTCATCTGAAACTTAACATGGTCAAAACCGAGCTTCTCATCTTTCCCCCTAAACCCACCTCTCCTCTTCCCCATTTCTCTATTTCTGTGGATGGCACTCTCATTCTCCCCGTCTCATCAACTCATAACCTTGGGGTCATCTTCGACTACTCTCTTTCCTTCTCTGCCCCAGGGGCGTAGCTACGGGTGGGCCTGGCTGGGCCCAGGCCCACCCAATTTCAGCCCAAGCCCGCCCAGCGCCAGCCCCAGCACCTATTGCTGGCCACTGCTGCTTTTCCTGTTGAGCAGCAGGGCCGGCGCTACAAAAAGAAGAAGTGCTAACGGCGCTAAGGACGAGAAATGTTTAAAAAAAAAAAAGCGCGGCACCGGCAGGCACTGTCTAGGCAGCCTTGAGGCATTGGCTGCTGGCTCGCAGGCTCCTCCCGTCGACGGGAGGAGCCTGCGAGCCAGCAGCCAATGCCTCAGCAGCCAATGCCTCAAGGCTGCCTAGACAGTGCCTGCCGGTGCCACGCTTTTTTTTTTTTTTTAACATTTCTCGTCCTCCTTAGCGCCGTTAGCGCTTCTTCTTTTTGTAGCGCCGGCCCTGCTGCTCAACAGGAAAAGCAGCAGTGGCCGGCAATGGGAGCTGGAGCTGGGGCTGGCGCTGGCATGCAGGGCGGGCCTCGTCGAAGAAAAGAGGGAAAACGTGGAAGGATGGGGAGAAAAAGAGGGAAAACAGATGGAAGGATGGGGAGAAAAAGAGGGAAAACAGATGGAAGGATGGGGGAGAAAAAGAGGGAAAACAGAAGGAAGGATGGCAGAGAATGAGGGAAAACATGGAAGGATGGGGAGAAAGAGGGAAAACATGGAAGGATGGGGAGAGAAAGAAGAGAGCTGCTGGATGGAAAAGGAGAGTAGTGAAAGGCTGGAGAATAAGAGGAAGGAGCATGGGGAGAACAAGGGTGAGAAAAAGATGAAAAGCCATAAGTAGATGAAGGAAATTAAAGAATGGATAGTAAGAATGAATTAAATCAGGACAGAGAGAGAGAGAGAGGCAGAAAAATATTGAAGAAAGCAAAGAAAAGGAGAGAAAAATGAGAAATGGCCAGGAAACCGTGGCAGAAGAGTTAAGCGAAAACGAAGGAAAGCAGAATCTAGAGACTGGGAGCGACACAATGAGAAAAAGTAAATGGCCATACAAGAAAGGTAAAGAAAATAATTTTATTTTTAATTTAGGATAAAGTAATATGGTACCTGTGTTAATGAAGTTTCAGAGACCAATACTTCCTTCCTTAGGTCAGGCGAGGATACCGTAACAGCATTATACTGACCTGAGGCAGGAGGTTTTGGCTTCTGAAAGCTCACTGAAAAGGGTGTTAGGCTATTAAATAAATTTTCTGAAATCTGATGCACTGAAAAGCAGCACTTTACCCTGTGTGACAAATGCATCTGATTAGCATGACTAAATTTTGCTGGGGGAGGGGTGGTACAGAGAAAATTTTGTGCCCACCCACTTTGGGTTCAGGCCCATCCAAAATTGGCAGTCTGGCTACGCCACTGCTCTGCCCACATTCAGCAGATTGCCAAAACCTGTTGTTTCTTTCTCTATAACATCAGCAAAATCCGTCCCTTCCTCTCTGAGCACTCTACCAGAACCCTCATTCACACTCTTATCACCTCTTGCCTAGATTATTGCAACCTGCTTCTCACCGGCCTCCCACTTAGCCATCTCTCTCCTCTTCAATCAGTCCAAAACTCTGCTGTGTGACTCATTTTCCGCCAGAGTCGCTATGCTCACATTAGCCCTCTCCTCAAGTCACTTCACTGGCTCCCTATCCGTTTCCGCATTCAATTCAAACTTCTCTTACTGACCTACAAGTGCATTCACTCTACCGCTCCCCAGTACCTCTCCGCTCTTGTCTCTCCCTACGCCCCTCCTCGGGTACTCCATTCTATGGATAAATCTCTCCTGTCTGTGACTGTCCCCTTTTCCTCTACTGCTAATTCCCAGACTCTGTTCCTTTTATCTCGCTGCACCTCACGCCTGGAATAGACTTCCCGAGCTTGTACGTCTAGCCCCATCTTTAGCTGTTTTCAAATCCAGGCTGAAAGCCCACCTCTTTGATGCTGCTTTTGACTCCTAACCACTACTCACTTGCCCTGTACCCTTTTCCCTTTTCCCCTTACCTCTTAGTTGTTCTGTCTGTCTGTCCTATTTAGATTGTGAGCTCTTTGAGCAGGGACTGTCTTTTCGGGTATGATGTACAGCGCTGTGTATGCCTTGTAGCGCTATATAAGTGGTAAGTAGTAGTAGTAGTAGTAGTGTAATTTTTATATCATTTATTTAAGAAAAATGTGTGACATCTCTAAAAATGTATGGTTTTAAAACCCCAAACCATAGAATTGTAAAGGTAGGTGTGCTTAAGTGGCATGTAGAGTTTGGGTACATTTAGTGCTTGTTTACTTTTTAAAATTTGGAAATGGTGCATTTTCCATTATTTCCTATGGGTTGAAGATGGAGACCATGAACCTTTCAGTTAGGTTCCATGCCTTTGAAAGTTTGATGTATTGGGTTTTGATTGGTCACCAGAGGTCAGGTGGTGACTCCAAGCAAGGAGGGTAGATAAAGCAGGAGATGGGGTGACGTCAAAAAGTTGAAGCCAATTAGGCTAATCTCTGTTTCCCCTTCCCCATGCAGCTGTCATCACCATACACTGAAAACAAAGCAAGCAAATCTATGAGCTGCTGCATCCTAATTGTTGTTCTTTATTGTTGGTAGCATTTTTATTTAATCTCAATTATATTTTCAAACATGCCGGCTTGTGTAGTATATGGATGTACAGAAAGGAAGTATAACAACGGAATAACTTTTTCATAAGTAGAGTAGTAATCTAATATAATAAAACGCACCGTGAACGTTCTGAAGACAACGTTCTGAAGTCACTCAAACACTCCCTGTAGGGTTTGTGGATTCATGGTGTGAAGCCAGCCAGCCGTCTCTGCCCCGCCCTCGCGTCAAACATCATGACGTCGAGGGTGGAATAAAAAACAAACAAACGGATCGCACCCACGCACGGTGCATTTTATTATATTAGATTTACGTCCGTGGTGGCGGTTCCGGCAGCGCAGCGTCAGGGAAGGAGGCGGTGCACCCAACGTCTCTAGCCTTCCCTTCGCTGTGTTCCACCTTCTTCTGACGTCAAGGATGACGTCAGAAGAAGGCAGAACACAGCGAAGGGAAGCCTAGACATCGGGAGCGCCGCCTCCTTCCCTGACGCTGAGCTGCCGGAACCGCCACGGAGGTAAATTTAAAAAGAAAACAAAAAAAAAAGGGATGTTGGGGGGAGAGAAGAGGGTGGGCAGTAAAGTTAAACAATGGGAGCGGGAGGGCAGGGGAGAAACGACAGCATGGATGCGAAGGGGGGGGGGGAGAAGAGGGCGGGCCAGGCTGGGACATGGGAGAGAGAGGAGCATGGATGTGAGGGGGGGTCATGGAAGGGAGAGAGGGGAATTGCTGGAAAAGGATGAATGGAGGGGGCAGGGGACAGAGGAGCATGGATGGATATGGATTGCAGGGCAGGGCTCAGGGAGAGAGGGAATTGCTGGAAAGGGATGAATGGAGGGGGCAGGGGACAGAGGAGCATGGATGGGCATGGATTGGGAGGGCAGGGCTCAGGGAGAAGGGGAATTGCTGGAAAGAGATGAATGGAGGGGGCAGGGGACAGAGGAGCATGGATGGGCATGGATTGGGAGGGCAGGGCTCAGGGAGAGAGGGGAATTGCTGGATAGGGATGAATGGAGGGGACAGATGGGCATGGATGGATATGGATTGCAGGGCAGGGCTCAGGGAGAGAGGGGAATTGCTGGATAGGGATGAATGGAGGGGGCAGGTGACAGAGGAGCATGGATGGGCATGGATTGGAAGGGCAGGGCTCAGGGAGAGAGGGGAATTGCTGGAAAGGGATGAATGGAGGGGGCAGGGGACAGAGGAGCATGGATGGCCATGGATTGGGAGGGCAGGGCTCAGGGAGAGAGGGGAATTGCTGGATAGGGATGAATGGAGGGAACAGATGGGCATGGATGGATATGGATTGCAGGACAGGGCTCAGGGAGAGAGGGGAATTGCTGGATAGGGATGAATGGAGGGGGCAGGTGACAGAGGAGCATGGATGGGCATGGATTGGGAGGGCAGGGCTCAGGGAGAGAGGGGAATTGCTGGATAGGGATGAATGGAGGGGACAGATGGGCATGGATGGATATGGATTGCAGGGCAGGGCTCAGGGAGAGAGGGGAATTGCTGGATAGGGATGAATGGAGGGGACAGATGGGCATGGATGGATATGGATTGGGAGGGCAGGGCTCAGGGAGAGAGGGGAATTGCTGGATAGGGATGAATGGAGGGGCAGGTGACAGAGGAGCAAGGATGGGCATGGATTGAAAGGGCTGGGCTCAGGGAGAGAGGGGAATTGCTGGAAAGGGATGAATGGAGGGGGCAGGGGACAGAGGAGCATGGATGGCCATGGATTGGGAGGGCAATTCCCCTCTCTCCCTGAGCCCTGCCCTCCCAATCCATGGCCATCCATGCTCCTCTGTCCCCTGCCCCCTCCATTCATCTCTTTCCAGCAATTCCCCTCTCTCCCTGAGCCCTGCCCTGCAATCCATATCCATCCATGCTCCTCTGTCCCCTGCCCCTTCCATTCATCCTTTTCCAGCAATTCCCCTCTCTCCCTTCCATGACCCCCCCCCTCGCATCCATGCTCCTCTCTCTCCCATGTCCCAGCCTGGCCCGTCCTCTTCTCTCCCCCCCTCCTTCGCATCCATGCTGTCGTTTCTCCCCTGCCCTCCCGCTCCCATTGTTTAACTTTACTGCCCACCCTCTTCTCTCCCCCCAACATCCCTTTTTTTTTGTTTTCTTTTTAAATTTACCTCCGTGGCGGTTCCGGCAGCGCAGCGTCAGGGAAGGAGGCAGCGCTCCCGACGTCTAGGCTTCCCTTCGCTGTGTTCTGCCTTCTTCTGACGTCATCCTTGACGTCAGAAGAAGGTGGAACACAGCGAAGGGAAGGCTAGAGACGTCGGGAGCGCCGCCTCCTTCCCTGATGCTGCGCTGCCGGAATCGCCACCACGGAGGTAAATCTAATATAATAAAACGCACCGTGCGTGGGTGCGATCCGTTTGTTTGTTTTTTTTTCCGCCCTCGACGTCATGACGTTTGACACGAGGGCGGGGCAGAAACGGCTGGCTGGCTTCACACCATGAATCCACGAACCCTACAGGGAGTGTTTGAGTGACTTCAGAACGTTGTCTTCAGAACGTTCACGGTGCGTTTTATTATATTAGATTCACAATCCATTGTTTCCTCACAGGTTTGGCATGGGAGCCCATACACCATGATCTATTCCACCTTTAACACTTTTAAAACATCACCACCAGGGAATCTACATTAAGGATATGGTGCAATGGTACAGTGACCCCTTCCTCAGGTGGAGACTTATAGCCCAGAACAGACATCTCTGTTCTAGGCTCCTCCTCTGTCTCCAACTTAAATGAGATGGCCGCCACCATCTGCCTCACAAAACTGGTGAAAGAGAGCGCTTCTGGTGGAGATTTCTGTCTCTCTTGAGGAGGAGAGGGATCAGATGGAATTCCATATGACGACTCTTCCAAGAAGTAATGTGGATCCTCATCTGATTCCTATGAGCGGTCCCACTCAGACTCTTCACCATACTCAGGAGCAGGTGAATGAGTCTGTGCCAACCTCGCTATGGTGGAATGATGTCCTTGCTCTGAGGAGCTTCGAGGGGAAGCTTCCTCCCCTGATGTCGAAAGCGGTACTGCCTGCCCGCACATCGACACCCAGCGAGCCATCTGCATCAAAGATCTGGGCACCAGCATCAATGGAGCCTCAGAAAGGGCCTGGGGCTGTTCCAGCAGTGGAGCAAGAAATCTTGATGCCAAAGTGGGAGCCCACTGCAGCAACTGCACCAGCTCCTCCTGGAGCATGCTGCGGAACTGCTCATAGAAAGTGGGTATTGGCAAAGGCATGGGAGCTGAGGCAGAGGCAGTCTCAGAAGATGTCAGTGCTGAACCGGTGGTGGGGATGGGCCACTCGGTGACTTGCACACCAGCATCTCTTCTATGGAGGGGAAGCACTCCTCCCAGCACTGGTGCTTCTCAGGTTTCGGATGCACTAATGTCCCGGTGCTCCTGGCACTGTGCGTTGTAGATCAATGCTTATGCTTATTGGGCTTCCTCCAATTCATAGAATCTCAATTCCTCCAGGTGCCAATGAGGATGCCGTCAAATTCGTACGAGTCCTCTGTGTCGGGTCAGATGCTGACCAGTCCCGGGGCCCACTAATAGCACCTGGTGTTGAAGCAGTTAGAGACCCACTTGATGTTGGTGCACTCCCAGTGGATGCCAAAGTCAGAGCAGCCATGGAGGTCGATGCTACCAGTGCCAAAGTCGATGGTCCAGCCTTCGAAGAGCCAAAACTTTGCTCCATTTTAGCCAGTTGCACCTGCTGAGTTCTCACCTGCATGTGTAAAGAGAGATCACAAACAGAGGGAATATGATCTGGCCCAAGGCACCTGATGCACCAGTTGTGCAGGTCCATGGCAGAAATCATATGTCTACACTTGGCGTACTGCTTGAAGTCATTGGGGGTCTTCTGAGACATCGAAAAAAGTATCTCAGCTAAATTAAACTCTTCAATTTTGAACCAAGAAAAAAAGGGAGCAGTGTTCAAATTGAGAATGGGGCTGTGGCTTAATTGTGCAGCCACTCACGAAAATAAAAGAAACTTAAAACTGCTGAAAGTATCTAAAAAAAAAAAAAACAACCTAGAGGGAAGGGACAAAAACTCAAAACTGAAGAAAAAATAGGAAAAATAGAAAACAATACCTGCACAGAAAGGCACTGGCAATCCAAAGTAGAAACAGCACAGCATGAGGTAAAGAACACAAAACACATCCTCTAAGCTCTGCAGAGAAACAAAGACTGGAGAACCCACACTCACACATCAGGCAGGAAGGCACCAGTGCATGCACAGAGGGATGCTGCTAGAACTTTCTACCTTACTAGCTAGTCAGCGTCTGCACCAGGCTCCATTGGATGATGTCACCCAGATGTGAGAATATGAAGGCCTGCTTGTCCTCAGAGAATATCTTATTTATTGAGTTGTAAAATTCCTTCTTGAAGAATATCAAAATTTTGTAAACCTAGGTACTTTATGCCCTGTGCTTGCCATTTGAAAGGGAACTTCTTAAATAAATCTGTTGTAGCATGTATATTTAATGGTAATGCTTCAGATTTTGACCAATTGATCTTGTATCCTGAAAATACATTAAAGTGTCCAATCAATTCTAATACAGTAGTTGCTTCAGGATTAGTAAGGTAAAGTAAAACATCGTCTGCATAGGCAGAAAATTTATAGTCTGTGTTATCAATCTTGATACTAAGTATATCCTTGTTTTCTCATATGGATAGGGAAAGGGAAATGGGACTTGATATACAGCCTTTCTGAGGTTTTTGCAACTACATTCAAAGTGGTTTACATATATTTAGGTACTTATTTTGTAGAAAAACTCTAACAACTACAGGAGAATACAAACTCTATAGAAAATATTCCAACCTGGTAAAAGGAGTTTGATTTATATATGTAAAGTTAGTTTGGAGGTGTTTGGACACCTCCAAACTAACTTTACATATATGAATCAAAGTCCTTTTACCAGGTTGGTACTTATTTTGTACCAGGGGCAATGGAGGGTTAAGTGACTTGCCGAGAGTCACAAGGAGCTGCAGTGGGAATTGAACTCAGTTCCCCAGGATCAAAGTCCACTGCACTAACCAAGGAGTGGAGGAGTAGCCTAGTGGTTAGGGTGGTGGACTTTGGTCCTGAGGAACTGAGTTCGATTCCCAGCTCAGGCAGCTCCTTGTGACTCTGGGCAAGTCACTTAACCCTCCATTGCCCCTGTAAGCCACATTGAGCCTGCCATGAGTGGGAAAGCGTGGGGTACAAATGTAACAAAACAAACTAGGCTACTCCTCCACTCAGAAGTAAAGGTTCCAATGACAAATCAAATAATAGTGGCAATAAGGGGGTACCCTTGCCTGGTACCTCTTTGTAAACTAAAAGGTTGGATGATAATACAATGCTTTGACCAAAGTACAGAATTTAGGGCTAAATCCAAATAGTTCAAGTACACTGACTATATATCCCCATTCAACCTTATCAAATGCTTGTTTGGCGTCAAAAGACACTGAGAAAGCAGTGTCATTGAGTTGTGTGGATATTTTAGATAAAATGTTGCTCCCACTGCTAAAACATGAGCCTTTAAATGCAGGAAAGCTCTTCTATGCAGCTATGTAACCCTTTCACAAAACAGGGAAAAACATTTTTTTAGAGTAAACTTTCATTACTAATATTTTATCCTGTTCCCTGATGAAAGACACCAGGAGGGTAGACATTTCAGATATACTATATTGAGTAGTTTCTAAAAAATTTGTCAAATCAAAAGATTCTTTAACAGACAACACATCTGCATCACTCTCCGTTTTTTTCACCTGCCTAACATATTTAGGTAAATAATAACATGTAGCAAACAACATCTGTCTCAGCTTCAGTATCATCAAAGTATTGTTTCAACCTTTCTGAAAATATTTAACAATTCAATTTAGAGATGCCACATTTTATGAACTGTAAAAATTACAATGAGACCGTAATACATTTAAACTGAATTACTCATAGCATTTCAAGTGGATATCTCCTCAATAACTTACTGCATATATATCTATATATATATAATCATGTTATTCTGCCTTGACATGATTTTAGATATTCTTTTAGCTCATTAGAATTTTCAAAACTTTGCATTTAGATGAGTAACTTTGAGGATTGCTGAATAAAATAATCCATACTGTGCACCAATCTGCTCTAATTGAGGTCTCATTGAAAGAAACTGTAGGTTTGAGCCATGTGTCTTGCAAAATCCTGGGTGATTGTGATTCTCAAACCATTCCATCTGAGCTCTGAGGATTTTCTTACTTTAGAAAGAATTTCAAATATTTGTGGACAAAGAAGGACTTTGAATATAAGACAAGAGCTTCTTATGTTGTCAGCACAATGTGATAGTGTACAGTGTGCTCTCTCCACCTCAAATGGTTTATCAAAGTTAAGCTGTAAATGTTTTGATATAAAGTCTTCAATATATGATATTGAGGTCATCCCCCCTCAATACCTTGAAGGAGGCCTAAGACTTTTAGGTTATTTCTTCAGCTTCTGTTGTTTGCATCTTCTAAATCCATTTTTTTAAGCTGTTAGCATTTCGTGGTGGTCTCCACACCATTTGAAGGCCTCATCTTCCAATTTAGAGATACTATTCTGCTTGAGTGGTTCAAGAGTTCATCTGTAACATTAAGTTAGCCATAGTCATCTGAACAGCAGATATATTTTAAGCACTGGATTGTATAATCGACTTAATTGAGCTCAATTCAGCTAGGACTGGTTCCAGCGTGTCTTGAAATTCTCTCTGCGACGCCATTTTGAGTGTCATGAGTAAGTCCTGTTTTAATCTTTTTCCACTATTGCCGCAGTTATTCTTTTGTTCAGTTCTAGTTTGCTTGTTCACAGACATCCTAATTACCCACTCTTTATGATTTCATTATTCAATGTCGGATTTTATGCTGGTTTAGTAAGTTTTTCAGTATCAGGGTCGAGGAGAGAAGAGCTCAAGCTGCCAGTTCTCTGAGATGCAAGCTCCACCTCCCTCCTTTGGATTACTTTTGATATCTCACCAAATATGTGCTGTAATCATTTTAGCTGAAACAGAATTAAAATGACTTTCTCCTGGGGTGTAAAAATGACAATTTTCTGCACATTTCCCGTGCGTGAAACAGTGCAAAACACTGCCTGGCCCCCTTGCAAGTAACACTACCTGTATTTTCCCCCACTGAAAAGTATGCAGCTGAAAAAAGGAGCATTCCAAGGGACAGGGGAAGCTCAGGGGAGTGAATCCATGCATCTAAATGCCCTTTTTCCACATCATTTTTTATGAGCCTTATACTAGTCACTGAAATAAATTTCCACTTGTTCCTCCCAAATGTTTTCATTGCATCTATTTATGCCATCCTAAACCCTGGCCTAACTGTCCAGTGTCAGTGCATAATTCAGGTTTTGTCTGTTGCTGTGAAAAGAGCATTATGACTAGAAACTCTGCATACACAAGGGCTCAGCAGATCTACTCCGCAGGGGAGAAGTAAGCTTTATGTACTAGAACAACAGTACCCATTTATCAAAAAGCTTTCACTGGTGCAGGTGTTAGCAGCACAAGTTCTATAACTCTTAATCTATAGAACCTAATTGCAATTCATCTGGAACTGACCAAGCAGAGTATCTATTCTGAGATCATCTGTATCCCCAGTGTACTACAAACAGACTTTTAAACATTGTGTACATGTGTGTGTGGTGAAAAATGGAAGACATGGTCAGTCTATTGAATATTAAGTCTGAGATTTTCCCAAACACATACAAAGGTCAATGTGTAGCAGTGCAGCCGCCATATAACTTTATGTTTAAAATCATCTTTAATGAATGCATACTTCAATATATGAACAGAACACAACTTGCAAAAAAAATAAGTGCATTGTCAATGAGATATAATTTTGATATCATTTATCGAGGTTATTACCCTCCTTACCCACTACTACCACCCACCCTACCAATCTTCCCCCTCTCTCCTAATCTCAAACATGAATCATCACTGTGAGGAGAATATCACAGTATGGCTGATTCAGTAGTCTACTTTGTGCCATAAGTTGTAATGTGTCCCCAAAACGCTCCCATGTATGTTGAAAACATATACCTTCTTTTGAGGACATCTCATTTATCCTTAAATGTTCCAGTTTGAGTAAGTCAATAAAATGAGTGTGCCACATTGCCAAAGTGGGCACGTAAGGCTCTCGCCTATGCAGCAAAGAAGAAAATGTTTAAGTCCTGGGGGAGTAGGTACCGGTAGTGACATATTTACTTTATTTTTGTTACATTTGTACCCTGTGCTTTCCCACTCATGGCAGGCTCAATGCGGCAGGTAATGGAGAGTTAAGTGACTTGCCCAGAGTCACAAGGAGCTGCCTGTGCTGGGAATTGAACTCAGTTCCTCAGGACCAAAGTCCACCACCCTAACCACTAGGCCACTCCTCCATTCATAGAGCATCAGAGGATGCTGTGCTAGCCGATGTCTCCATTGTATATACACCATAATTAACAACTGCGACCAGAAGCTGACGATTATTTATTTATTTATTTTATTTATTGCATTTGTATCCCACATTTTCCCACCTTTTTGCGGGCTCAGTGTGGCTTACAATACATTATTAATGATGGAAATACATTTTGTTACAATTCGGTTATGGATTACATTGTGAAGAGTTATACGAGACAAAATCAAAATCAAAGTAACGTTAAGGAATATATCAATGGAAAAGAACGTTGAAACACTGGAAGGAAACAACGAGGAGCCAAAACATGTGACTTAAATTAGCAGATTCCTGATTACATTTTGGGTATGAGGCTCGGTATGATCAGGTGGGATTTGGGTATGAGGCTCGGTATGCTCGGACACGGGATATATACAGTCTTAGAGCAAATTTATATTGCATTTCTAAATATTGAAGAAAAGAAAAATGTTTCTGTATACTCATAACATAAGCTTTAAATTGCTCTGCCATTATTTCCACTGTCAGTTTCTCAGACCGAGTCTTAGCGATTTTGTAGTCTAACAGGTACCTATGGTGATATCGCAAAGGTACTACAGTTTGAGATCCCAATGTTAGTGCCGTTTTCAGAGTATCCTGTATGTCTTCACTGAGGTTAGTCCAGCTCAATATGGTGACATAATGATGCAGTTGTATATATGCAAAAAGGTCTGAGAGTAGCAGTCTATACTCTTGTTGTAATTCATTGAACGGTTTCAATTTACTTTCCTCATTCAAGAGTTGAAACAAATATTGTATCCCCAACTGTCTCCAGCGAGTGAAAACAGAGAGGTCGTGCCCACTGGAAAATCTGGATTGTGAAATATAGCCAAATAAGGCGTGGCTGCAGCAGAGAAGTGATGACGCTTGCACAACCATCTCCAAGCTGCTCTTGCTGAAAGCAAAAGTGGGTTATGATGCAATACAGAGTTTGTTTTTCTAGGAATTGTGTGCAAAAGCCAACTTATGTGTGCTCTGGGAGAGAGACAGGATTCTAAATGAGTAGCCGAGAATGTTTGCATCTTTGTAAGCCAGTCGTGGATATGTCTCATGGCACAGGTTATTGTTAAGTACCTTATATTTATAAGTCCCAAACTCCCATGGGCCTTGGGCTTCTGTAACACAGATATAGGAAGTCTGGGGCGCTCCCCCTTCCAAATTAAACATTGAAGTGCTCTATTCAATATGTGCTCCTCCTGTCTTTTCAGTTATAAAGGTAACATTTGAAACAAGTAAAGCCAACGGGGATCTAGCATCATGTTGAACAAAGATATGCAACCTGTCAAGGAGAGTGGGTAAGCGTTCTAGAGCTGCAACAATCGCCTGGTTTCCCTTAACAGGGGGAATACATTCCTGTCATAGAGCTGTGATAAATCGACTGGGATGTGAACTCCCAAGTTGAGAAGCCCATTGGAGTGGAAAATACCCCTCCAAATCACTCCTGAGAGATGAAGACAGTGGGAGTGCTAGTGATTTGTTCAGGTTCAAGTTATCAATAGAAATCAAACAAAATAAAACATGGAAAAGAAAATAAGATGATACCTTTTTTATTGGACATAACTTAATACATTCCTTGATTAGCTTTTGAAGGTTGCCCTTCTTCGTCAGATCGGATCTGACGAAGAAGGGCAACCTTCGAAAGCTAATCAAGAAATGTATTAAGTTATGTCCAATAAAAAAAGGTATCATCTTATTTTCTTTTCCATGTTTTATTTTGTTTGATTTCTATTGATAACCTTAAGAGTGGACTAACATGGCTAACACACTCCTCTACTTCAGGTTCAAATGAAAGCTCGATAGTGCTCCACACTGCGTAATCACCTGTAATAGCTGTTGAAGAGATTTCCGAGGCTCAATCGATATTAAAAGTAAGTCACCTGTATATGCTAATACCTTGATAGAGTGACCTCTAACTGCCGCTCCACGTATTTCCTCATTTGCCCATATCATACACAACAGGGGTTCTAAGAAATAATAGCAGGGATAGGGGGGCATCCTTGTCGAGTACCTTGACTGATCGGAAAATCCTCCATTTTGACGCCATTTACTAACAATATGGCTCGAGGAGAAGAATACAGTGTTAATATCGCCTGCAGATACCAACCCTGGAGGCACACCCAGCGCAGAGTAGCAAAAAAAGGCCACCAAATGCGGTCCAAACACAGCGCTCTGCGTCTAGGCTCACTACCAGTTAGGAGGGTCCCGGCCTCACGACCTTGTATCTTTGCCAGTATGATTTTGCAGACATTGACCACTGACTGACGTCCCTCGCACAAATCCCACCTGATCATCTTCTATTACCTGAGGTAAAAAAGGTGCTAGACAATCTGCCAAGACCCTCGACAGAAGTTTCACATCAACATTTATCAGGGAAATAGGTCAGTAAGACTCCGGCTGTGTGGGTTCCCGCCCAGGTCTGGGTATAAGGCTAATAAGTAAAGTATTAGCATAAAGTGGAAAGTTGCTATTTTCAACCACTGCATTATAAAAATCTAATAATGATCCCAGCAGCTGATTTTGTAATATTTTATAAAAGTCACCTGTAAACCCATCTGTTCCAGGTGCCAAATGAACTTTTAATGCACGAAAGAACCTTTGCAATTCTTTTGCAGACAGCAGCTGATTGAGAGATTCCACTGCCTCCAGGGGAGGCCTAGGCATACCAGCGGCCTGCAAGTATTGTTGTATGTTTGTCCCGTCATTTGAATCAGTCGTTTCTGATGTATATAGAGTGGCAAATTGCTGACAAAATAGCTCAGCTATTTCCTCTAATTTCCTAGTGATAGATCCTTTTTTGTCATGCAACACCAGGATAAAGTGTGACTTTCTACTCTGCTTCACTATTCGAGCTAGTAATCCTCCAGTTCTATCTCCAAACTTATAAAATTTGTACTTGGATATAGTAGAGATCTCATTATTTGCTCTTGTAAAAAGCTATTAAGGGCCACCTTAGTAGCTGTAAGAGTCTCATATGTAGAAGCTGTTGGCTGTCAAATATAGTGCCGCTTAAGTGTCTGCAATTTACGTTCAAGATCTACTATTCCTTTCGTTATACATCAGTTCCTCATGCTAACATATGCAATTATGTCTCCTCTGATAACTGCTTTAGCAGTTGACCAAAAGAGTATTGGGTCATTCATATGTTGTTGGTTTGATGTGACAAAATCTTGCCATTTAGTTTGCAAATACTTAGAGAACTCAGTTGAAGAAAATAAGTAATCCGGAAAACACCAACCTGGTGCCTGTTGAAAGTACTGCATCGCCTCAAGGTCAACCCAAATCAAGGCATGTTCACAGATCTTCTCCGACCCCATGGTCGCAGAAGATACCCAAGGAAACATATTCTGTGAGAGAAAAATATAATCTAGACACAAGAGCGTTTGATGTGCTCTAGAAGTGTGCGTGTAATCTCTACCAGCTGGGTGTAATAGCCGCCATGGGTCTACCAAGCCTAATGCTGAACAGGTCTCTAGAATTGATGGGTATGCTGATATCCGTGTCTTCGGGGGGTCAGAATGATCTAGGTTCGGGTCGAAGACCAGGTTCATATCGCCTGCCATGATCAGTGGTATAAGCGAGTATTGAAGACAAATGGCAAGTAAACAAAAATAAAAGGTACGATCTGTGAGAGCATAGACCACAACCAGTACAGAGCATAGACCACAACCAGTACAGAGTCTCGACTTTGCAGATTAATTTTAAGTCCCACGTACCTGCCCGCCCCATCTATAAATAACAGTTTAGTCTGACAGGCCAAGGATTTATGTATTAGTATTGGCACCCCTCCCCGACACCTGGTTGCTGGCAAGCAGTGAACTTCTCCCACCCATCGGCACTGTAATTTAAGGTGTTCTTCTGTAGAAAGTCTAGTTTCTTGCAGACACACTATATCCGCCCTGTGTCTGTTCAAAGCCAATATTATTTTAGCCCTTTTAACAGGGGAGGTAATCCCACAAACATTCCATGAGGCAATGTGGACCAGGCACCCTAAAGGCTTAACCATAATGTAAAAGAGCAGTATTTTCATCCTCGCCCCAGGGTAACTCTCTCTCAGAACAGATTTCTGAATGATCATATTGGCTTCTGCACATCTCAGCCTTTTAAGGAGATTATCATTCAATCCCCATAGCACACTATCTGTATCTCCTCGCAATGATTCCTAACATATCCCCAGATAGTACCCCTCTCCAGCCCCTCCCTCTCTTCATCCCCCACCCAGCCTCCTGCCCCCCTTCGCAATCCCCTATAGAAATCCATCTCAATACAAGACAGATATGTAACCACACTTAATACTTGAGGCCCAGTTGCCCAACAGTGATGTTTTCAATATATCATGTAAACAGCAAAGATGATTAACAATTTGGGGGGGGGGGGGGGAGGTTCTCCCATGCATAATACTATCTTGTAGCTATTATAAGAAAGCAAAACTGAGCAGTCTCGATGTCTCGGGTCTCCTTTCTGTGTACTTATGATTTGAGAGACAAATTCTCATGCCATTCCTGAAGTATCAAAGGGTGCCAGCGGCCACTAAAATAACCTTAGAATCGCAGGATAGAGCAGCAGAATCGGATGCTTTCTCATGCAGTTGGCTCTGCAGAGCAGTGTAAACTGTTTTCTTCGCTCCTGCAGAGATGCCGAGTAATCTTGGAAAATTTGTACTGTACTGTGCCGCTTTTTAATCTGTACCCATGCAGAATCTCCACTTTGTGGGTATAATTGTGGACTTTTACTAACACTGTACGTGGTGCCTGGCGGCCATCTTGTAACCAGCCTACCGGTGAGCCCTTTCTAGCATAAAGGTCCTGCATGGTCCAACACTGCAAATTCGGACAGCGAGCCATCATTCCAGTACCAATGCCAGAACTTTACTCTCCTACCAATTCTGGAAAACCTATAATCTTGAGGTTTCCTGAGCTATTTTCCAGGTCGTCTACCTTTGCAGATAGTTCCCAGTGTTCTGTATTTTGTCCATAGCTTCCCATAGCAGAGGGAGAAGCATCTTCTAGTGCTTAAGTTTGCCTGTCTGTCTGCGTCAGCCAAAGACTTTCAAAGTTGGACAGTTACTCAGGTCACTCCAATTTAGGTTCAATCACTCTTTCTACTGCTGCGGCCAGCTGTGTGATAGTTGTTCAGTTAAGAAGGAAGCCTGCCCTACAATGGCTGTCCTTCCATCTTGCCATCCACTGCTCGGGTCTTATCTCTTTCTCGTTTCAATCCTTTTCTTACCATGTTGCCCGGTGATGTTGCTAAACATTTGTCATTTGAAAGGGCACTTTAATGGTCATTCACAAGCTGAAAAGTGATGATATAGATTCTTATAAGATTAAAAGGGGCGCGAGAGTCTCTGAGAGCATTAAAACGTGTCTCACCCTCTCAGTGCATCACATGGTCTTATTCTAAACTAGTAAAAAAGGCCTGTTTCTGACACAAATGAAACGGGCGCTAGCAAGGTTTTCCTCGGAGTGTGTATGTTTGAGAGACTGTGTGTGAGAGAGAGAGTGAATGTGCATGTTTGTGTGTGAGAGAGAGAGTGAGTCTGGGTGCGATGTGTCTGTGAGAGAGAGAATGTGTGTGTGTGAGATAAGAGTGTGTGCAAGTGCGTATGTGAGACGCAGTGAGAGAGAGAGAGAGACAGAGTGTTTCACACAGATACAGTGTGTGCGAGAGAGAGAGTGTGTGTGTGAGACATAGACTCTGTGAGACTGCGTGTATGAGACCAAGAGAGTGTGTGAGTGACTGTGTGACAGAGAGTGAATGTGATACCGTTTGAGACATAGAGTGTGTGAGAGTGAGCGAAAGACATTGGACTGTGAGAGATGAGAGAGTGTGTGTGTGACAGAGATACCTCCCCCCCCCCCCCTCTCTGGTGTCAGGCCCCTCTCTCTCTCTGGTGTCTGAGCGTTACTGTGCAGGACGCTGAGCTCTGGCTGTGCTTCAAGGAACTGACCAATCCTAATTAATAGAATGCACCTCCAATATTCTGAAGCCGAGAAACCTCGTGTGGTTGGCCACTTCTGCTTGTGACGAACCTGGAAGTAACATGATGTCAATTCAGGAGATGGATACAAGAAGAGTAGGAATGCCCTCAGCCATGCAGTCCGCTTACAGAATGTTGGAGGTGCGGTTTTATTATATAGGATAATTCTTCTAACCAATCAAATGTATGAGTCCAGAATGGCTTACAGAAGAGTCGATAAATTACAATACAGCAATATGTGAACACAAAACAAAGACAAACAGCAACTCTCTGTATCTCATTCTTAGCTCTTTCCTTCCTCTTTCTGTCTATTTCTACTTTCTCCTCATTTGGTTAATTTATGTTGTTAATTTTAGCAGTACTTTGCAGTTGTGGATGACTGCCTTCTCTAAACTGTCCTATCTGTGGGTTTGAAGGTGGTGAGGCTAATCTGGGATTTTATTATTTATTTGCTGCACTTGTATCCCACATTTTCCCACCTATTTGCAGGCTCAATTGGCTTACAAATATTACAATGACATATACACATTATGGAATAAGAATTCACAAACTGAGCACAATTTTCTATGCAAAGATTTATTTACTAAATAGGGTGCATTAAACATTACCTCAGAAGTGTGCCAACAACTACGACAGTGGCATGACAGCTTGCACCTACTAATTCGCACATTAACAGCAGATTGTGTCAGGAGGCAGGAACAGAGTGGGTGTTGGGAGGAGAATAGGTGTGCAATGCATAACGTGGTGAATGCCACAGTAATTAATATTCACTAACTTCCATTGTGCAGTTATCATGGGTTCACTTAGCACCTTCTCGATAGGAGGTGCTAAGTTCAGCATGCTAAATGCAGCCATGTGTTAATTGTAGGGGATGTATTGGGCATGCTGCCAACACAGTGTGTAGCCTCTGCACCTGATACACACTAATTTGTGCCTATATAGTTTACAATTTATTTATACTTGATAGACCCTTTTATCTGCTCATACAGGTCAAAGTGGTTTACAATGAATAATTACACTGCATTACGTTCAAAATGTTAACACTTAAAAGACATCCTCTCCCCAACAGTGTGGGCTATAATATATGATCGCACCCATTGGTATTTTTATGTTCTTCCTCAAGCCCAGTCAATAGGGGTTTATGCTGTGTACAATTCTTATACAGCTTTCAGTAGCATTTAATTCTATTTGACAGCCTTCTCAAATCACTAGTCAGCATAGCTTCCTGTCCAGCCTCAAACCCAGTGAACCGAGCTCGAGCTTCTATCCCTAAACCTCATCAGAACCCCAGGTTCAGATATGGGAAATAGATATGTGGTATGAACAACTGAAGGGAAAACTTAGGGATAGTAGTGATCACCATCATCATGTCTTATCTTCAATCTGAAGATCAGCAAGTATGGTATACTAGTTCAATTTGTGAAGGAAGAGAGCCTTCTGGATTGTATTTCTGGTATGGTATGTCAAATTTTACCAACACTTTATCTGCAGTTTTAGTGCAGTTTGCTCTCCCACTCTGTCAGTGTCGGTCTTCCGCCTTGTGTCTGTGGCAGAAAAAATCTTTCCAGAACCAATTCCAAGAAGGGGGTCCTCTTTACTAACTTGCAACAAAGTTTTGCAGTGACTGTAGGTTAACGGCTAAAGCTGACATGGGGTAGGTGCAAGACCTCTACTTTGATAGTTGTGGACAGTCCCAACAACTTGATGTTCGATTACTGCAAAGGAAAGTTCTACACCTTGTTAACTGAACTGCAGATAACATAATAAGTTAGTTACAGTATTCAGGTGTTATTAGCTGTTCAGTGGTAGGGTCAAATTTAAGATTTTGGCATTCATGTGCAAGAGCAGACAGCAGATCCAAGAGAGCGGGATGGAGAGGGGGTGTCAGATGTCAGAGAGGCAGGAGAAGAGCAGGGGGAGGCCATAGTATCACAGTGGTGACACTTTTAAGCAGCACATGCACTTGGCCTTAAACTAAGTGGGGGTCGACTTCTCTTTGGCCAATATTTTGGAGCCTTCAAATTTTGGTGCCCTAGGCAGTTGTGCATGTTGGCTGTGCCTAAACCCACACACCGTTCTATATTATCTGTCATGTAACAGTTAATACGCAGTAACTACCTTTGCATTAACTGTAAGGCACATTCTCCAGTCCATTCTCCCATCCCTTAAACATTAGGCATTAACATTTAAATTAGTGTAGTAACGCTGGGTTTCCACATTAATTGTTAGCATATTACTTCATTAACAGCTAACTCAGCTTAGTAAATAGGCAGCTGTAGATCTCATTTTTATGCACAAAAAGAGACCAAATCTACCTCTTCTATCAAATGAATTCAGGATGGGTGGCCTTGTATAGGCTGTACAAATACGTTCAGCTAGATCCTCACTCAACTTCCTAAAGGAAATTAATCAGATGGAGAAGGACTGAGCAACAGAAAAAAGCACAGGCATTTGCAGCACATTTCAGAGGTTACCATTGGACAAGGATATATTTGACATCCGATTTTTGTTTGGGTTTTTTTTGTGTGTGTGTGTGTGTGGGGGGGGGGGGGGGGGTTGTTGCTGTTATTGGAGTTTTTCAGAAGCATGGACTTCATTGTTTCTGTGTCTTAAATGTCATCTTCAGTTAAATTCGCAAACTGTTACTGTTCAGAAAAACAGAAGTCGCCAATGTTCCCAAAACCTGCTGCTGGTTGAATAGTGGCAGAGGCTCATTTATATTCAGCGCCCTGGCTGAAAGAAATAAGAAGCCAAGCTCTCACAGGAAATGGCAGAAATGAGATGCCGTGCTAAGAAAGCTGGATAATTATAGAAACAAAATATCAGCTCTTTCCACAAGACAGCAGTTTCAGCAAAAAGATGAGAGAAGCACTAGCCCCCTTTCATTCACCCAGATCGGTACATTCCAATTTATCAGAACAGCTGAGTATTTTAAAAAATGACCTGCAGGCAGTATCAAATACATTTGACAGAATAAGAGCAAAGGAGTTAAACAAGGAAGGAGAAAAAAATAGGATTTATCGCATCATTAATAATCTTGCAGACCTTAATTCTGCAACATTCCAGAATTACATACATGGTCAAATATTTCCTCATCCTACAAAAGGATATCTGAGATAATTCTGGGGACATTCAGCCCTGTCCTATATCCTCCTTTGTATAATTATTTTGTAACATCTCCTTAGTACACAGAATACAAAGTCAGGGAAACCTGAACTGAAAACAGAGACACTGTTGGAACTTAAAGACTCAGAGGGCAGATCCATAGGCACCTCTTTCTGAGATTTCCCACAAACTAAATAAGTAAACAATCACAATCCCCTCTCTTATCCCCACACTCCCCATGAACAAATCTATAAAACATATAATTGGACATCATAGGCTGATAGTCAGTAGACCTTAACCTGCTGAATGATTTATCCGATTATCTACAAATGGATTTTCATTGAGATATCTGCTTATCTCAGCACTGCTGAATATCACAGGTTAAAGCTATCCAAATAATGTAAGCTGTGGCCCAATATCACTGCATAAAATTAAGTGGTTAACTGCTGAATATTTTCCCCCCTATTTTGAACCCTGCTCCTGGAATGCTCATTTTCCCTCTCAAACTTAAACTGGATACATTTTTGGCTGGACATTGAGCAGTTTGGCCAAACTTTACTCAATCTGGGTCTGTGGAGGAGAGAATTGAAAGTTGGCAATTTATCTAGGTTAGGATCATTTGAAAACTGGACCCCTAAACCTTTGAAATATTAAACTTTAAATGAACATTCAGATGTGGTATCACTTCAGTGTAGCAGGATGCCAGAATGTTACCTTCTAAGAGGAGGAACATTCTGGTTCCTTGTTCCAGAGTACAGCCATTCATAGCAATGACAGGAGGACTAGTATGAGCAAAGTCCGGTAGGAGGTGGTCTACAAATTAGAGGGAAGTATAAAAGAAGGTATAGAGAGGTTGCCTAGGGTCATTCTTCCCTAGAAAGTGTCCGTCATAGAAGCCAACGTATCAAATGTTTGGGAGGTGCTAAAATCAATGGAAATTATCCCTCCCTGGACACAGTCAATGAGTTTGCTCAAATACTACAGGTGCTCTAGCACTCACAGCACCATAGAGGTGGCTCGTATGAGTCTAGTAGAGTAGGCGATGAAGCAGTGGGCATCCATGTTAGGCATCACAGACCAAGAAAGGGATCTAGGTGTCGTCATTGATGATACATTGAAACCTTCTGCTCAGTGTGCTGCTGTGGCTCAGAAAACAAATAGAATGTTAGGTATTATAGGAAAGGAATAAAAAACAAAAATGAGGATATTATAATGCCTTTGTATCACACCATGGTGCAACCGCACCTTGATATTGTGTTCAATTCTGGTCGCCGTATCTAAAAAAGATATAGTGGAATTAGAAAAGGTGCAGAGAAGGGCGACGAAATGATAAAGAGGATGGGACGACTTCCCTATGAGGAAAGGCTAAAGCGGCTAGGGCTCTTCAGCTTGGAGAAAGGCGGCTGAGGGGAGATATGACAGAAGGCTATAAAATAATGAGTGGAGTGGAACGGGTAGATGTGAAGCGTCTGTTTACGCTTTCCAAAATACTAGGACTAGGAGGCATGCAATGAAGCTACACTGTAGAAATTTAAAACAATCAGAGAAATATTTCTTCACTCAACGTGTAATTAATCTCTGGAATTCATTGCCAAAGAATGTGTTAAGGCGGTTAGCTTAGCAGAGTTTTAAAAGTTTTGGACAGCTTCCTAAAGAAAAAGTCCACAGACCATTATTAAATGGACTTGGGGAGAATCCACTATTTCTAGGATTAGCAGTATAGAATGTTTTGTACTTTTTGAGGATCTTGCCAGGTATTTGTGACCTGGATTGGCCACTGTTGGAAACAGGATGCTGGGCTTGATGGACCTTGGTCTTTCCCAGTATGGCAATACTTATGTACTTATGTATCCTGCTCTGAGGCCCATAAAGGACTTTGGTCCCCTATCCCAAAGACCATGGAAAAGGAGGAGATGAAGGAAGACGCCTGGAGTGGTGCTTATTTCCCTAAGAAAGGAGAGTAGGAGATAACAGTTTAAGCCAAAACCTCAGCTTAATCCCATAGGGCACAGAGAGCCAGCACAAGGAGAAAGGAAGGGATCATAAGAGGATAAACAGAATAAAGTCACTACAGTGTTCCACAGTAACAGTGGAACCCAGCAGTGAGTGAGAGTCCATGTGGATGATCTAGTGTGAGAGAAGATAGGACTCAAGCCCAGGATGCATCCTACTTGCGTTAATCCAGCAAGGTCATGCACATCATGGAGTGAGAGGAGAACCAAGTCCCTTATAGGGAGGAGGAATTTGCCAGTGTGTAGAGTGTCTGCACAGAGAAGAAGGAGTAGATGGAGTGATCAGGGTCTATTTCAGGCCCTAGGAAATAGAACTGCACTAAGAGACTGAGGCGGAGAACAGGTGCTTTTAGAGGCCACTAGCCAAGCTGATTCAGTCAATGGATACTCAGTTCTACATCTACACAGATGATGTGCAGCTACTCATACCCACTAAACCAAACTTAACCTCAGCCCTGACTAAATCAACTACCTATCTGCAATTCAAGAATGGGCTAAAAATAACAACCTCTGCCTGCCCTGAACCCAAGTAAAACTGAGCTCCTATGAGTCCCTCACACACTTAGGCACATACCTGCCATCAAAATCTCTTTTGGGAGATACAAACTTCCCTTTAAGTCACATGTCAGGAACCATGGGGTACAGCGAGATTCAACACTTATGTTGATCTCCCAAATCCAAGCAACCTTCAGGAGCTGATTCTATCATCTGCAACAACTACTCTGCCTCTCTCTATACCTTGAGAAGGCAAGTCTTGTCACAGTGGTTCATGCCATGATAACATCAAGACTGAATTACTGTAATGGGTAAAGTGTAATAGGATTTGATATACTACCTTTCTGTGGTTAGGTACATGCATGCCAACTTAAGATCTATTCTATAACAGCAATTTTGTGCACAAAACAAAACAAGCAGGAGCGCTGCGCCACCAACACTGGACAGGACCATGGGGTGGGGGGGGGGGGAGGAGGAGGCTGTAGAGGAAAGAATCCAGAGGGAGGGCTACCGGCCCTGCTCTGAAACAAACAAAAAAAAAAGCAGAATACTAGGTAAACAATTTTTAAGAAGTATTGCAATGCTATATCCCACTGGTCATGATCCAAAGCAAATGGGATGCTTCCTTAAAGGCAATTCCAGTTGCTCCACTTTGTAAAATAATCAGCCCCAATCCCTTCATGAGATACTAGGGATGAACATTGCTGGTCTAAACAGGATCAGCTGTTGGTCTGTATGGTACATTGCCTGGCCTATTTATTCATTGCTCTACAGTTTCCTCAGGAAGGGAGTCTGTAGAAGAGAACATGGGGGGCTACGTAGGGGAGTCTGGGAGAGCATCGGGGGGGCAGTGTGGAGGAGAGCATGAGGGACAGTAGAAGAGAGCATCCGGGGGGGGGCATGTAGGGGAGTCAGAGAGCCTGAATCAGGCTTGTGCTGGTCCTGTCCCATGGTAGCAGCTGTGTGGAGGAGAGCATCAGGGGAGGGTGGCTGTAGAAGAGATTCAAGGGGCTATGTAGGGAGTCTAGGAGAGCATCAGGGGTCTGTGTGAAGGAAAGCATGGGGGAGGGGCTGTAGAAAAGAGCACTGGGGGGGCTGGGTGGAAGAGCATGGGGATTGTACAGGACAGCATGGGTGGGGCTGTGTAGAGGAGAGCATTGGGTGTATAAGCTGGGGAAGGATGAAAGAGAAGATAGCATGGTCAAGGAAATGGCTGGAGAAACAGCATGAAAATATGGTGGGGGCGGGGGAAGGACTGGAGAGGCAGCTTCAGAGAATGGAGAGGAGGCTGTAGAGGACAGGACCAGAGGCTGCTGTGTAGAGGAGAGCTGTTTTGTCCACAAAAGAAGTCTGCATTGAAGGGGCCAGAATATGAAAATAGACCAAGTCAAAGGTAGAAAAAAATAATTTTACATTTTAAATTGAATTTCACCTTTGGAAAATGAATTTATATAAAATCAAAACCTTCCAAAAAATCTCATAGACTCTAATAGCACCACTTCAGTCTGATGGAAGGAAAAAAGCCTCAGAATTTATGCCCGCACATAACAGTACTGAATTCTTATTCAGTCATTAGCAAAAACCTAACTATAATACTAAGTGATTCAGTTGTATTTATAAACTTCTCTTTAGAGAATACTCTAATGTAGTCTGTAAGGTTGCTCAGATCTTCCCAATGCTCACCTGAGTTGTCCTGTAAATCAACCGCTGCATCAAGGATTTTTATACTGGATCAGAGTTTCGCTATCAACTCCATTTACATTTCTGCAGCCAAACAGACAAATAACTCGAGTGCAGCATGAAAGTAATAATCATATTAGAACCAATCTCTAAGTTACTCGTGCTGCTCTATTCCTTGCAATTGCTTCAAAGCACTTCAAAATGGCATCTTGCCATTCTTATAGAATCGAAAAAAAGAAATTCTTGCTAGCGAGACAGCAGGATTTAGCTGGTGTGTGCAGATAATGGTAGGGCCACTCTGTTGAAAGGAGTCTAACACACACGCAAACTGTGAGCAAGACTTGTGTTGACATCAATACATTGCACTGTTTATTTATTCTATATTTCACCAGGGATTTCCAAACTAATTCAATATAAATTCTACTTTAAAATCAGCGATCACGATTGCTACTGCGTTGTTATTTTTTGAAGTCCGGTTGTGGACTCTATGTGGTGCCTGAAGGGTGACACAGGATGGTTGTCATGAATTTTTGCGTATATCTCTCCGACTACACTGTGAATAGCCTAACTTCCAAAGGATACCATAGTCTGATGGTGTCATGAACTTATGCCGAATAGTCGATACTGTTCGGATCATTGCTGTGATCAGCCCGACTTTCAAAGGACACCATAGCACGAGCCAAGCACTAAGGATAAGTGAATGAATACATTTCTATATTTCACTATATAAGGTTTTTATGAGGACAATAAGGAAATTAACCAAACTTCTTTTTGTAGAATAGCTTGGCTGCAAGCCAAAGACCCTAGGTGGGGACAGAAGGCAGAGGCTTGATGTATTAGTGTGAGTACGGGGTTTTTTCCTTGTCAACATATGTTGAATCGTGGGTAGCTCTTCCAGGTTTTTTCCCGATATTGTTGGTTTTGTAGTTTGATGTCTCACTTTGCTAATTAAAATATATAGTGAAGGAAAAATAGAGTTTTTTTAGTTCATTCGTTTTTCTCATGTATACATGAGGTTTTTTTTCTCTCTGTTTTTCTTTCACTGAGACCTAGGATAGTACTCTACTCCTGACTTTAATAGTGGATTGAGCATACTTTAAGTATTTTCCCTATTAGGAGCTTGAGGTTTCCTGTTGATTAATTTAAAACTAATGATTTCGTGGGTTTAATCCTTTAACAGCAAAGAGAGACAACTACAAAACTTTTGTTTCAAACTCTCTTTTTAAAGTACTGTTTATTTATTTACATTTGTAACTGGGCAATCTGAAGGAAATCACCACCATAATGTTAATGAATATGTTAGATATTAAACCCAGATGCAAATAAATGTGCAGACAATCTGAAGTCCAAGTGCATGGTGTTTTAATACTGGGGCTTTAACACATGGTCTGAGGAGTAAAAAAGTTAGTTTTCCATCTAGCATTAGTCAGGATTGCATGCCTTTCTTCTATTTTGTTGAGTATGAAGGACCCACAATTATTTCTTTGTTATGTAGAAAAAAATGGGTCAAAAATAATAAGTTAAGAGGAAGAGGAACTGAAGTGATCCCCTCACCAAATGTAGAATAAAGGGGGAGGTGCCACAGCTGTGAATGAAAAGTCAAGGTCTGGAATGCAAACACTTAAATGATATAATACAATAAGATGTATGTGCAGAACAGCATTCCAGACAGGTACATGTGCATATTGTACATGCTTACAACTACAGGTACTGATATAATTTTTCTGCACAATTCTACTAATGAACACCCATGTGTACATGCCACGATGAGTGGCATGCTCTCCCGAGTATGTGCAAATTTGTGTGCAAACTATTCACAGACATGCAAGCTCAATGTGGCTTACATAAACCGGAGAGAGAGAGAGGGAACTCCAGGTGATACCAGATACAAATGAGAATAGTAGAGCACACTTTTTCTATCGGTTCATCAAGAAATTGTCCCAACATTGATCTTCAACTTTCTTACAATTACTTTTCTGCTTCTCTACCCACTCAGATTTTACTTTTTCTTCTTACCTTCAAGTCCTCAATCTCCCTTCTTTTTACTGCTTCTACCTACTAGCATTCCATCATTTTTCTCGTCTCCTTTGCAGCCCTTCCCTCAACCTTCCCATATCTTATTCTGTTCCCTAGCCCTCCTAATCCCGTCTCTCTCTTTCTCTCACTTCCTTCCCCATCCAGAATTTTCCCTTTTTCTCTTTCCTCCTCCATCCAGAATCTCCCTATTTCTGCCTTCTCCAGGATTGCACCCAGATGTCTTCCCTCTCTCCCCATCTCCCCCTCATCCCAACATCTGATCATCTCACTTCTCCCTTTATAGCATCTCATTGCTCCATGTCTTTCACCTCTCACTTACAACTAAGTCTGCAATAATAAAACAGTAAGCACAAGAGGACTCAGTCTCATGGAAAGGTTGGCCCTGCATAAGGAAGCTGCTGGCAGCAAACTGGTCAGTAACCCCATGTGCTGTTGCAGAAGTAAAGAACCAGAAGAACGAGAAGAGAGTGCACTGGCAGTTAGCAATGTCCAGAGACATCCGAGTCTGTACAGCAGAGGAAAAGCAGATAAAGGCATTGAGGAGGCATGCTGTGGCACTAGCTATATCTTCAGTAATACCTAAAGGGCAACAGGAGGAAGCCTTGTGAAGGCATGATGCACAGTGAACCAGTCACATGAAAACCTAAACAGGAGAGAAAAAGGAGCACATAGTCACTAATTGTAGCACAGGAAAACAGAAGCTGAGTTCTAAGTAATGACTGAGCAACTGGGTGTATGCTTCCAGGTTTGAGGAACAGGGTAAAGAGGATGATGAAACATGCTTGTTAAAGATGAAGAGAAAAGTTGTATGGATGAGGGAGTGGAGGAGTGGCCTGGTGGTTGATGCAGCAGGCTTTGATCCTGGCAACCTGGGTTCAATTCCCACTGCAGCTCCTTGTGACCTTGGGCAAGTCACTCAACCCTCCATTGCCTCAGGTACAGCAAACTTAGAATTTGAGCCCCCTAGGGACAGAGAAAATACCTGTATATAATGTGTACAATGCTGCGTACGTCTAGCACTATAGAAATAATTAATAGTAGTAAGAAAATTAAGTATGGATTAGACAGTTGCACAGGGACAGAAATTTCACCCATCCCCATGCGTCCCCACTGGGATCTCCTCCATCCCCACCCATCCCATGTGCTAAAATAACCCTTGTGGTAAAATAATTCATCTTAACTGTTGCCAGTGTTGACAACTTCCCCTTCTCAGTGCTTATGGGGATTTCAATTCTATCAACCATGTCTATTAATTTTTTTTGCGCTATTATAATTGGCATGGCACAACGAAAGGATAGTTTTAAGTTTTATTAAACACTTTCTATCCCGCCCAACAGAACAAACTATCTGGGTGGTGTACAGTCTAAAAAGAGGAAGAGAGAAGAAATGGATGTACAAAACTGACAGGAGACAAGAGGAACTAGGGTAGAACTACAATGTAGAAAGGAAAGGAAGGGGGGGGGGGGGGGGGGGGGGAACTACCATCCAGGTAAGAGAAGCCTCATCTGAAAAAGAAAAATAGGTAGATAGGTAGGATAGGTAGGCTGGTCTGGCACTACACTACTGTAGGAACCCCACAGGACCTGCATCCATCCCTGCAGGAGTCTTGTAGACATGGAGGGGATCCCTGTGAGAACTGCAGGATTCCCACTAACCCCATTCCTGTACAGCTCTGTAGTATAGATAAGCGTTCTAAGGTGACCGAGAGAAACTAGTAAGCCTAGCTAGAGGGAAAGAGAAGGGGGGTTGGGGGGGGGGGGGAATGAAATTTTGAATGGATGAGACTGGAGGAAAATGGGTGGGTGGGGGGGGGGGGGGGGGAGCGGCAGAGTAAGAAATCAGGGAGGCTTTCAGTGCTTTTCTTTTGCCAAACTAACCTTCCCAGTATCCGCACAGCTTTGCTCTTGACATTTTAATTTGGGTTGACTGGCCATGTTTACAACCCATAAACTCACTGCACTTTGTTCTCCCTGTTAACTTTATACAACTCAAGCACTACTTGCTGCACCATAACTATGGTCCCTTATGAAATGATTCACTAATGCTTTTTTACTATTCTGTATCTATGGGAAAAGACTTGATGAATCAGGCCCTTAGTCACATATATTAAAGTCCTACAGTTACATATTGATTTTCCCCCTTTAGTTATGCCCAGTAGACCCTGCCTCATTTGTCAGACGATTCATTTCATGTTTATTTAATATTGCTATCATGAAGAGTAATAAGAGTATTTATTATTTATATACCACCGTCAATATACAATCTGTACTACACAGGATAAATCAAATAGTGCAATCCCAAAAGAAAATGCCATCAAAGGAAGAATTGCCGAAGACCTCACTGAGTGATGGAATGGGAAAAATCAAACCAAAGCTCTTGTGTTTGCAGGTCCATGCTCTGCTGCCATCATACCATACTGCTATTGAGTATTAAGAAATAGCATAAAGCTTCTTTTATGGAAATATACTTATTTATAATGTTTGCTAGACTTAGTTTAAAGAGAAATCAATGCAACTTATATCATAAAACAAAGAATGTTTAAACATCAAGGCATCACAATACAATATTAAAACATAGAACAGGAAGAACTCACCTATTCCTGTATCTCTAGTCACCTGTTACCTACAAATTAGCAAAAGCCACAAGACCATCTCAGTCTGGGAAAGCTATTCCACACCACTGTCTTAGACACATTAGGGGCTAGATTTATTAAAGTACACCACCATGTTAGTGCATACTAACACAAATTAAAACAAGTTATTTACCACATGTCCTATTTTATGCAGTGGGACCAATTTACTAATAGCATGTATTAATAGTGTTAGCTAATGTAGTAGTGCACTGTGTACCCCAAGCGAGGGTTGAGGGTGTGCCGGTGGAAAGACTCAGGCAGACAACAGGATATAAGCAAAATAAGTACAGTGCACTCCATTTAAGTGCACGTTGGATAAGTGCATGCTCTATTTAATTGCATGCTGTACTTCGGTCCCGTTTTTGGCGCCATCAATTTCTATGGGGACAAACTTCGGTTTAGCGCACCACTGATAAGTGCAAGATTCGCTTATATGCATGGTTTAAGACCGCTCCTCTGCAGGAAAGATTCCGCATAAGCGCACGCGTGGAATATGGAAGCCGATTGGCATGTGACAAAGGGGCGGTAAATTTGAAATCTCATTGGTTAACTGCCACAGGCAGAAGAAGCGAAAGAATGTTGTTAGAGTGTACACTGGAGTTGTCGTCGTTGCACAACTGTAAGACTTTAACACTGGCTGAACGAATAGAAGTTCTTAAAAAATTAGAAAACAAAGTCAAGCATCTATTGCTAAAGAATATGGTGTCAACCCCAGTCAAATTTCACGTATCTTGAAGCAGAAAGATCAGCTTCTGGAAGACTGGCAAAACAATACAAATCCACACCGGAAACAAAAACGGGCGGGAAAAGCTGATGAGGTAGAAGATGCTCTTCCTCGGTGGTTTTCTCAAGTCAGGAGCAGACAGTTTCCTGTCAGTGGTCCACTGCTTATGGAGAAAGCTAATCAGCTAGCTGAAAGTCTTGGACTAACTGAATTCAAAGCCACTGTTGGATGGTTTGAAAGATGGAAGGACAGGAACAACATAAAATTCAAGAAACAGCATGGTGAAAAACAAGACGCTGATGACTTTGGTGCTGAAAATTGGGTTGTTTCAGTTCTTCTTACCATCTTGAACGACTTTGCACCTCGTGACATTTTCAATGCTGACGAAAACAGTCTCTACTGGCGAGTGATTCCTGATGGAACACTTGCATTCAAACAAGCCAAAACTACAGGAAGTAAAACGTCGAAGGACCGACTGATGATCCTCCTTTGCTGCAATATGGATGGGAGTGAGAAGTTGGAACCACTCATCATTGGAAAGAGCAAACAGCCCCGTTGCTTCAAGAATGTTAAGCAACTTCCTGCGTCATACGAGGCTAACACAAATTCATGAATGACTGGGGAAATTTGGAAGCAGTGGCTAAAGAAGTAGACACTAGAATGCGGGCACAAAAGCGTCAGATTTTGCTGCTTTGTGATAATTGTGCTGCACACAGTGATGATGTCAGGCTGTTTAATGTCAAGGTGGTCTTCCTGCCACCAAACACTACCTCTCTGATCCAACCTATAGATCAGGGCATAATAGCCAATTTCAAACAACATTATCGGGCTCTTGTGCTACGTCGTCTGATGAGAGTTATGGATGACCAGACTGGCAAGGATAAACATGCTGTTGAACTGGCTCGTAATCGATCATTGTTGGATTCCCTACATATGCAGAAAGAAGCCTGGAATCATGTTACACAGGCAACCATTGTGAACTGCTACAAGCGGGCAAGCTTTGTTAGGGATGTGGAGAGGGACGAAACAGATGCAGCTGTTGCAAACACATCAGATGAACAGGCTATTGACATCCCAGACAGTGTTACTGAAGAGGAGTTTCATCACTACGTAGCTGTTGATTACGATCTCAAACAGCTGACAACAGCACTGATGTCCAGATATGTGCCTATACGCAGGCAACGGCTGATGAAACAAATGATGAAATGTGCAGCGAGGCACATGCTGACGAAATTCAACAACCTCCTGTCACTTTTGCAAGAGCGCTGGAGAGTCTCAACACTGTGCGGGCCTATCTAGAGGTCACTGGATGTCAGTGCTATGACAGTTTTTACCGTCTGGCAGATGTAATCTATGGAACTCACAGACACAAGAGTGTACAGAGGACTATGACCGATTACTTCAAGTACGCCTAACATCAGTTAACAGAGACTGTATACTGTATGTATAATAAACAGTACTGTATATATGTTTATCAGATGTCAAGCTTTTTTGGGTCACAACAGTTAAGTGCACGCTCCGGTTAACTGCATGTATTTCTTTGGTCCCAGACCCCCAGTTCCCTGAAAGCACTCACAGACATTCTTTATCAGTCCAGACAGAGAGGCAATAAATAATATTGTTTATTCTCTTTTAAAAATTGAACAGTGGAACAAAATAGTGCAATTAGTAAACAATAACAGGTAACTGAAATATGGATCAATTATAGCACTAACTAAACATTTGCATACTTCCTAGAAAGTATTTGGGGTGATTAGGGCATATATTTGTTCACAGAGCTTCAGCAAAGAGATTTCTCTCTCTCTTCTCCCAGGCTGAAACTGACGCAACAGCCAGAAACAACTGCTGGGTAATTTCAAACTCCAGGTCAATCATGCCCAGTCAGCAAGTTTTAAAAGTATACTGCTCACAGTACTTTAGATTCACTTCTTCACTAAGTGAAACAAAAAGAGGGCATGCACTTTTTTTTATAACAACTTTAACATAAAACATGCACCATCTGCTGGCCAAACTAGAGAAATGCACTTCAAGAGTTAAGGCAATTTTACAGGTTTAAAACAAAATATTTCTTCACAGATTTGTATTAAGGGGAGACTCTGGTTGTGGCTATGGAGATCAGTCAAAACATAAGAGGCAGCTTTGATGTAGGTGTGATCCTGCTTTATTTACTCCCCCCCCCTTCTGAAAACTGAAGTTTAGTGAAGGCTAGACACAGGCTTACTTAGTTGCCTGGCAAAGGGAACAAAATGTCTACTATAGTAAAAACTTTAGCAATAAGGGTTGGGGTTGTGCTTGTTCATTTAGATGATGATTTAGATCGTGGGGGTACAGCCAAATGTATTGTAAGGAAGAGCAGTGGTCCCTGGTAGTATCCACAATTTTCCTTACCTTACTCCCCAAAATGGTGTCTCCACTATATAGAATGTATGCTAACCTCATATTAGTGTCCTCAAAGGACAGACTCATACAGTTACACAAGATGTCTGAGGATGATAGCAAATGCTGAGATTCTGGAAGACATATCAAAGACATCAGATGTGGAGCATGTGTGTTCCATACTCGGCTGCCTCAGCATAACATTGAGGCCAGATCAGGCTGGATTGGAAAAGTTTGCAGCCTTTTGGAAGATGATATGCATATATTGAACCAGATAAAGTTGATGCACTGCAAGCTTGGCAGATAGCATTGCATCCTGGAATACTTTCTTGTCTAAAGAGGGAAGTTATCTATGTGGGCTACCATTAAGACAGGCTATTTTACCACTAGCTCATGCTATTTTAGCACAGGTCTCATTTTGTGCAATGAGACCTAGCTACTAATAATCTGGATTTACAGTAAAATAACCTATCTTAATGGTAGCCCACATTGATAACCTGCTCCCTAAATGGTTCACGAGTTTGCAATCTTTATCAGGAGCCATATTTCAAAATTTTATTTATTTTTTTCATTCCCTATTCAACTACCACTGAAGAATGCAATAGCTTGACTGGTGCTGGCTGAACTTTATACTTGAATCCATCTTTTTAGACAAAGACAGGGCCAGATTAACACTATACTGAGCCCTAGGCAAGCATACATTTATGGGCCCTTAACATAGATCCCCATGTCTCACTTTTCTCAACACCCCCACCCCCCTCTACAGAGTCACAATCACTGTTTCCTGGGCTCCAGCTCTCACATGCAAAAATGAATATAAAGTCCAGAAAACACTACTCTCCCCTACCAGGATGTCATCTTGAAGCAAGAAACTATTTCCCTTCCTTGAGAGCATAAGTGCATCACTAACATGAAATGATCTCATCTTGCTGAAAAACAGTGCAGTATTGTTGTAATGATATAAGAGCAACTCATGCCAAACTTTACTTCATCAACCCTGTGGCCATATCAAATTCCAGTTGCAGTTCGTTTGTAGGGGCAATGTCAGAACTAATAAAGATGCAACTGTTGTGGAAACGTCACCCTTTCTAGGACCTAAATTATTTTAGAACCATGCTCCAGGCTTTAGCTGTGTATCAGTACTACTTCATGTTTCTCCCTTTCTCTCTCCTATATAAGCTTCAAGTTTTTGACTGGCTCAAACTAAGATTGTCACCATTTTTTTTTTTTTTAAATATTTACAAGGGAATGGTCTGGTATATTTGAAGAATACACTGGAACAGCATATCCCACGGCAACAATTTCACTCAAGTGGCTTTATTATCAGTTCCCACTTGTAAGGCAGTAAAGAAAGCCAGGGCAAGGACAAGAGTGGTTTCTGTGATGGCCCCTGTCCTCTGGAATAAACAACCAGTAAATGAAAAATAAAATCAAAACTATCTTTGCTTCCACAAGAAGTCAACACTTTGTTTTTTCCCTTGATGAGCAGTCTGAATTCTGCAGTTGGTTCATAGAAAACTAAAATGTCCCGATACCTAGGGTAGTCAATTTTTATTTTCTCTTGGATATGTTGTTTTGGATTTTGTTTTTATTTTAGTTTTGTATTATATATGTTTGCTATATATTTTAAACTTTGCACACTGCCTTGAGCGATCTTTTAAAAATTGAGAAGACTCAGTATTAAATATGACAGAGCAATTTTCAATGTTTCAGATGTGCCCACCAATCTGCAGCTGGGGAAAAAACCTGTTTTTATGTATTAATATTTTATTATTTAGCTGACACTTTTTCAGTGGTAGCTCAAGGTGAGTTAGATTCAGGACAGTAGGTATTTCCCTGGTCCCAGAGGACTCACAATCAAAGGGCCCTTTTGGTAAAATTTAGCACACGTTAAATGCTAAGAAGCCCATTTTATACCTATGGGCTTTTTAGCATTTAGCACATGCTAATTCCATTAGTATGCACTAAGCTTTCGCAAAAGGGCCCCTAAGTTTGTACCTGAGGCAATGGAAGGTGGGCGACTTGTCCCAGGCCACAAGGATCATCAGTCGGATTTGAACTATTGCAACCTCCTGCTTTAACCACTAGACTACTCCTCCACTCCCTGTTGAGTTTCACTTTGAATATTAGATTCAGCAAAGACTGAATACAAAAGAACAAACTGATTTTGCAACTGCATTCCTGCAGGTACAAATCACAAGCTGTAAAATATATATGCCCACAGCTGCCTCCTTTTCTTATGACTTGAAGTACATGTGCAAGATACCAGGTGCTTACTTATAGTTGTTAAGAGGAAGACAAATTTCAGCTCCTTGAATTTACTTACCTAGGTTACTTTATTTTTTTTCAACACTTTAAAACTGCCCACTCACAGGTCTAGGCAGAGTACAAAGAAACATGGCTATATTCTTTTGAGAACAGCTCTTTAAAAGACAAAAGATATTCAAATAGTCACAAAAAGCAATTTTTGTCTTATAAAAGTGTTTTAATTAGGTGTCATGTATTTCAGATGTACAAGAACAGCACATACACTTTGCATGTATGCATACATAAGTGTAATATACAATCTTTTAGCTACCATTCAATACATAAGTATTGCCATACTATGACAGACCAAAGGTCCATCAAGCCCAGCATCCTGTTTCCAACAGTGGCCAATCCAAGTCACAAGTACCTGGCAAGATCCCAAAACAGTACATTTTATGCTGCATAGCCTAGAAACAAGCAGTGGATTTTCCCCAAGTCCATTTTAATAATGTTTAACAGACTTTTCCTTTAGGAAACCATCCAAACCTTTTTTAAACCCCGCTAAGCTGACCACTTTTATTACATTCTCTGGGGGGGGGGGGGGGGGGGGGGGGTTATCAAAAACCAGTGGGTCATCTCACTTTCTTGCTAGTCCAATATATATCCTCTTCTGTATTCCCCCTCCCCCCATTCATATGGTATCCAGCACCAGAGCACAAAAAGGCAGTAAACAAGTAAGAGCAGGAGCAGGATAACAGCTTAGTAGAAAACAGAAGAGGGGCCAGCAGCAGCAAAGAATGTCCATGGCCATGGTTGATACTTGACTGCACTCATCAAAAGCAGCCAAATGCCTGCTCCGAGCTGGTGTTATTTCTGCGGCAGTAAAGCAGTTTGGGTTTGTGGGCTGTTCGTCTGAGCATTGGGAGGGAATGAAAAATTACCTCTTGCACTATCCTTTGGTGCACTCGTTGTCCTCTGCGCTAGAGCCCTCCAAGCATTCAAGTGCTAGCAAATGCGGGCACTAGTCTGGAGCTAATGGCGTCTAGCGCTTGCATTTGCTTCTGAGCATTGGGGCCTAGGTGGGAAGCAGGGGATCCCATCCTAGGCGCAGAACAGAGTCTGTTGGAGCTCAAGGTAGTAGCCCAGAGATATACACCTTGGTGGAAGGAGTGGATAGACAAGGGAGTCTGGTCCAGGGAGAAGATCGCTTGTTACATTAGTGCTGCAGGCATAGTCTTAGATTGTTCCACCCAGAAGGGATGGGTAAAGGACAGGAGGAATTGTAAATATGTACATTCTGTAGGAATTACAACTAGAAGACTTACACCATATCCCTGAGTTTGGCTCTGGATATATTAGAAAGTATCAAGCAGGATTAACAAACTAACTGTTCCATTTGCAGGTTTGAATTGCCTATTGCAGAAATTCAGTAACGTTCCTGTTGGTTTACATAAGACCTAGACTGGAGTCTTTTCTTTGTGTGTGAGAGAGTGATCGACTCCCTATTGAAAAAAGGAACAAAAGTAAGACGAACTAGCTCAAATGCTACGGTCTTCCAGATTTTTATCTGGCCCAGGCCTGCGCCCAGCTCAGTACATGGAGTGGTAAAGCAAGGCAAAGTAAGGAGAAAGACAGTTTTGTTTTGTGGCCCAGGTTGAGGGTTCCTGACCTGGAAAGCTAGTCGGTGCCCAGGACGATGGAGAGTGTGAGACCCAGGTTACACAAGCATATAATTAATCTTCTAAATGCCCTTCAATTAGAATTACCATCTACTCAGCAAATGAGCACCGAAATCTGCTGAAGCACACATTGCTCATAAAAAAAGAACAAAAAAAAAAAACCCTCAAAGGGCTCTGAGCAACAACCTTTCTTAAAAAAAAAAAAGAAAACCAAAACTGATGATCACACAGTATAAATGGCTTTTTTCAGAAAGCATTTTAGAATTGTATATGGTAAACTGCTATGCCAGCATTTACAACTGCAACATAATCTTTATTCCCTTATCATCAGATTAGCTATATGTGATAGGCTTCCTTCAGATTGCTGTGTTCTCTGCACCTAACTTGAATGATAAAGTACTTTAAAAAAAAAAAAAACAACAACCCAAAATGAAACACAAGAATGCACACCATTTGTACATGCAGACGTTTTAAACCCTATCCAAAGTTTTATTCTGAAGCTTAAAATATGACATAGTTGATGTCAGATAAAGCAAAGTTACTCACCAGTAGCAGGTGTTGTCCAATGACAGCAGGTTAAGTATTGTCAAACCTGGGTGATGCCACCTGATGGAGCCCGGTGTGGACACTGACTAGCAAAGATTATTGAAGAACTTTCTAACCACGTTCCACCAAAGAGAACTGGGCTACAGAGGAGGAGTTCTAGACACCAAACAAATTCTTCAGGACTGCCTACTCAAACTGGCTGTCACGTAGGGTATCCTGCTCAAAGCAATGAGATGTGAATCTGTGGATAGATGATCACGTCACAGCTTTGCAAATCTCCTCTATGGAGGCTGACGTCAAGTGGTCTACCAATGAAGCCATGGCTCTAACATTATAAGCCTTGACATGATCTTCTAGAGTCAGTCCAGCCTGGGCATAAGCAAAGGAGATGCAATCTGCTAGCCAAGTAGAAAATGTGCATTTGCTGATGGCTACTCCCATCCAGTTGTAGTTAAAAGAAACAAAAAGCTGGGGGGACTATGGATTTTAGTCTGCTCCAGATAGACAGCTAAGGCTCGCTTGCAATCTAAGGCAGAGGGGTACCCCCTATGCAAACCATTAGCAGTGGATATGTGGTAGCCTGCATGTTTTCTATCCTCCCTTCCTTCTCCCCCATGGTTCAGCAGCAGCTCTGATTTTTTGATCCATTCCGTTCCATTCACTCCCTCCGCTCCCCAGTATGAACAACAGCACTTCCTTTCTGTCCCTCCCGTGTCTGTTTTTAACTTGCCTGGAACGCTGCCAACATGAGCAGGTGCAGCGATTCAGTCAGCTGGCCTCAGGGACTTCCGCTAGGTCACATCTAGACTCCGATGATGCAACTTCCTCTTTCTTTGGAAGTGGGCCGCAGCCTAGCGAAGGTCCCTGAGGCTGACTAACAATCGCTGCCGATATTGGCAGCGTTCCAGGCAAGTTAAAAAAAAAAGACACAGGAAAGGGACAGAGGGTTGTCTGGTGCTGGTTCCTGGTGGAGGTGGGCAAAAAAGGGATGTCTGGTGCTGGTGGGGGTGGCAGAAAGGGATGTCTGGTGCCGGTTCCTGGGGAGGATGTCTGGTGCTGGCTCTTGGTGGGGGGTGGGGATGGAGAGGGAGAGGTGCAGCTGGGGAAGAGGAGAAAGGGAGGGGCTGATGGACTGATGGGATGGCAGTGCAGAGGGAGAGAGAGGTAAAAAAAAAAAAAAAAAAAAAAGAGAAACTGGATTGGGGAAGAGGAGAAATGCAGACCACAGGGGGAGAGTAAGGCATAGAGGGAGACATACTTTGCGGTTGGGCAGGCAGGCAGTGCTTTTGTTCGATGGGAGTGGCTGAGCTTGGTTAGTTTTCGGGATGTCCTGGTTAGGGGGGAGGATTATACCCTTTGAGACACCCAGTATCTCTCACACACAAAGAAAAGACTCCAGTCTAGGTCTTATGTAAACCAACAGGAACGTTACTGAATTTCTGCAATAGGCAATTCAAACCTTCAAATGGAACAGTTAGTTTGTTAATCCTACTTGATATTTTCTAATATATCCAGAGCCAAACTCAGGGATATGGACAGCATTTAATTGGTGGTGGTGGTGGTGGGGGGGGGGGGGGGGGGGGGGGGGGTCAGGTGGTTGTTTTCAGAGTGTCTTGAAAAACCCAAAGGGCACTCTGAATTGGGTTGATTCTGTGCTTATTATGGAGGGGAGGAGGAAAGGGTGAATGGGGGGTGTTGATTTGATTGGTGGGGTTTTTGTTTATGTGGTTCTAGGATCTACGAGGAGGTAGAGGTTGTCTGGTTACATATTTGGCTGTATTTGTATGACTTGTTATAGCACTGAAAATAAAACATTTATTGATACAAAAAAAAAAAAAAAAAAGAGAAAAAGCCAAAGAGACAGTGGGAAAATGGAATGGAAAATAAAATGGTCACACAACAAAGGTAGAAATACAGTATTTTATTATGAATTTATTAATTGCAATCTGTCTGTCATTGGAAATGCACAGTATTTCAATTTCTATTTCTCTAATATTGCTGTATATGCTGAGACTGACTTCTTGAGGTTTCCAGTTAAGTTTTTTGCCTTAATATCTATATTACTGATGTTTTGGTCCAGTGGCGTTCCTGGGGCAGAGGGAGCATGGAACCAACGAAGGACAGCTCCTCCTCCTCCTCAGGGGGGGGGGGGGGGCGCATCGGCAATCCGCCCCGGGTGTCAGCCCCCCTAGGAACACCACTGTTTTGGTCCCTGGTTTCATATTTGTTGAGGGTCTGTGTGTGTCTTGCATGTGTGACAAGGGTGTGGTCTGCTGCTAGCATATAGTTTGAGTACAGATTGTGTAGAAGTCAGTTTTGTTCTGTTTGCTCACTAGGTGGTGTATTAGTGTTTTAGGACCCAGTGTAATATTTAGAGAGAGAGAGAGACTGAGGGCAGGTGTGCAGAGACAGAAAGAGAGACTGAGGACAGGTGTGCAGAGAGAGAGAGAGACTTGAGGGCAAGTGTGCAGACAGAGACTGAGGGCAGAGAGAGAGAGAGAGACTGAGACAAGGCAGGTGGACAGAGAGAGGGCAGGGCACCTTATTCGTTCCATTAAGCCACTACTAACTGAGTCCGCTTTAAACACCTTGATTCATTCTCTAGTCATTTCTCAATTACACTACTGCAATTCACTCTTTTTAGGTCTCCGGATTAAAGACTTTCATCATCTCCAATTGATTCAAAATACTGTCATCAGAATTCTTCACGATTTAAAAAAATATGATCATTCACGAGTATTGCCACCACTGTGCTCTACAGCTGAGTCTTTTGTTTTGTTTTTTCAACATAAGGAAGCCACATAGCCATATTTCTCTTGGTATATCCACCAGCTTTAATACAAGAGATTTATTTGACCCGTGATGCAGGCTTTGATGCCGAAACACGGCCGTGTCGGGTCGTTTTGAAGCTGCTATTAAAGATTTCCTGATTTCCTCTTCAACCTGTCCTCACTTTTTTGTTCATTGCCTTTGATATGTGTGAGGTTTTTCCTCCTTTTTTTGTTTTCCTTTCGGAAAAATGTTGCCAGAACCGACTAGTTAAAATAGAACCCCGATACTACTTTAGGAAAGAACTTCGGGTGCATGTGGAAAACTACTCTATTGTGGTGAAACACTGTAAGGTGAACCAGCTACTAGGATCTGAAGAAGCTCACTGACCCTGCGAGTTGAAGCAACCACTACCAAACACAAAATTTACCAGATCAAATACATCACATGACAGGAATCAAGTGGCTTTCATCAGCTTGTGAGGACAACGCTGGTCCCATGACACAGGTGGAGGTTTGATAGGGGGCTTTGTCAATAGTAAACCTCTCATGAAGCCAGCATCTAGAGGTGATAAGCACTAACTGCACTTAGATGAACCATTATAGAGGGTTTTCAAAACAGACTCAGAGAGATGCAAGAGGTGGTCAAGCAGTTTTTGTATAGGGCAAGTGAGGGGGATCTAAGGTCTTGCCCTCACACCAGACAGCAAACCTCTTCCACTTAAATAATTAATACCTCTTAGTAAAGTCTTTCCTGGAAGCCAGCAAGATGCGAGAAAGACCCTCCGGCAAATCTAAGGATTCAAATTCTACACTCTCAACATCCAAGTCATGAGGACCAGGGATTGTAGGTTGGGATGCAGAAGGGATCCCTTGTTCTGAATGAGGGTCGGAAAATACTCCAATTTCCACAGATTTTCAGAGGACAACTTCAGAAGAAGAGGAAACCAGATCTGCCTCGGCAAGTAAGGGGTGATTAGGATCACAGCTCCCCAGTCTTGCTTGAGTTTCAGTAAAGCCTTCTCTATGAGAGATATTAGATGATATGCATACATAATACCTTCCCCCCAATGCAGATGAAAGGCATCTGATGCTAGTCTGCCATGTAATCTGAGCCTGACACAGAACTGAGGGACTTCAATGTTGCGATGAGTGGCAAAAGATCCACCGAGGGGGTGCCCCACTCTCATAAGATCTTGCAGGCTACGCCCATATTGAGACACCTCTATAAGACTGCAAAACCCCGCTCAGTCTGTCAGGCACTTGTCCTTTCCTGGTAGGAATGAGGCTCGGAGGACCATTCCGTGAAGGGCCCACTTCCACATCCCCTCTGCTCCTGACACAAGGGTTAGGATCCCGTATGCCCCTGCTTATTCACACAGAACACTGCAACCTGGTTCGAATTAGAATCAGATTTTGTAGCCAATTTCTGAAAATTCCACATGGCTCTTAGCTAGATGAGGTTGATATTATTATTACTAGTAAAAAAGGCCCGTTTCTGACACAAATGAAACGGACGCTAGCAAGGTTTTCCTCGGAGTGTGTATGTTTGAGAGAGTGTATGTGTGAGTGTGAGAGAGAGTAAGTCTGGGTGCAAGTGTGTCTGTGATCGAGAGAGTGTGTGTGTGAGAATGAGAGTGTCTGCAAGTGCGTATGTGAGACAGTGTGTGAGAGAGTGTTTCACACAGATACAATGTGTGCGAGTGTGTGTGAGACACAGACTCTCTGTGAGACTGAGTGTATGAGACTAAGAGTGTGTGTGAGTGACTGTCACATAGAGAGTGAATGTGATACAGTGTGAGACAGAGTGTGTGAGAGACAGTGTGTGAGAGAGAAAGACTGACTGTGAGAGAGAGTGTGTGTGTGACAGAGATACCTCCCCCCTCCCCTCTCTGGTGTCAGGCCCCCCCCCTCCCTCCCTCTCGTGTCAGGCCACCCCCCCCCCCCTCTCTCTGGTGTCTGAGCGTTACTGTGCAGGACGCTGAGCTCTGGCTGTGCTTCAAGGAACTGACCAATCCTATTTAATAGAATGCACCTCCAACATTCTGAAGCCAAGAAACCTCATGTGGTTGGTCACTTCTGCTTGTGACGAACCCGGAAGTACTCGAGGGCGGAGCTTACAGAGATGGAGCCTGAGCTTCAGAAGCTTCAAAGCCTTCACTGAAGCCAGGGAGTCAGCTTCAGAACGTTGAGGTTGGTTTTTATTATATAGGATTATTTATTGCATTTGTATCCCACATTGTCCCACCTCTTTGCAGGCTCAATGTGGCTTACAATACTTCATGAATGGTGAAATTACATTAGCAGATAGACATTTTGTGTTACAGAGTATCTTTGGTAACATGATAATGGCTTACAGTGTATCAAGAATGGCGGAGAAGCATTAGAAACTAGACTATTAATGTTACAGAAGAATCTTAGGGAACATGTTAGAACATGGAAGTAAAATAGTAAGTAGGAACAGTAGTGCAGTTCTGAGTCTGTGTGGAGGAATGGTGTGTGTTCTCCTTTATTGATCTTTGTGGTAAACTTTGTTGGAGATGGGTCTTCAGTAGTTTTCGGAAGTTGGTTAGCTCGTAGGTCGTTTTTAGGTTGTGCGGCAGTGCGTTCCATAGCTTTGTGCTCAGGTAGGTGAAGTTTGACGTGTGCATTATTTTGTATTTTAGACCTTTGCAGTGGGGAAGTGCAGGTTAAGGAATGTGCGGGATGATCTTTTATCGTTCCTGGGTGGTAGGTCAATCAAGTCTGACATGTAGGCTGGTGCATCTCCGTGAATAATTTTGTGAACTAGAGAGCATATTTTGAACGAGATGCGTGTAAGTGGGAGCCAGTGTAGTTTTTCTCGTAAGGGTTTAGCACTTTCATATTTTGTTTTGCCGAATATGAGTCTGGCTGCTGTGTTTTGGGCTGTCTGTAGTTTCTTGATTATTTGCTCCTTACAGGCGGCGTAGAGTGCATTACAATAATCTAGATGACTGAGCACCATTGATTGTACCAGGTTGCGGAAGACATTCCTTGGGAAGAAAGATCTTACTCTCTTTAGTTTCCACATTGAGTGGAACATTTTCTTAGTTGTGTTTTTCGCGAGGCTCTCAAGTGTTAGATGTCGATCTATTGTTACTCCAAGAATTTTCAGGGTGTCTGAGATTGGAAGGTTCAGATTTGGTGTGTTGATGGTGGTGAATTTGTTCGTGTTGTATTGAGAGATAAGTATTAGGCATTGGGTTTTTTTCTGCATTAAGTTTCAACTTGAATGCATTTGCCCATAAATGCATGATATGGAGACTTTGGTTGATGTCCTTGGATATTTCCTTTAAGTCTTGTTTGAATGGGATGTAGATCGCTATGTCATCTGCGTAAATGTATGGGTTAAGGTTATGATTCGATAATAGTTTGGCCAATGGTATCATCATTAGGTTGAATAGAGTTGGTGAGAGGGGGGATCCCTGTGGGACTCCGCATTCAGGTGTCCATGTGGCTGAGGTAGTCGAGTTAGATGTCACTTGGTATGATCGTGTGGTGAGGAATCCCTGGAACCAGTTGGCTGGTGGACGTGAGGATCGCCTGGTGACTTGCCTGCCTGGTGCGAAGGTGGCGGACCTCACGTGTCACCTAGATAGGATTCTAGATAGTGCTGGGGAGGAGTCCGCTGTCTTGGTACATGTGGGTACCAATGACATAGGAAAATGTGGGAGAGAGGTTCTGGAAGCAAAATTTAGGCTCTTAGGTAGAAAGCTGAAATCCAGATTCTCCAGGGTAGCATTTTCTGAAATGCTACCTGTGCCACGCGCAGGGCCCAAGAGACAGGCAGAGCTCCAGAGTCTCAATGCGTGGATGAGACGATGGTGCAGGGAGGAGGGCTTTAGATTTGTTAGGAACTGGGCAACATTCTGGGGAAGGGGGAGCCTATTCCGAAAGGATGGGCTCCATCTTAACCAGAGTGGGACCAGGCTGCTGGCATCGGTGTTTAAGAAGGAGATAGAGCAGCTTTTAAACTAGAAATGGGGGGAAGGCCGACAGTCGCTCAAAAGAGCATGGTTCGGGATAAGGTATCTTTCAAAGATATCACCATAACAGGGAAGATAGAGTATCCTGATAGTGAGGTTGCAAAAGAGATTGTAGTAGATCGGGTATCTTTAAATAACAATAAAAATCAGACAAAAGATTGCCAATTAATACTGTCAAGTACTAAGCATGATGTACTTAGGAACAACAAACATAGTTTGAAATGTCTATATGCGAATGCCAGGAGCCTAAGAAATAAGATGGGGGAGTTAGAATATATTGCACTAAATGAAAAATTAGATATAATAGGCATCTCTGAGACCTGGTGGAAGGAGGATAACCAGTGGGACACTGTCATACCGGGGTACAAATTATATCGTAGTGATAGGGTGAATCGGATTGGTGGAGGGGTAGCATTGTATATTAACGAGAGCCTTGAATCAAATAGATTGAAAATTCTGCAGGAAGCAAAACACTCCTTGGAATCACTGTGGATTGAAATTCCATGTGCAAAGGGGAAAAGGATAGTGATAGGAGTGTACTACCGTCCGCCTGGCCAGGACGAACAGACGGATGCGGAAATGTTAAAGGAAATCAGGGACGCAAACAAACTGGGCAACACAATAATAATGGGGGATTTCAATTACCCGCATATAGACTGGGGTAATGTAACATCTGTACACGCAAGGGACATAAGATTTCTTGATGAAATCAAGGACAGCTTCATGGAACAGCTAGTTCAGGAGCCGACAAGAGAAGGAAAAATACTAGACTTAGTCCTTAGTGGTGCTCATGATCTAGTGCAGGGGGTAACGATACGAGGGCCGCTTGATAACAGTGATCATAATATGATCGGTTTTGATATTGGCATTGAAGGAAGTGAAACTAGGAAATCAAGTACGCTAGCGTTTAACTATAGAAAGGGTGATTACGACAAAATGAGAAAAATGGTGAAAAAAAGACTGAAAGGAGCAGCTCGCAGAGTAAAAAACTTGCATCAGGCGTGGATGCTGTTTAAAAACACCATCCTGGAGGTTCAGGACAAATATATTCCACGTATTAGAAAAAAGGGAAAAAAGACTAAACGTCAGCCGGCGTGGCTAAACAGTAAGATAAAGGAAATCATTAGAGCCAAAAAACAATCCTTCAGAAAGTGGAGAAGAGAACCAACTGAAAGTAACAGGATAGATCATAAGGAATGCCAAGCCAAATGCAAAGCGGAGATAAGGAGGGCAAAAAAGGACTTTGAGAAGAAATTAGCGTTGGAAGCAAAAATACATAGTAAAAACTTTTTTAGATACATTAAAAGCAGGAAACCGGCCAAAGAGTCGGTTGGGCCGCTGGACGAAAATGGTGTTAAAGGGGCGATCAAGGAGGACAAAGCCGTAGCGGAGAAATTAAATGAATTCTTTGCTTCGGTCTTCACCGAGGAGGATTTGGGGGGGACACCGGTGCCGGAAAGAATATTTGAAGCGGGGGAGTCGGAGAAACTAAACAAATTCTCTGTAACCTTGGAGGATGTAATGGGTCAGTTCAGCAAGCTGAAGAGTAGTAAATCACCGGGACCTGATGGTATTCATCCCAGAGTATTAATAGAACTAAAAAATGAACTTGCGGAGCTACTGTTAGAAATATGCAATCTGTCCCTAAAATCGAGTGTAATACCGGAAGACTGGAGGGTAGCCAATGTTACTCCGATTTTTAAGAAAGGTTCCAGAGGAGATCCGGGAAATTATAGACCGGTGAGTCTGACGTCGGTGCCGGGCAAGATGGTGGAGGCTATTATTAAGAATAAAATTGCAGAGCATATACAAAAACATGGACTGATGAGACAAAGTCAGCACGGATTTAGTGAAGGGAAGTCTTGCCTCACCAATCTAATGCATTTTTTTGAGGGGGTAAGCAAACATGTGGACAATGGGGAGCCGGTTGATATTGTATATCTGGATTTTCAGAAGGCGTTTGACAAAGTGCCGCACGAAAGACTCCTGAAGAAATTGCAGAGTCATGGAATCGGAGGTAGGGTATTATTATGGATTAAGAACTGGTTGAAAGATAGGAAGCAGAGAGTAGGATTGCGTGGCCAGTATTCTCAGTGGAGGAGGGTAGTTAGTGGGGTCCCGCAGGGGTCTGTGCTGGGTCCGTTGCTTTTTAATGTATTTATAAATGACCTAGAGATGGGAATAACTAGTGAGGTAATTAAATTCGCCGATGACACAAAATTATTCAGGGTCGTCAAGTCGCAGGAGGAATGTGAACGATTACAGGAGGACCTTGCGAGACTGGGAGAATGGGCGTGCAAGTGGCAGATGAAGTTCAATGTTGACAAGTGCAAAGTGATGCATGTGGGTAAGAGGAACCCGAATTATAGCTACGTCTTGCAAGGTTCCGCGTTAGGAGTTACGGATCAAGAAAGGGATCTGGGTGTCGTCGTCGATGATACGCTGAAACCTTCTGCTCAGTGTGCTGCTGCGGCTAGGAAAGCGAATAGAATGTTGGGTGTTATTAAGAAGGGTATGGAGTCCAGGTGTGCGGATGTTATAATGCCGTTGTATCGCTCCATGGTGCGACCGCACCTGGAGTATTGTGTTCAGTACTGGTCTCCGTATCTCAAAAAAGATATAGTAGAATTGGAAAAGGTACAGCGAAGGGCGACGAAAATGATAGTGGGGATGGGACGACTTTCCTATGAAGAGAGGCTGAGAAGGCTAGGGCTTTTCAGCTTGGAGAAGAGACGGCTGAGGGGAGATATGATAGAAGTGTATAAAATAATGAGTGGAATGGATCGAGTGGATGTGAAGCGACTGTTCACGCTATCCAAAAATACTAGGACTAGAGGGCATGAGTTGAAGCTACAGTGTGGTAAATTTAAAACGAATCGGAGAAAATTTTTCTTCACCCAACGTGTAATTAGACTCTGGAATTCATTGCCGGAGAACGTGGTACGGGCGGTTAGCTTGACGGAGTTTAAAAAGGGGTTAGATAGATTCCTAAAGGACAAGTCCATAGACCGCTATTAAATGGACTGGAAAAATTCCTCATTTTTAGGTATAACTTGTCTGGAATGTTTTTACGTTTGGGGAGCGTGCCAGGTGCCCTTGACCTGGATTGGCCACTGTCGGTGACAGGATGCTGGGCTAGATGGACCTTTGGTCTTTCCCAGTATGGCACTACTTATGTACTTATGAGAACATTGCCTCTGATTCCAAAGTACTCAAGGATATGTAGTAGTATTCCGTGGTCAACGATATCGAAGGCGCTGGACATGTCAAATTGTAGAAGTAGTATGTTTTTCCCAGTAGTGATCATTTGTTTGAATTTTGTCATGAGTGTAACTAGTACGGTTTCAGTGCTGTGGTTAGATCGAAATCCTGATTAGGAATAGTGAAGTATTTAATTTATTTAAGTAATTTGTGAGTTGTTTGGTCACCATCCCTTCCGTTAGTTTGGTTAGTAAGGGAATGGATGGAGATGTTTCCTGAGCAGACCAAGTTCCTTGGGTGTGAAGCCCATCTACATGAGCTCCCCATCCCAGGTTGATAGCACCTTCTGAGGAGGTAGAATTTAGAATGTTAGTACCACAGTCCAATTTGGCCACCAGAGAAAGCCATGAGTCAACTCTGGTGGAATCTGGATTACATCCACTAGACTCCCAGCCACCTGAGACCACTGGGAAGATAGGGTCCACTGGGCAACTCTCAAATGGAGCTGTGCCATGGAAGTGACATATACTGTTGAGACCACGTTGCCTATCAGTCTCAACATTTGTCGAGCTGTGACCTGCCTGCTGCTTTGGACCTGCAAGGCCAGTGCTGTTAAGGTCACTGCCCTCGCTTGTGGGAGAAAAGCCCGAGCCTACAATGTATTAAGCAGGATTCCTATGTACTCCAGTCACTGTGCCAGGAGAAGGTGGGTCTTGAGGTAGTTTATCGCCAACTCTAGTAACTCCAACACCTGAATAGTTAGGTGCATTGACTATGTCACTCCGTCCTACGATTTGTTTGTGATTAGCCAATCATTCAGATAGAGAAAAAAAATATTCCCAGTCTGCGCAAATATGCTACAACTACTGCTAGACACCATCAATACCCTGGGAGCTGACGTGAGCCTCAGAAAATCCCTGATCCGCAGTTGGCACAAGTGACCTTGATACCTGAGCGGATTGCAACTGCAACATCTATGCCAGCCCCTTCCTGAGCATGGTTTGGAACTGCTCATTGAAGGTAGGCATCGGTAAAGGCAGGAGTGTGTGTGTGTGAAAAACACAGCCTATGAATCCATCAGTGACAAACTGGAAGTGGGGGAACTAGCTGCTCCGAGACTTGCGCCCCAGCACCTCTTCCAAAGAAGGGGATCACTCCTCCTGGAGCCAGCGCTTCTCAGGTATCAGTGTTGCTGATGCCCTAGAGCTCCCAGTACTGTGCATTGAGGACCAATGCTTATACTTCTCAGGCTTCCCCTGATGCACAGTACTGCGGTCCTTCAGAGACGAAGACATCAAACCAGTGCGCAACCTTGGTGTCGGATCTGATGCTAACCGGTTCCAGGGCCTAGAATCAGCACCTGAGGTCAAGAAAGGTGGAGACATTCTCGATGCTGATGCACTCCTAGTGGTAGATGAAATTAGGGCTACGATTCTGGTGCCAACAACGTCAATGTATCTGCTTTCAAGGAGCCAAAAAGTCACTCTTGTTGAACCAGTCGCACCCTCTGTGTCCTCAACTGCATTTGAAACAGAGAGAGCAAGAGAGTTAGGCTCATGGTCAGGCGTAAGGCACCCAATGCACCAACTGTATGGGTCCATGAAGGAAATCACCTGATTACATTGGGTGTACCTTTTGAAGCCACTGAGGGTCTTCTTGGACATCAAGAAAAGAACTGCAGCCAAATTAAACTTCTCAATTGTGAACAATAAAAAGGGGCAGCGTTTAAACTGAGGTTGGTGCTCCGGTCTAAAAGGACCTAGCAACCCGTGAACAAGCAAGGAAACTTTTAAGACCCGAAAACACTATAAAAAAAAAGGGAAAAAAGAATAAAATTAAGATTAAGGGAAAAAAAATACCCTCACAGGAATGCACTACAGATTACAGAAAATACCACACCAAAAGGAGAAAACAATGACGCCTCCTCCTGTCAGCATCCACACTGGGCTCTGTCGGATAAGGTCACCCATCTGCGAGAATATAACTGGCCTGCTTATCCTTGGAGAACAATTTTCATGTGTACAGAGTTAAAGATGAAATTTTAAAGTGCAAGTTTTTCTCAATAGCAAAAAAATGTAAGATTAAGTATTTTACAGCTAAACATTTTTGACCAAGCAGTGCAGTTTCTACCTGCTTCTTTAGGCTTCAGGCTCAAGTAAAATCAGCCTCTAATTCAGTGTTTACCAACATTTTCAAACCCAAGGCACATTCACGTTAAAAACAATGGTTATTGACACACCAGCATCTGGACAGCAGGCAGTGTGAACATGGAGAAGAGTCAAATGGCCAAAAGAACAGTTAGGGAGGCACTGAAAGCTCCATTAGAGAACAGAGAATTAAAGGGAGGCAGGTAAAGGTGGGTGGGTAGGGTGAGATGTTGCATGTATGTGGCACAAAGCAAGGCTTGGCTATTTAAGAGCCACAGCACATATCCTTTGTTGCTTCAAGATGCTGAGAGCCGAGCCAAGTGCTGGTCTGGACGTCATCATCAGATTGTAGTGACTTTCTATGCACCCCTGAACATATCTTAAGGAATACTGGTTGGGAAACACAGTTTCACTAACCTTCATTTTATAACTGACTGACGGGTTTTCCCAATATACCTCTGCAGCATGTATCCTTGACAAAAAGCCATAGATTGTGGCTCCCTAAGGAACATGAAACACCTGCACCTTGAATCTGGTCATAGTTATCACTATTATGCAATGACTGATTCTCTTCCCAGCTGGAATTGTGATCCTATAGTTTTGTTGTTATTGTGTTTTTGTTTTGTTTTTTAAATAATGAAGATAATTGTATATCAGGGCTAGCAATTTTCTTGCAGACTGTGTCACTAACATTACTCAGTGGCATAAAATACCACTGCATATATTAGTACCTGGTCTGTTTATAAGATAGTTGATACTACTTACAGAGGTATGTTTATGAAGAGCTGCCAATTCTCCTTTAAGGACACTAAAAATAATTCCTTAACTACTGTACTATAATGGAAGAAGCTTCCACAAAGACATCATTTGTTTTCTTACATTGGATCCAATGGCATCAGTTAGAAATCACTTTGTTCTTATTCTAAGGCATGGAATTTGATAATACAGTATTAGAACTTTTTATTATTACTTTTTTGTCTGAGGTACAAGTCTAGTTGGAAACTATCCCAACTCTGCCTGCTGCCGTTTATGACAGAAGGATACCAAAGTTAAGGCAACAAAAGCCATCATTAGTAGTTGCCAGAAATTTCTCTTTCCAATTAGGTTTCAGCTTCTTCCTCTTATACATTCCAGTTAGCACAGTGACAGTGTGGTTACAGGGCCTGTGAATCATAGCACTCTTCATAACTTAGTAGGTGAACACCTGGAATCCCACATCAAGGTGCTGCTGTCACATAACTATGACAGTACCCTCAAAGGGATATAAACACTAGTCTGATTAGCAAGAATAAAGTCCAGGACTAAACCTAGTTTGCAAAATAGCACCACAAAACACTGCCACTAAGCAAACTAAGCAACAAAACTTCTGAGAGTTATCATGAGGTCAACATTCAGCCAGGGTGTTCCGAGTACCATTTAAACATCAACTACTGGGATAAAGTAAATCTGGATATTCAGGACCATGCTCCAGATTTGCCTTCTGGCTGTTCTAACTTTATCCAACTAGTTATGCGATTAGCATATTAAATATTGCTGCTAAACTGATAATGCCTAAATCCGCCCAAGCTCTGCCCAGGATCACGTGGGCATATAGTGCTAAGGTAGTCTATAAGGATATTCATCAGCGTTACGCAGATAGTGCCACTGAAAATCCACAGATAGGGCCAATTATCTAGATGAAAATGGCTGTTATCTGGATGCATGGCTTTGAATACTGACCCATAAATGATTTTATAATCACAGAAAATAAGAAAAGCAACTAAAGTATACTTGAAATACAGAAAGCATGATAAGTACTGCTTCCAGTTCTTTACACAAACTAAGAATTCAATATTTCCGGAATCAATATTCCCTACAACTCTTAGTGTTTGTTGTTTCTGCTACCTGCAAAATTTTAATTTTACTGAGGACCACACTACATTTTGTGACCGTTCATATTGTTAAATGAATATGAACTGCAAAGTCAACTGTGCTAAATACTTGTTAAGCAAATAACGAATTCCACAGTATTTCCCAAGCCTTTCCTGGTGAGTCTACAACCACTCAAGATTTTTGGGATATCCACAATGAATATACATTTGAAAAGTTTGCCCACACTGTAGTCTCAACCTATAACATTTATCTTATGCATAGTCTTTGCAGATATTTTGAAACTCTAATTGAGGGCACAGTAATAGGGTTAGGAAGGTCTGCACTTCATGCATTAGTGGGAAATGTTGAAAATTAGAAAGTATGTGGAAGAAAAAAAGAACAGGGGAAAATAAAGTTTTCTGTGTAAACCACCAATTGTGGGGTACCCCCTGCTGCCCACTCAGAGGAACTTCAACATTAGAGTGTCACCCACCCTAAAAGTTCCATCCTACCCTTCAGCAGCAGTGATAAGAGACTGCATATTTCAAGTGGATAAATTATCTTTAGCTGGTTCAATGTGTAGAACATCTTCTAGATTTCCTGATAACTCTCCTACCAGATCTGCATTTTGGCTAGAATTTTCAATTCCAGATCCAGTTTGGATTTCTTTTTGGAAAGTCTTCAGGCACTTGTCAAGTCTTTTTATGAACGAATCCACATCTTGCTTTTTCATTCCAATTGCTGAGGCAGCATTGAGGTATGCACAAGAATAAGTATTTGTATGAGACATAAAACCTTTGAAAGTGTAGCCATTCACAATTTGCACTGAGCCAAGAGGCACAACCCTGAGAGAAATAAAATAATAATAATAATCTTGTTACTTGTATTACAGACCAGCACTGAGGTAATTTAAAAGTATTTCAAACACATCTTCTCCTTTAAGCACAATTCAACTGAAACACAAACCTACAAAATTTACTGAAAGAAAAATATTCGATTTGGTCTACATATAATACTGCATAAATGCTATGTAATCTAATTTAATCTAGACACTAAGAGACATATTTTCAAAGCACTTAGACTTACAAAGTTACATGGTAACCTATGAAACTTTGTAAGTCTACGTGCTTTGAAAATGAGCCCCTTAGTATGCCTTCTCTTAAAAAGGTCCAAAGCGGATAACATAAAATAAGCCAGTTATAGTACTGGGATGATTACAATAAACACACATATAGAGAAAAGCCATTACAGAAAAAAATGTACTGCATAATGTTTAAATATTTATGACATAAAAAAATGTTTTAATGCTTTCTAATGCTGCAGCAGCCTGATATATATAAAAAAGAATTCTCTAGTACCTGATTAAAACTTATACCTCTAGCAGAAGAAACTTAACACTGATCCACTGAATGTAAGTAAGTCAGATATCAGCACTCCTACATGAGTCAAATATGCTGAAGATTGCCCTAGCAGAATTTTATGAACTATACAGCCACATTAAATCTGATGTGGGCTGTATTAACAAAGGAGGAGCTTTATAGTTTTTAAACCAAAGATCACCTGGCTGAAGTATTGAATTATACTGTAATGGACTATATGCAGGTTGTAAGGTCCAGCTTCTGAAACAACTCCAGACTGCCCAGAACACAGCGGCCAAATTGATATTCAACAAAACAAAATATGATAGTGCTACACCTCTTCGACAAACTGCACTGGCTCCCTATCATGGCCCGCATTACCTTCAAACTTTGTACTCTGGTCCACAAGATAATCTACGGTGAAGCCCCTGGTTATATGATTGCCCTAATTGACCTTCCAGCCAGGTATAGTATCAGATCATCTCGTACCTATATGAATCTTCATTATCCTAATTGCATTGGTCTTAAATCTAAAACGTCCTATGCATCCAATTTCACCTACTTAAGTTCTCAAAGGTGGAATTCATTACCAAAAAGAGTGAAAACGATACATGACCACCTAGAATTCAGGCGAACTTTAAAGACCTATTTGTTTTGTAAGGCATACCCTTCTGAATCTGCTTAGCTGCTTCAACCCTGCACTGATTTAACAGACAATGTTATTTCTTATTTCTTTGTAATTTATTGTTCCCATCTACTTCTACCTTCCCTTACCCTATTTCTAATTGTACTTTAACATTGACCCAATACGGTGTCTTTTAAGCCACATTGAGCCTGCTAGTGTGTGGGGAAAATGGGGGATACAAATACTGCAAATAAATAAATATGATGTGGGCTGTATTAACAAAAAAAGAGTAGCTTTATAGTTTTTAAACCAAAGATCATCCTGGCTGAAGTATTTTTGCAAAATTTGGAGTCTCCAAAAACTTAACAGAAATTCCGGAGTATTACAAACAATCCAGATGGGCAAGTATCAACATCTGCATTAACAATGCAAAAAGATCTTCAAAGAAATATGAACTGACTAGTATAAAAGGCCCGTTTCGGTAGGCAATGAAACGGGCACTAGCAAGGTAATCCCCCCCTGCAACGTCCTTCCTGTCTCCCCTGCCCCCCCTGCAGTCACCCATCTGGTCTCAGGACCTCCTCCCCACCAACCCTCCTCTGCCCCTGCAGCCACGCATGTGCAGCAGCCCTCCTCTCTCCCCTGCTCCCCCTGCAGCCACCCATGTCCAGCGACTCTCCTCTCCCCCTGCAGCCACCCATGTCCAGCGACCCACCTCTCTCCCCTGCCCCCCCAGCAGCGTCCCTTCTGTCTCCCCTGCAGCCACCCAGCTGGTCTCAGGACCCCCTCCCCACCTCACTCTTCCCTGCCCCCCCCTGCAGCCATCCATGTCCAGCGACCCTCCTCTCCCCCTCCAGCCACCCATGTCCTGCGACCCTCCCCTCCCCCTTAGCGCATCACCCAAACCCCTACCCCCCCCCAGCGCATCACCCAAGTCCCTACCCCCCCCTCGGGCACATCAACCCCCTCGCCACCCGCAGCCGCCAATACTAACGCTGTCCGGCCGCTGCTGCGTCTCCTGTTGAGCAGCAGCGGCCGGTACAAAAAGAAAAAAGCCAAAAAAAGATTTTAAACCTGAAACACGGCTCCGTAGACAAGCATCTGGCATTGGCTGTCATCTCTGCAGCTGCTCCTCTTCTCCCCTCTGACGTTGCTGCACTCCTCCGGGGTCTTCCTGCAGGGGCAGTGACATGGAGGGGAGAGGAGGAGCGGCTGCAGTGACGACAGCCAGTGCCAGATGGCTGTCTACAGAACCGCGTTTCAGGTTAAAAATCTTTTTTTTGGCTTTTTCCTTTTTGTACCGGCCGCTGCTGCTCCACAGGAGAAGCAGCAGCGGCTGGACAGCATTAGTATTGGCGGCTGCGGGTGGCGAGGGAGTTGATGTGCCCGAGAGGGGGGGGGGGGGGGGCACTGAGAGCTGATTGGTAGGCAGGGGGAGGAGTAGGGAAACCGGTTTTGCAGGGCAAGGGCTTGGGTGTTGCGCCGAGGGGCGGGCACTGACAGATGTTTCCCAGGCAGGGGGAGGAGTAGGGAAACCCCGTTGCCATGGAATCAGCTGTCAGTGACATCACTTACATCAGTGCATTCTAAACTGCCTAGCAGACCACCTCCGAGGGAGCCACGGTACCAGGCACATTAGAACGTTGGAGGTGAGAATTATTATATAGGATAGGTCCTAGCTGTTTAAGATAGAAAAATACTTGATTACAATACAGTATGTATAACCCTCACTAATCCTTTTCAAATATCAATAGTCACTCTCCTGACATCACTATCATTTGGAATTTAGGAGGAGAAAAATTAACCAAATATATTCCCCACATCATCAGCACAGAGTTGGATTGGTTCATCAATTCTGTATTAATTTTACATATATTTATAACTAGTAAAAAAGGCCCGTTTCTGACACAAATGAAACGGGTGCTAGCAAGGTTTTCCTCGGAGTGTGTATGTTTGAGAGAGTGTATGTGAGAATGACTGTGTGAGAGAGAGAGTGAATGTGCGAGTGTGTCTGTGTGAGAAAGTGTGTGTGCAAGTGTGTATGTGAGACACAGTGTGAGAGAGTGTTTCACACAGATACAGTGTGTGCGAGACACAGACTCTCTGTGAGACTGAGTGTATGAGACCAAGAGAGTGTGTAAGTGACTGTGTGACACATAGAGTGAATGTGATACAGTGTGAGACAGAGTGTGTGTGTGAGAGAGAGAGTGAGTGAGAGTGTGAGAGAGAGAGAGAGAGTGAGTGTGAGAGAGAGAGAGAGAGAGAGAGTGTGAGAGAGAGAGAGAGAGAGAGAGAGAGAGAGAGAGAGTGTGTGACAGAGATACCCCCACCCCCCTCCCTCTCTCTGGTGTCAGGCCCCCCCCTCTCTCTCTGGTGTCTGAGCGTTACTGTGCAGGATGCTGAGCTCTGGCTCTGCTTCAAGGAACTGACCAATCCTATTTAATAGAATGCACCTCCAACATTCTGAAGCCGAGAAACCTCGTGTGGTTGGTCACTTCTGCTTGTGACGAACCCGGAAGTACGTGATGTCAATTCAGGAGATGGATACAGAGAGCAGGAATGCCTCAGCCATGCAGTCAGCTTCAGACTGTTGGAGGTGCGTTTTATTATATAGGATAGGTTTTTAAGGTACTGATTCATGTTTTAATTCTGTATTAACATAGTTACATCATGTGTATGCATATGCATTCTTTTAGAACTACCTGGCTATAATATACATCATATAGTCAAGTCTGTACACATCATTTTATTGTTTCTTAAATATCCTATATAATAATTTGCACCTCCAACGTTCTACGTCTGGATGCCTGGGTTCGTAACACAAATTCCCATTGGTCTGTCCTCGCGTCTAAACGTGATGACGTCAAAGGGCGGATCAGTGAGAGGGAAGGGAAACCAGCACCAGCCAGCCACAGAACGTTGAAAGTGAAGATACAATCGCGGGAGAATCGCCCCCTCCCTCCCCCCTGTCCTCCGAGTTCCAGGCCCGCCCTCTCCCTCTCTGAGTTCCATGCTCCCCTCTCCTATGAGTTCCAGACCCATGCGCCTCCCTCCCTCTCTCCTCCGAGTGGCAGCTCGACCTGCGTTGCCCGCCCTCTTCTCCCAGTCCTCCGCCTGCCCCTCGCCTTACTGCGTGCAGCCCAGAATTTAAAAGTTCTTACCTCGGGGTCCGGCGGCAGCAGTGAAAGGCGAGCAGGCACAGCACTTCAGCCTGCCTTCCTTTCTCTCTCAGCTCTGCCTCTGGTCCCACCCTTCCGGAAACAGGAAATGAGGGTAGGACTAGCGGCAGAGCTGAGAGAGAAGGGAAGGCAGGCTGAAGCGCCGTGCCTGCTCACCTTTCACTGCTGCCGCTGGACCCCGAGGTAAGAACTTTTAAATTCTGGGTAGCACGCAGGAAGGCGAGGGGCAGGCGGAGGACTGGGAGAAGAGGGCGGGCAATGCAGGTCGGGCTGCCACTCGGAGGGAGAGGGAGGGCAACGCGGGGGGGGGGGGGGAACTTGGAAGAGAGGGAGGGGGGCCAAGCTGGAACTCGGAGAATAACCTTGCTAGCGCTCGTTTCATTTGTGTGAGAAACGGGCCTGTTTTAATAGTAATATATAAATAAGATTGAATGCATTGTTTATAGTATTTTTCATCAGTTCATTCATGTGGTTCATTCTGTTTTTATTATTTACACATCATGTATTTGTGATTATTTCATTTTTTTATACATACATATATGTTCACATTTTATCATTATTTTACCATATTATTATAGTTGACGTATATTATTATTGCATATTTATTAGTTTTTGTACATTCTCATTTGAATATCCATTTATCTGAAAGCTTGATATGTAAATCCACAATTTCATGTTTAAGTAATTGCTGGTTAGAAGCAACCTCATTGATTTAACATAAGTGTAATGCATTGCTTTGCCACTGTCTTGGTCATTTTAGAGACACCTATGACTGCCTAAAGAGCTCATTTTGATAATTAGCTGATCTAGGGGCCATTTTACAAAATGGCAGTAGGGCTACAATGCGTGTAGCGTACGCCAAATCGACAGTGCCGCCTGGTTAGCGTGTTCACCCAGCAATAATTTTGAAGTTGGCACACGCTGTTTCCCACAGTAGAAAATATTTCTCTATTTACTACCGCGGGGGCGTTCCCGGTGGTAATCGGCAACATGGTCACACTCATGCATGCTGCATGAGTATCCACATGTAGCGCATCGGATCTTACCGCTAGGTTAATGGGTGGCAGTAAGGGCTCAAGCAATAAATAGCCACATGCTATTTTTAATTTTAGCGCACAGCCATTTACTGCCTCCATTTTAAAAAGTCTTTTTCTCAGCTGCGGTAAAAAAATGGCCCAGCGCATGCCAAAAACATGCGCCCACACTACTGCAGACCACGTTTTACTGCGGCTTAGTAAAAAGGACCACCTAATTTGAGAGCCTCTACAAATTTTTTGATGTACTCTAGACTCTTGTTTTTCTCTCGCTCACTGACGCAGTAGCTGTGTACTCCGCTGCTTCGCAAGTTAACGACAAGCACTTTTATTTTGCATTGTTTGAAGGAGAAAGAGAAATGTATTTGACAATTTAAACTTTATCTTTATTGTGGACACGCACAGCTTTAAAGATATTATTTGGGGGACCTTCTTATTAGAACGCTTGATAAGTTTTGTGGTTTTTAACGATACAGTACTGAATTCTGTTTAGCTTCGTTTTTCTACTATAGTTTGAAATGGTGGTTTAAAGTATTCTCATATAAGATTTTCAGATGAGATATATTTGAGCTTAGTTATGTATTTTTGAATAATATGGAAGTTATATGGTACTTTATATATTGTTTCCTTGTTTTTTCATTAATTTCTAGCATAACTTGGATTGATTCTTTCTGAGACGCTGCGCTTTATAGAATTTTTGTACAGGTTTGTTTTATGTCCAAAACAACAAGGAAAACCAAAAACTTCCACAAAGCAGTACAAACAAAACAGGCACAGGAGTGGAAGCAGCTTTTATAGGAAACGCGAGCATAACTGCTCGCGTTTCCTATAAATGTTTGTTAGCTTTTTAAGCTGTTGACAAGACGCTGAACGCAAGGTTTACCCTTCTTGTACAAAAATTCTTATGAGTCTCCTCAATTAGGGAATCCTCAGCAGCTCACTCCTGATGAAAGGTTGACAAGCCGAACCAGTCTGGCTGGGACTTTCTACAGACAGAACGTACACTAAAGGTTACGTGTTTTACAAAACAGTATCATCTTGATGCTTCAGCTTCTTCCACTCCTGTGCCTGTTTTGTCAGGTTTGTTTTATACCAGTTTTTGATATTTCACTATTGATTTAGATTTGGGTTGTAATGCTCTTCTTTATCAGCTGTCTTCTTACCCATCCCTTAATTATGGGGCATCTTTTTTTATATATGTATATGCTCTTTTGGATCTTTTTTCACATCTTCCTCTTTCTTTCCTATGAAGGGGAAATTTAAATATAATGTTTTATTGTTTTCTTTTATCTGTTTTGTATCTTATGTTTTGTAATTTTTATTTTATGTATATGTTATAGATACCCGACTCCTGATGCAAGCATCCTTATTACCAAAACATGGCCCGTGTCGAGTCTCCCTTCCCTTCAGTTCCCCCCCACCCACATGGGATTCCAGCACCTTCCCTTAAGCTCCAGCATCCCCCCCCATGGGACTTCAACTCCAGGCCCTCCCAGGATTCAAGCACCTCTCTCCTTTCCCTTCAGCTCCAGCCTCCGTCCCTAATGCAGCTCCAACACATATGACCCTTCCCTTCAGCTCACCCCCCCACCCGCGTATCCACCGCCTCTTCCTTCAGCTTCAGCCTGCCCCCTCCTTCCTGCGGGTGTGGGTCCAGCCCCCTCTCCCTACCAGCACCTCTGCTTCCCAAGCTCCAGCCCCCCCCCCCCACTTTGCCCCCCTTTGGATCAGGCATTGGCATTTTGTTTTTCTCCCTCTCCCCGCTGTGTCTCTCTATCTTGCACTTGCAGCCATGAGGAAGATCCCCCCCCAAGGCTGCTCCGGGGCTTTCCCTCTGCCAGCTACCGCCTTCTGATGCAACTTCCAGCAGGGAGGGGGAGGGAGGAAGGAAGGAAGAGACAGGCATGCCGGACTCATGGTAACCGCATTTTATTTCTTTTTGTACCACAGGAGCAAGGCTTTTTACTGCTCCCGCAGGGCAGTAATAAGTTTTATTCCCGTACCCACGGTAAACATGATAATTTTTTTTTTCTTTTTACAGCAGGTCCCCATCCCTGTGACATTCTCTAAATATGAGTTTAGTCAGTGGATCCCAAACCTGGTCCTGGAGGCACCCCAGCTAGTCAGGTTTTCAGAATATCCATAATGAATATTTATGAGACAGATTTGCATGCAATGGAGGCAGTACGTTCAAATCTCTCTCATGAATATTCATTGTAGGTATCCTGAAAACCGACTAGTTGGGGTGCCTCCAGGACCAGGTTTGGGAACCATTGAGTTAAGTGAAACCACAACAACAAGGGATAATAATAAAATGAGACTAGACGGAAAAATCATTACAAAACAAAAATACCCACACAAATATTAGACCAATCAAACATAACATGAAAAAAGGTTTTCAAGTGCTCATAGTTAGTGAGAAGAAAAACAGAACCTGCGGTGTCAGAAAAAAAACCTCTCAAGTTTTAATCACTGCACTGAACCATTATAAATCACCAAAACAGTTTTTAAATTGTAAAACTTAAACAAAAACAAAAACACAGAGTTATAGTGAAGGTATCCAAAGTGCACTAAATTTTCAGTGAAACGTTTTCAGATAGGAAAAATGTTACCAGAAGAGTAGTTATCTGGACTGGTGATCTGAATGCAAAATCTTAAATATTCAAAGCATGAAATACAGGTCCTTCACATAGACCATGTTTCAACAGACTGCCTCAAGGAAACCATCCACACCAAAATCTCCAATTAAACACTCGTTACAGAAATCTTCATATTCTTCTCAGGGCTCAAGTCCAGTTTATAATTGTAGCTCTCAAAGGGCAAAGCTAATATATGAACCAATTTTCATATTATGTTTGAGTACTCTAATATTTGTGTGGGAGATTTTTCTTTCGTGATATGACACATGACTTATCAGATCAAAGCAAGGATACTTCTGAAAAGATTCCTTAAAAATTACCTGGCTCCAGAAACTTGTCTTGTGAAAAGCATGGATCCCAACTGAGTAACAGCAGTGCTACTCTGTTCATCTAGATTCTTTAAGGACACAGCTAAAAAAGAGAAAAGTAAATGACATTACATTACTGTTTAATTCCAAATAGTTTTCTCTGAGGTAATCTTCCACACACTATATAATTTCCACATACTATATATAAACCACAAATGCTATTATGCATATCTGTTTATCATGTGCCGCACACAGTCAAGGCACTGATGGTCTAATTTCTCTTTGCAATCCTCTTTGTCAGCTTTAATGGAAAGGTTTGAGGAAAAGGGGGATTTCTCTAGCTTCAAACTGAATTTTAATAAATCAATGGCTTTGACTACTAAGGAAGAGGTGAGAGGGAATTGGGAGGGCCACTTTCCATTACAGTGGGCAACCTCTTATGTTCGTTATCTGGGGATACAGTTGCCTTGTAAAACTTCTATGCTCCATGATATATCTACTATAATAAAACTCACCCTCAACGTTCTGAGGACACTGACGTCAGTGAAGCCAAGCCCTGACTTCCTTCAAAAAGGTTTGTGGTGGTGAAGCCACCAAAATCGCTCCGGGCCCCACCCTCGAGGGCGGAGCTATTGCAGCACAACGAAGGGGTTGGCAGGGAGGGAGGGAGGCGGGAAATCGCTCCGGGCCCCGCCCTCGCCTCAAACGTCATGATGTTGGGGCCGGAGCAATGGCAGAACAACGAAGGGGTTGGCCAGAGGGGGGGTGGGGGGGGGTGTTGGCAACGAAAACCTTGCTAGCGCCCGTTTCATTTGCTCCAAAACGGGCCTCTTTTACTATATATATATATATATATATATATATATATATATATATATATATATATATATATAAGCAGTGGATTTTCCAAAGTCAATTTAATAATGCTCTATGGACTTTCCTTTAGGAAGCTGTCCAGACCCTTTTAAAATCCCGCTAAGCTAACCGCCTTTACCACATTCCCTGGCAACATATTCCAGAGTTTAATTACACGTTGAGTGAAGAAACATTTTCTCTGATTCACATTAAATGTACTACTTTGTAGCTTCATCGAATGCCCCCTAGTCCTAGTATTTTTTGGAAAGAGTAAATAATTCATGTCTACCCATTCCATTCCACTCTATTTTAAAGACCTCTATCATATCTCCCCTCAACCGTCTCTTCTCCAAGCTGAAGTGCCCAAGATGCCTCAGCCTTTCCTCACAGGGAAGTCGTCCCATCCTCTTTATTATTTTTGTCACCCTTCTCTGTACCTTTTCAAATTCCACTATATCTTTTTTGAGATGCAGCGACCAGAATTGAACACAATATTCGGGGTGCGGTTGCACCATGGACCAATACAAAGGCATTATAACATCCTCACTTTTCTTTTCCATTCCTTTCCTAATAATACCTAACAGTCAATAATACCTAGCTGCCATAGCACACTGAGCAGAGCATTTCAATGTATTAACAACAATGCTGAGATCCCTTTCTTGGTCGGTGACTCCTAACGTGGAACCTTGCATTACGTAGCTATATTTCGGGCTCCTCTTTCCCACGTGCATCACTTTGCACTTGCTCAAGTTAAACATCATCTGCCATTTATATGACCAGTCTCGCAGTCTTGTAAGGTCCTCTTGTATTTTTTCACAGTCCTCTCGCGATTTAACAACCTTGAATAACTTTGTGTCGTCAGCAAATTTAATTACCTCACTAGTTACTCCCATCTCTAAATCATTTATAAATATGTTAAAAAGCAGCGGTCCCAGCACAGACCCCTGAGGACCCCACTATCTACCCTTCTCCATTGAGAATACTGAAAACAACTCTCTGTTTTCAATCCTTTAACCAAATCACAATAGGACACTACCTCCTATCCCATGATTCTCTAATTTCTTCTGGAGTCTTTCATGAGGTACTTTATCAAAACGCCTTTTGAAAATCCAGATACAAAATATCAACCGGCTCACCTTTATCCACGTTTGTTCACCTCTTCAAAAAACTATAATAGATTGGTGAGGCAAGATTTCCCTTCACTAAATCCATGTTGGCTTTGTCTCATTAAATCAATGCTTTTGAATATGCTCTGTAATTTTGTTCTTTATAATAGTCTCTACCATTTTGCCCGGCACAGACGTCAGGCTCACCGGTCTATGATTTCCCAGATCCCCTCTGGAAACTTTCTTAAATATCGGCGTTACATGAGCTACCCTCCAATCTTCTGGTACCATGCTCGATTTTAAAGATAATTTACATATTACTAACAATAGTTCCGCCACTTCATTTCTCAATTCTATTAGTACTCTGCAATGAATACCATCCGGTCCAGTAGATTTGCTACTCTTCAATTTGTCAAATAATACATCCTCTAGGTTTATAGAGATTTCATTCAGTTTCTCCGACTCGGCAGCTTCGAATACCATTTCTGGCACAGGTATCACTCCCAAATCTTCCTCGGTGAAGACCGAACCAAAGAATTCGTTTTCTCTCTCTGCTATGGCTTTGTCTTCCCTGATCGCCCCTTTTACCCCTTGGTCATCTAGTGGTCCAACCGATTCTTTTGCCGGCTTCTTGCTCTTAATATACCTAAAAAGTTCTTATGATGCGTTTTTGCCTCCAACGCAATCTTTTTTTCAAAGTCCCTCTTCACCTTCCTTAATAGCGCTTTGCATTTGACTTGACATTCCTTATGCTGTTTCTTATTATTTTCAGTCGGTTCCTTCTTTCATTTTCTGAAGGATTTTCTTTTAGCTTCCTTCACCTCACTTTTTAACCATGTCGGCTGTCGTTTGATCTTCCTCCTTTTTTTAACACACGGAATACATTTGGCCTGGGCTTCCAGGATGGTATTTTTCAACAGCATCCACGCCTGATGTAACTTTTTGATCCTCACAGCCGCTCCTTTTAAGTTTTTTTTTTCACCATTCTTCCCATTTTATCATAGTCTCATTTTTGAAAGTTAAACACTAACATATTGGATATCCTGTGTATACTTACACCAAAGCTAATATCAAATCTGATCATATTATGATCACTGTCAATATAGAGGTAATTGAAATAACCCATTATTATGGTGTTGCCCAGTTTGTTAGCCTCCCTAATTTCCTTATCTCACAAAGCCAGGAAGCTTGTTCTTAATTTTCTATTATCTAACCCCATTTTTAAGGGGGGGGGTATTATTTCCATACTACACCCCATAGGTTGTGTGTGTGTGTGTGTGTGTGCGCGTGGGTGAAGGGGGTTTTATTTTTTTGATGGGACTGGGTAGTTCATATAATTTGGGTTGCTGTAGGTAGGGGATAGTCATACACTTCAGATGGCTTGTATTAGGAGTTGGTTGACTGAGGAGAATACTACTACTACTACTACTACTTAACATTTCTAGAATAGAGAAATCTCCTCTAGTTACTTATCTGCTTCTGCATACAATTGTTTTGTGTCATGACAACTATGTTAGTAGTACATGTTCAAAAACGTTTTGTTGTATACTATTCCATATATTGTGATTTTTTGTTTTTATTCAGTACTTGAACGTAAGTACATAAGTATTGCCATACTGGGAAAGACCAAAGGTCAATCAAGCCCAGCACCCTGTTTCCAATAGTGGTCAATCCAGGTCACAAATACCTGGCAAGATCCCGAAAAAGTACAAAACATTTTATATGCTGCTTACCAGCATTAGGGAAACAAGGAAAGGAGGTTTTTGCCCATGATGATTTAAAGGACCTCCCTAATGCTGGTTTACCAACGACGGAGTGTTCCCTTATAATGTGAGGCTTTTTCTCCTCCTATTTATAATTATTTTGTTACATCAGGAAAGTGTATGGATATTTTGTAGGGTTATATGAGACTCCAAATGGAGTCAGGAACATATGTACAACTTCTCTATTTTCATTTCTTCCTTACCACCTGTTTTCTCTTATATTCTTTTACTTTCTTGTCTGAATATCTGGAATGCCTTTACATTTAATAATTACAGATTGTAAACTGCTTTGTTTTGACCCCCCCCCCCCCCCCCAAGAAAGGTGGTGGTATATCAAATAAAAGTAACAATAACCAACAGCTCTGAGAGCTTGTTAGATCAAGTTATTTTTACATCCTGAGATCTATCAGATGCCATCATCCAGGTGTCAGGACTGTGTAACCAGCTGCAATGAAACTTGTCCCCTTAAAAACTATTATCAAATTTTAGATTCTTGCTTACTGTTGGAAACCCGAGTATGAACACTGTTTCTACTGCCAAAGAAAGCACCAGTCTAGATTGCTTTCATGTCTGCAAAGTAATAATTTGAACCAATTCCAACCAGAAGCCAGGGAATTGGCATTATAAGCACTTTAACACTGAAGATTCATATACAAATTCAGCACTGTTCATGTACAGAGAAAGTTGTACATTAATTTTTCATTGTTGACTGGCAAAATGCACCTCCCAAAATCATATACTAGAGGATTGATATGCATGTTAAAAAAAACCAAAAAAAACCCATTAATTACAGAGTATTCTTTCTTTCAAATGATGGCATAGCAATAATTTTCACAACTCACAAGTGAGATGTACTAATCTTGCAACACACAAGACTAGCTCAGTCAATCCAGGCATTTTCAAAACGGTCACAGTGCTCTCATTTAAGACAGAGTAATGTTCTAGACAAGAAAAAGGGCATGTGGCAACTAGATTTCATTGGAGGAGTCTTAATGCTTTTCCTGTAGCTGAATTTTGTTCTCTTGCAATTTTTTTCCCAAGCCCTACCAAATAACATGATTTTTGTGTTTTGAAAAATATGAATGAGACAATCTTTACAAAGCCTCAATGAAGTGAGAATGTCCGTGTATATCCTTACAGGATATACACAGACACATAACACTGGACAACAGTCCATAACAACCTGGATAAGAATTGTGTATTAAAAAAAATCCAAAGCAAGTAAATTAGTAACACACCTAAAGAAATAGGATTGTGTGGTGTATCCAACAGTTTCTCATTGTAGACCTCTGATAATTTCCTTAGTTCATTTGCAAGATACACATACATGTCCTATAAAAAGATAAACAGGACAAAACTTTGCAATTAAATTTGTTGGTTTTTTTTTTTTTTTGCAAGACTCAGACCAACTAAAATTTGTTCCTTGTTTTAGTTTAATTTATCAGAGAAGATATTTAAATGAGCCCAATAATGATCAGGATACTGAGGGAATAAAGCAAAGTTACTTACCTGTAGCAGGGTATTCTCCAAGGACAGTAGGACTTGAATCTTCACTTATGGGTGATCACCGATGGAGCCTGGGATGGGAAACAGTGCTTCAGCAATTTATTTAGAAGTGATGAGCATACTCACCACACATGCATGCCTGTTCCTGCCTCTGAGGGACCTCCTTAGCCTACTACTTAGCTAAAGGAATACAGTTCCATGGGGTAAGTCTTGCTGTCCTTGGAGACCACTTACTACAGGTACATAACTGTTTTCTCCAAGGACAATCAGGACCGTAAATTCAAACTATGGAACTCCCTAAGCCCAAGCTGCCTGCAACAAAATAAAGAGGGGAAGGGGAACCAATTGGTGCCACAATAGGCAGTTTTTGTTTCTTTGGAAATGGAATGGAAATGCTGAATTGGGATGGGGGAGGGAAGAGAAGGTGACGTAATGGAATGGGATTGAGGAAGATGCTGGCTTGGTAGGTGGGGGGGGGGGGGAGAGATAATGCTAGATCAGGCAGGGAGGAAAAAGGGATATTGGAGGATGCTGGACATAGGGTGAGAAGAAAGATAGGGGAGATGCTGAAAATGGGAGATGTAAAAAAACGATGGGGGGTGGGGACAGGGATGGTGACAGAGAGGGGATATGCTGGACATGGGATATAGGGAAGATGCTGACATGGAAGGGGAGAGGGACATGGAAGGATGCTGGATACGAGGGGAAGAAGGGTGATGGGAAGAGATGCTGGATTGACGTAAGGGAAGGAGGATATGCTGGATAGAAGGGGGAGAGAGAAAGAGTAACAGAAGGAAAAGATACTGGTCAGATGAGTAAAAATAGAGAGGGTGCTGTACTGAAGGGAGGAAATAGAAAGAGAAGGTGCAAATCTCTCTCATGAACATTTATTGTGGATATCCTGAAAACCAGAATAGCTGGGGTGCCTCCAGGACCAGGTTTGGGAATCACCAATCAAGTGGCTCAAAAGAAGCTGAAAGACACTTGGTTGGAGGTTTTATAAGAAGAAAGCCACGCATAACTAAACAACCTATGGCTGTACAAATGATGATAGACTTCAAATGCAGTACTGTACATCCTCACAGAGTTAGTCTTTAGACCTACCTCTGATAAATATAGAGGGCATTTAAGCAGTTTTTGTGTAGGGCAAGTGAAAGAATCAATGGCCTCTCTAACACCAGACAGTAAACCTCTTCCATTTAAAACGATATGCCAGGGGAGGCCACTAGACCACCAGGATTTGTTAAGGTAGGCCCGAAGAGGGCCTATAGGGTGGTCAGGCAGCTCGGAGAACATATTTGGCAGAAACCCAAACCTGAATTATGGGTCAGCTTCAGTGCCAAATCCAAAGTTTAGGTGGCCTCTATCAAGAACCCGTCCTTAGTTTTAGCTGTGATGCAAGTTGGGATTTGGGGGGACCTTACTGTCTTGGATGAAAGAAGAACCCTCTCGAGACTGAAATGAGTGTGAGGGTGGAGGATACTTATGTCTAAGACAGTAATAAGCCTTTCACTGCCTCTGCTCCAATAGCTCCTGGAGGCCGATCTTAGGTTAGAAATGGGCCTGGAGAGGGCTTTAAGGTGTGACTATGCTGCTTGATGAGAGAGAGCACCTTATCGGATTCCACGGCACAGCAAACCTGTCTGCACATCTTAAGGTCTGAGGCTCACACCCAGGCAAGTCTTTGGGTGCCTTTCTCAATGGCAAAAGTTCTTGATGCTACTCTTTTCCTTTGGCTATTACTGAGCAGAATTCCTTGCCTTGTCTCTATCACCTTATCAGAGGAGCACAGACTCAGACTCACTCTCAGTGAAGTCAATTGGTAAAATGAGCTTTTGCTTGTCTCGAACTTGTGGAGGCCTCCTATGGTGTCAAGTCACCAAGGATTTTCACTGCATCAGCGAAGCTTCCTCCCCTGATGCACTGGAAATGGATACTGGTGCAGCCAACCTAGACTCTGAGTCCCCTGCAGGTCTCGGTTTTGAGGCATTTCTTTCAGGTAGGCCATGGATGTTGAGTATCTATTAGATCACATCTGCTGTTGACATAGATGTTAAAGCTGCAGCATCATGTTGAGTGAAGTAGTACTACATCCACTCTTCAAAGTCTGCATAAGCTGCTCCTCCAAGGCTGCCATCAACAAAATAGTTCTGGCATCACGAAAGGAGTGAGTATCAGAACGGGAATCTTGGGTCCATGCCCTCTCTGATGGCACGAAAAGGTGAACAGTCCCAACTTTAAGATTTGAGGACACCAGTGACCTCTGTGCCATCCTTTGATGGAAAATGATGCTGAGACCTCTCAGCCTCCCGCCCGATACCCTGCATTATGTTCCCTTGGCACCAATGAAGATAAGGTTGAATCATTCTTCTGCTTCAGGTGGGATCAATGACTGCTCCCAGTGGGCTCTACCAATGCTCGACATCAAGGGTGACCAACAGGTGAATTTTCGAAACAGAAGGGTGCCTATCTTCCAACACAAATCGGGAGATGAACGTCCTTCTCACAAGGTTGCCCAAATCGGCATAATTGAAAGCCGATTTTGGGCGCCCTCAACTGCTTTCCGTCGCGGGGACGACCAAAGTTCACGGAGTGTCGGCAGTGTAGTGAAGGCGGGACTGTGGCATGCTTAGGAGATAGGCGTCCTTGGCCAATAATGGAAAAAAGAAGGGCATCCCTGACAAACACTTGGCCAACTTTACTTGGTCCATATTTTTTCACGACCAAGCATCAAAAAGGTGCCTGAACTGACCAGATGACCACCGGAGGGAATCACCTCCCCTTACTCCCCCAGTGGTCACTAACCCCCTCCCACCATTAAAAAAAAAAGTTTAAAAATACTTTTTGCCAGCCTCTGTGCCAGCCTCAGGTCCATCGCAGCAGTATGCAGGTACCTGGAGCAGTTGTAGTGGGTGAAGTACACTTCAGGGAGGCAGACCCAGGCCCATCCCCCCTACCTGTTACACTTGTGGTGGTAACTATGAGCCCTTAAAAACCCACATGGAGGTGCCCCCCTTCATCCCTAAGGGCTATGGTAGTGGTGTACAGTTGTGGGGAGTGGGTTTTGGGGGGCTCAGCACCCAAGGTAAGAGAACTATGCACCTGGGATCTTTTTCTGAAGTCCACTGCAGTGCCCCCTAGGGTGCCCGGTTGGTGTCCTGGCATGTGAGGGGGAACATTGCACTACGAATGCTGGCTCCTCCCACGACCAAATGGCATGGATTTGGTCGTTTTTGAGATGGGCGTCCTCGGTATCCATTATCGCCGAAAACCGGGGATGACCATCTCAAAAATGACCTAAGGACGACCATCTCTAAGGTCAACCTAAGTTTCATGATTTGGGCGTCCCCGACCGTATTATCAAAACGAAAGATGGACGCCCATCTTGTTTCGATAATGCGGGTTGCCCCGCCCCTTTACAGGGTCGTCCTGTGAGGGCGCCCTCATGAAAACTTGGGCGCCCCGTTTGATTATGCCCCTCCAAGTCACTTTCAACATTGATGCAGCTCCTCGACCCATGATGATCAATGTTTCCAATGCTGATGGACCAGTTTTCTGAAAAGCTTTTCTCTCTGCTTTTCTACCATAAAATCACTCTGATCTCTATGAACAACAATACAATGAGAAGGTTTATGGTCGAGTATCAAGCACTGCAGACACCATAAGTGGGTTTTCATAATGCATATGGTCCTGTTGCACAGGAAAGCATCTTGAAGATGCTGAGGGAGTCTTCTTTTGGGACACAATTCATCCAGAAAAATAGCAGCAGTAAAATCAAATGACTTAATGGTGACAAAAATACCCTGGCCAGGAAATCAAGAGCCAACACCAAAATTTAAAAAAAAAAAAAAAAAAAAGGAAATAAAACAAAGTTCAGTGAAAACTAAGGAACTATTGGGTAGATGTGAAAGACTATGTATGCCACAGCAACAGAATTTCAACTTCCAGGAGTGAAAATAAAGTTCAGAATTGCTGAGGCAACTGCAACAGAAACAAAGGTCCAATTGGCTCAACAGAAGATTAAACTGAGGAGGTCCAATGCTACAGCGGCATTAGAGAACACGTGTGCAGGCTTAGTGAGACTGCCCAAACACTTCTAGAAAAAGTTGCTATGGTACTGTGTCCCATAGCAGGATCCATTGTTGAAGCTACCCATAGTCCTGCCTGTCCTTGGAGAAACACATGTAGCAGAGATAAGAGTATAATTCTCAAATATCAGCACTTTAACTTTTTCATTTGGTATGACAGACAACAGCAATATGATCTCACTGAAAAAAAAACCTGGCATCAGAACTACTCTAGCAAATTATCAGATTTATATAGTCCTTTCAACGTGTTTTAAATATATTTATTTGGATTTATTAACCACCATTATGAAGGGATTCAACCAAGTGGTAAACAACAGGTGTTGCTTGATATAAACAACTTACATTGTATTAACAGCATATAAATAAAAATAATAAAATGACTAAATGGCTGAGTAACACAGTTAAAACAATGAGATGAACTTGAAAATAAGCAAATTAAATCCTACCAAATGGCAATACAATACAGTGTCAAATATACACATGAAAACAGCGGTAGAACATTCACACATTAGAAATTTGATAAATGTCAACACAATACAAATGATACACCATTATAGCCAGTATGATACAACATTCATATATAATACAGGGGTGGGCAACCTTGGTGGCTCAAGGGCAGCAACCCAGTCAGGTTTTCAGCATTTCCACAACGAATATGCATGAGATCTATTTGCATATAATGGAGGCAGTGCATGCAAATAAATCTCGTAAACATTCGTTCAGGAAATCCTGAAAACTGGACTGGTTGCAAAACTCAAAGACTGAGGTTGCCCACCCCTGATATAATAGATATTATATTCATAAAGTTAGCACAATGCAATGCAACATATTAATACACAGACAAGATGGGAAAAACAAAGGAGATAAACAGGTGGGTGAGTAGATTGAAGGCAAATTATATGTACAGTAAACAAAGGAATATGGTACTTGGTCTAAGCTGCAGGATACATGGCAAAGTAGTCCACATGCAGAGTGAGGAGATAGTTGCCACAAACATGGCTGTAAAGGAGAAGGGCCAGGCTTTCGCCTGCTTCCTGAAGCAAAGGTAGGTGTAGCACTACCGGGAGTGGGCTACAGTGTGGGGGCTACTCCTGAGAAGGCTCACTGGCAGGTATCACATCCCATGATTTCTTCTGACAAGGGTAGAGTTACAGTACTTCTTGAAAGGAGCGTAGAGGCCTCAGAGATATGTAAAGGGCTAATTAGTTCTTTAGGCACTCTTGTCCAATTTGTCTGAGGGCCTTGAAAACCAGAGATAAAGCTTTAAATTTGGCCCTCTAAGGTACTGGTAGCTAGTGCAGTTTCTAAAGGAAAAGTGTGATGTGGTCACACTGTTGTGACCCTCTATTAGTTATGCTGAAGCCTTCTGAATTCACTAGAACTGGTACAAAAACTTTGTGGTCTGACCAATATCTAAAGTAGTGGTTCCCAAACTTGATCCTGGAGGCACCCCAGCCAGTCAGGTTTTCAGGATACCCAAAGTGAGAGAGATTTGCATGCCCTGCCTCCACTGCATGCAAATCTCTCTCATGAAAATTCATTGTGGATATGCTGAAAACCTGACTGGCTGGGGTACCTCCAGGACCAGGTTTGGGAACCACCAATATAAATTACAGTATTTTTGTTGTCACATCACACCATCAACCAATGTGATCAGACTAGAGAAACACATTATGGGGCAATAAAGGAAATTCAGTGACCAGATAGGGAAAAGCAGTTGGCAACGTTAGAAATTTTATGCTGCACAATTCCAAGATAAACTGGAAACAGACTGCTATAGAGCCCAGTTCCCATCTCAACTTTGCTTCCTCTTTTCCCTGGCACGGATAATATCAGAAGGAAAAACACATTTGGACATCTGAAACTGCAGGCCAGATCCAGCCAAGGCTCTGCCCAAGCTCTATAGGAACAACTTTAAAACAAATATGCAACTAACTTAACTAAGACTGTGTACACTCTTCCAGTACACCAAATCCTTAAAAGCTACTAACCAGAAAATTTCTTTTGAGAGTGCTTCAAAGTGAAATACTTCTTCAAAGGAAGAAGTTTCTTGGCTTAATTCATAATTCAGGTTTCTGGTACAGAGTTGAGGGTGATGTAGCATTTATACTTCAAGTCTCTGAATAAAAGGTAGAGGCAAGCAAGGGTCCCATGATAGCAATGTCATAAAGAAACACTTACAATCTGCTTTCTGTCCCACTAACTAAACATTTAAGAACATAAGAATAGCCATACTGGGTCAGACCAATGGTTCATCTAGTACGTATCCTGTTTCCAACAATGGCCAATCCAGGTCACAAGTACCTGGCAGAAACCCAAATAGTAGCAACATTCCATGCCACCAATCCCAGAGCAAGCAGTGGCTTCTCTATGTCTATCTCAATAGCAGACTATGAGCTTTTCCTCCAGGAACTTGTCCAAACCATTTTTTTTTAATCTAGATACGCTGACTGCTGTTACCACATCCTCTGGCAAAGAGTTCCAGAGCTTAACTATTCGTTGAGTGAAAAAAATATTTCCTCCTATTTGCTTTAAAAGTAATTCCATGTAACTTCATTGAGTGTCCCCTAGTCTTTGTATTTTTATTTTTTTTTTTAACTCTTTCAAAAAGATTCACTTCTACTCATTCTACACCACTCAGGATTTGATTTATACACACAAGGCACTGAGGGTTGAATATGGAGGCTTCCGAACAAAGATGAATAAGGACATAGGACAGCATTTCTAATCTACGATAAAGGATATTTTAGGAGGAAATGTTTAACACTGAACTTTTCTGGAGATAAAAAAACAAACACAAAAAAACACAGGGTAATTTTTAATCTAATATGTAAGGTGGGTTTGTAGCTTCAACATCTGTTATTTCGGAATATGGGGAAAACAAAAACAGAGATCCTCTATGCTTGTCCCATGCTTTCTTGAATTTACCTCCACTGGGCAGGCGTTTCATGCATCCACCATAATTTCTATAATAAATATTTCCTAAGATTAATCCCCTTTCACCTTGATCTTACGATCCCTCATTCCAGAGCTTGCTTTCAACTGAAAGAGGCCTGACACCTGTACATTTATATCACACAGGTATTTAAAGTCTATCATATCTCCCTTCCCCTGTCTTTCTTCAGAAAAGAAAGAAAAAACTGGAATTTGAGAAATTACTCTCTCAAAATTCCAGTTTTTTCTTTTCTGAAGAAAGACTTCGTGTAGTCTAGAAATAGAAATCAACATATTCTATAGAATAATGGTGTATTACTGTGACATGACAAAACCTTTTTGAAAAATACTTCAGAAATGAGGAAAAGCTGTTGGGCCAGAAGATTCATGTTCCTTCTGGTTTTATAGAAAAGAGAAGTAGCTGTAAATTTCCTTTCCTTGAATCTGCTAGACTAGTCCAAATATCTGGGTGCCTTCTACAGTTTTGACTCTCCCAGCTGCTTAAGTGAAGGTTATTCCCACCTGTCCTGGATTGTGTGTCTGACTTAATCTGCCCAATCTGTATTGACTAAAGTCCTTAAAACACAGTTGCATCAAAGCCCTCCTTAGAGGAGAAGTTTCTGCCTCTGGCATCCTGTGGTTTTTTTCTCTACCAAACCCTTGACTAGTTTTTCCAGCTCTCCCTAAAAAAACTTTCCCATAAAGGGGAGTTTGTTCACCTGAGCCTTAGGTGCAGTATCTCTGCCCAAAGGTGCAGCACTAACCATCTTTTTGCAGTGATCTCAGTGAACATGTTCCTAACGGTGGTCGTTATCAAACGATATAAAGCATCCATATAATCAAGACTAGTGTAGCAGGGTGAAACCACATTTCCTTAACTGAGAATCTTTTAAACTAGGTTTTAGTTGACATTTGGAGAGAACTATTTAATACAGGCATTCTCTCATATCCATCCTATTAATAAGCTTTGGTTTGCAGTGGTAAAATAAGATATTTCAAATTTGTTCTTCTGGCAGTATTTCAAACATTATTCACTTCTCCATTAATCTCTCACTCTTTATCACTCCCTGGAAATAGATCTTTGCATAGCAAAGCCCCTGTTGTAAGAGATGAGTGAATACACTATTTAAAAAAAACAAAACTGAATAAGGCTTATGAAAATTACATTAATGGTCAGTAGTGACAGGTGAAGCCTTGATGAATGTTGCTGTTGCTATATGTCCTGCACTGTTGTCCTGGGTCCAAATATAAATGCTTCTAAATTTGTATTATTCCTAATCAAACAGAATTGATGCAAAAACCAAGAAATGTAACAGGCAACAGACTCATAAAAGGACTGTTCATTCTCCTATTTGACCTCCATCTTTCCCGGTATTCCAATTTTTAAAAAAGGAGATGCAATAGCTTTTTAATTAGAAAAAGGGTTCTCAACTCAGTCCACAGCACATACCTAGCCAGTCAGATTTTCAGGATACCAACAAAGAATATAAAGGAGATAAATTTTCATGCACCTCCTCCATTATATACAATTTTTTCTCATACATATTCATTGTGGGTATCCTGAACACCAAAAGGTAAAACAAAAAAGGAGGATGACATATCATATTGAAGGTGTCTGCAAAAAAGGGACGACATCTATCATCATATTGAAGGTGCCTGCAAAAAAGGGGTGACGGCTGTCAACACATTGCATGTACCTGCAAAAAAGGGATGAGACAGCTGTCAACACATTGCATGTACCTGCAAAAAAGGGATGACAGGTGTCAACTCATAAAATGTGGATAAAAAGAGGGTAAAAAAGAGGGGGGTGACATCATCATATTAAAGGTGCCTGTAAAAAAAGGGTGACAGCTGTCAAAAAATTAAATATACCTGCAAAAGAGGGATGAACACATTGCATACACTGTAAAAAAAAAAGGGATGACAGCTGTCAGCACATAAAATGTGCATAGAAAGATATGATTCCACCAGTCCTATTTATATGAACATAAAACTATAGTATATCTGTTTGTGTTTTATGAAAAATATTGCATCTATTGAACCAATAATAATTAGTTGTAATGAACAGCCCACATTACATTTATTACAACCAAAAGGGATGGAGAATGAAACTATAATCCACTTAGGTCTAAGAGGTACATAAATACTGAAATGAATAAATGAATGAATATTCACTGAATAAAAATCATACCCACTCCAAAAACAAACTGTGCAACAAAGAGAAAGAAAAAGACAATATCATCACTCAAAAGTGCTAGGAAGTACTCAGAATCAAAACAAAATGCTGGGTCTGCTCAGATGCCAAACAAACTTAGAGAGAATAGCAGCTAAACATGCAGCAGTAATCTAATGTGAACTGCACACCAAAAGAAACTGCCACAATACAAACATAGAACATGCAGTATAATTGAGTTTGTTTTTTTGTTTTAACCTTAAAAGAAATACATAAAAAGGCGTGACCCAATGCAAAGCCTTAAATACTATACCAAAATGCCAATGTAATTATACTTACTGTAGGAAATACTACTAAGCATTTCTATAGCGCTACTAGACAGCGCATGCAGTGCTGTACACTTGAACATGTAAGAGACAGTCCCTGCTCGACAGAGCTTACAATCTAATCAGGACAAACCGGACAAATACGGGATAAGGGAATTACTTAAATCCAATGCATCGTCTCAAACCAAAGAAAATGATACTAAAACACAGAATAAAATACACAGAAAAACTCTGTAAAACTAGTATCAAACCATAAATGTCACACGTTTAAGTGGGGTACAAGCTTTTAAAATAAATAAACCACCAAAAATAATGGAATGAATTCTTACTGCAAGAAAAGCATGTCACTCAGACACATTCATGTGAATAGATTGCAGTGCAGAAATATAAAGGTAAGGGGATGATGGAAATGACATCATCCAACACGGGAAACGATTTGAATTAAAAAAAAATGTAAACAAAATTTTATAAAAACCTGAGTGGTAGCACCAAATCAAACTGATGAAACAAACTTATGAACCACTGTGTGTCTAAGCTGAAGGAAACAAATGGTTTATCAATTACTGCAGGAATATGAACTGCGTGCCTCGAAAACAGTACTGATGTGCCCAAGTCATGGGCCCCAAATAACTGTCTTGTATTCAAACTAAATATGTGAATGTGTTTTTGACACCATATAAATATGACCATTCTGTTAAAAGTGAGCACCCTATCTTGTAATAGTAATCGTATGGAAAAAAAAAGCCTATCATGCTTCAAAACAGTTGAAAAAAAAAGAACCATGATGTATTTTGATATGTTATGTATCCACCCTAATATATTTCTGATAACAATATTCAGGTAGAATTGATCTATTTTGGATTTATAGTTTATGTACAATTAGAAAAAATGTATATAACTTGGAAACATGTTTGTATCTCTCATTTTGTTTAACATAATGATGGCCCCACTAGCCACTGCCCTATCCAGGTTAGGTTTAAATCCTTATATTTACGCAGATGATGTAACTATATATATACCATTTAGTAAGAATTTGGATGAAATTACCAATCTAGTCACTCTTGGACTGACCACAATGGACAAGTGGGCCAATTCTTTCCACCTGAAATTAAATGCTGAAAAGACCCATTGTTTAATTTTATCGTCTCAGTATAACGAATATAATCCTATCACTTTAAATACTCCCAAACTTTCTTTACTTATCTCAGATAGTTTGAAACTACTTGGGATTACAATTGATCGACATTTAACTCTGGAGACTCAAGTAACCAACACCATAAAGGAAATGTTTTATTCAATGTGGAGACTCAAACGAATAAAACCATTTTTTCCTTGAGACGTCTTCCACAATCTGATACAATCTATGGTCTTAAATCAGATGGATTACTGCAACGTTATATATACAGGATGCAAAAAACTACTCAAGAAATTACAAACGACTCAAAATACTGCGGCAAGACTGATCTTTGGAAAACCCAAATTTGAATCTGCAAAACCACTTTGAGAGATTCTGCACTGGCTCCCTATTAAAGAATGAGTAGCCTTTCAAGTATGTACAATAATCCACAGGATAATTTTTCGGCGATGTCCCTGAATATATGCTTGAGTTAATTGACTTAACACCCACAAACAGATCCAGTACCTCACGATCATACTTGAACTTGCACTACCCAGACTGTAATGGCCTTAAATACAAGTCAATTTACCTCCAACTTTGCATACATAGGCACTCAACTGTGGAATGTTCTACCCAAATCAGTAAAATCTACCCAGAACTACCTAAAATTCAGAAAATTATTGAAATCAGTATTGTTTAAGAAGGCTTATTCCCCAGGTTGAACTTAATTTGAATTAACATTTACCATTAATAAGAGCCAAGGACACTAATTACTTGTTATTATCTCTTGACTATTGCTGTTTAATAGTTACTTCCTATCTTATTCTCAATTTATACAATTGCTTTTTATTGCACTGTAGCCTTACTACAGATTTATGTAAGCCACTTTGCGCCTGTAATCAGTGGGAAAACGTGGGATATAAATGTAATAATAAAATAAATTTTACATTAAGAATTGATGTGATGGGTATTGTTGTTTTCTCTTTTCAATGGTATAGAAGGGAGATTTGGCAAGATGTACATTTTTCAAATAAATGCATAAAAAGAAAATGTGCACTAAAACCACTGTAATGCAAACTGGAGGAGCCCTGGCTCAACTGATGCAATTATTGGCTCAATTAACATCTCCAATCTGCAAAAATCAATTGATCAGGCAAGCCAGAATTATTACCACTGATAAGAAAAATATTTCCCTTTCCAAAAGGAGTAATGTTCTCAAAATTGCTGACCAATAACCTGTCTACCTACAATGCATAAGCAGTTCACTGCATAAGACACAGACAGAATATATAATCACATTGAGTGGAGGAGTGGCCTAGCAGTTAGAGCACAGGTCATGACATCCAGAGGTGCCAAGTTCAAATCCCACTGCTGCTCCTTTTGATCTTGGGTAAGTAACTTAACCCTCCATTGCCTCAGGTACAAACAAATTGTGAGCCCTCCTGGGACAGGGAACTACCCAGTGTACCTGAAAGTAACTAACTTTGAGCTACTACTGAAAAGGTGTGAACAAAATCCAAATACATAAAAAAAATAAATAAGCAGTTCGCTACAGTAGACATAGACAGAATACATAATCACACCGATTCCAAATGCATCATGGTGATAAAAGTGGAATATAATTATAGAAGACTAGTTAATGCTGACTAAAACCATCATAGACAGTGCTAAATCTCAGAAATTTCACAGCATAAAATGATTATAAGAAAGCCTTTGATAGCATCCTAAAAATTCCTGGGCTTTGCCTTGAAATGTACAAAATAAACTCTGGGTTGGCTGAGTACTTAAGTTCCCAATGAAAATGTAGCAAACTATATTCCATCTGATCTATGGACAGGTCATCATATTTAACAAGTATCAGCAAATAATATTTGTGTAATAAAAAGCTTTTTCAGATGGCATCAGGATGAGTTTTATCCAAAGACGTGCCAAAAGTCATCTTTCTTTAAAGGAACATTGAGCAAAACTGATCACCTCTCTGACTAATATAAAGGAACTTGAAGACGAAGAAGCAACAAGTAACTGAGAGAAAAGGACAACAAAGAATATTACAGAAGATAAAAATTGATGTTGAACAGCACAGAATAAGGAAAGCCAGTGGATTACAGAGAAAGACAATTTACAGCAATAATTGGAAAAATCTGATTAGAACATACATACGTAGATTCTCTAAGGAACAGCTGGAAATAGTTACTCATCTCATAGCTGCCTGTAAAAGTTATAATGGGAGAAAATTTCTATACAGAAAAGCACAATAAGATGGCATACCTCATCCATTGGAAACTATGTAAAAAAAAAATTACCGGAAAAGCACTGGGATCAAGAGAATTATAGATAACTAGTAAAAAAGGCCCGTTTCTGACACAAATGAAACGGGCGCTAGCAAGGTTTTCCTCGGAGTGTGTATGTTTGGGAGAGTGTATGTGAGAGTGACTGTTTGAGAGTCGGAGTGAAAGTGTGATTGTGTGAGAGAGAGCGTGAGTCTGGGTGTGAGTGTGTTTGTGAGAGAGTGTGTGTGTGAGAATGAGAGTGTGTGCAAGTGTGTATGTGAGACACAGTGTGAGTGAGAGTGTGTGTGTGTGGGCGAGAGAGAGAGTGTGTGTGAGACACAGATTCTCTGTGAGAGTGAGTGTATGAGACCAAGCGAGTGTGTGAGTGACTGTGTGGCACATAGAGAGTGAATGTGATACAGTGTGAGACAGAGTGTGTGAGAGTGAGAAAGACATTGTATATGAGAGAGAGAGTGTGAGCCGTGCCCTCCCAATCCATGGCCATCTGTCCCCTGCCCCCTCCATTCATCCTTTTCCAGCAATTCCCCTCTGTCCGTGAGCCCTGCCCTCCCAATCCATGGCCATCCATGTTTGTCTGTCACCTGCCCCCTCCATTCATCCCTATCCAGCATTTCCCCTCTCTGCTTGAGGCCTGCCCTGCAATCCATATCCATCCATGCCCATCTGTCCCCTCCATTCATCCCTATGCAGCAATTCCCCTCTCCCTGAGTCCTGCCCTTCCAATCCATGCTCCTCTGTCACCTGGCCCCTCCATTTTTCCCTATCCAGCATTTCCCCTCTCTGCCTGAGGCCTGTACTGCAATCCATATCCATCCATTGCCCATCTGTCCCCTCCATTCATCCCTATGCAGCAATTCCCCTCTCCCTGAGTCCTGCCCTTCCAATCCATGCCCATCCATGCTCCTCTGTCAACTGGCCCCTCCATTTTTCCCTATCCAGCATTTTCCCTCTCTGCCTGAGGCCTGCTCTGCAATCCATATCCATCCATGCCCATCTGTCCCCTCCATTCATCCCTATCCAGCAATTCCCCTCTCCCTGAGTCCTGCCCTTCCAATCCATGCTCATCTGTCACCTGGCCCCTCCATTTTTCCCTATCCAGCATTTCCCCTCTCTGCCTGAGGCCTGCTCTGTAATCCATGTTCCTCTGTCCCCTGCCGCCTCCATTCATCCTTTTCCAGCAAGTCCCCTCTCGCCCTTCCATGACCCCCCCCCCCTCGCATCCATGCTACGCTCTCTCCCATGTCCCAGCCTGGCCCGCCCTCTTCTTCCCCCCCCCCCCTTCGCATCCATGCCCCCCCCTTCGCATCCATGCCTCGCATCCATGCCCCCCCACCCCTTCGCATCCATGCTTCCTTTTTTTTTTTTTTAATTCTTTTTAACTTTACCTCCGTGGCGGTTCGTGCAGCGAAGCGTCAGGGAAGGAGGCGGCGCTCCCGACGTCTAGCTTTCCCTTCGCTGTGTTCCGCCTTGTTTTGAAGGCGGAACACAGCGAAGGGAAGGCTAGACGTCGGGAGCGCCGCCTCCTTCCCTGACGTTTCGCTTCCGGATTTGTTTGTTTTGTCGCGAGGGCGGGGCAGAGACGGCTGGCTGGCTTGAAGGCTTCACACCACGAATCCCCGAACCCTTCAGCCTCAGCCTGGGAGTGACGTCAGATGGCTTCAAGGCTTCAAGGCTTCAAGGCTTCAAGGCTTCAGGGCTTCAGGCTTCAAGGCTTCAGACTTCCGGCTTCAAGCTTCCGGCTTCAGGCTTCAGGCTTCAAGGCTTCAGACTTCCGGCTTCAAGCTTCCGGCTTCACAGAACGTTCACGGTGCGTTTTATTATATTAGATGATGATGACGAGGTTATCATTACTTGAGACATCTCCATTGCAACCAACACAAAGCCTAATGCAAGAAAACTGGGTGAAGTAGTAAAGGAGAAAAAACAAAACAAAACGAAGATGACATCAATCATATGCATCATATGGAGAGAGAAAAGATCCTCAAGTAACAAGCAGTACAATAAGCAACCAAGAAAATGGGTCAGAAAGATATAGAATTTTTCCATTACTCTGGATGCCACAAGTATAATTAAAATCACTTTGATAAATTACCTATACATATATATTTTTGAACTTCAAAAGAAATTTCTGTTTGGCAGGAAACTACTACTATGGTGGGCATTTGCAGCAAAACAGAGAAAAAGATCATACTCCCTGGTTTAGGCATAAGGTTCAGTACTGTTATGGCATGTGCCCCTTGTATACAAAGCTCCTGGCAAAGAAGTGTGCTAAAAAAAAAAACCTTACTAGTACTTTAGAGTTTCTTGTGTTCTTTAGTGAATCTACTTTGTGGAAGTGTTTACTGGTCAGTGTTCGCCAGTTTTCTGTATTTTCTAATTTGTGTTTAGGTTCTTGGTACAGGTATGGAACACAAGAGAAGGTGTATTGTCTGGGAATGGACAAATATGGTAGACAGGAAAGGGATAAGAGAAAACAAACAGAGTATAAGAGGATGTGGCAGGGAGTGAAGAGTCAACTCTTCAGCCAGAAGCTGTCAGGGGTCTGACTACAGGCATTGAGAGCTGAGGCTGCAACTGGGACATACACCTCACTCCATCACTGCCCCTCTTTCCAACCAACTCTCCGCACACCTTGCAATTCACATGCAATATTATAATTTTTGGCCTTTTCTCGTATGTGGGCAAGTGATAGAAGTCATTCAGCCAGTTACAGTGGGCATGGAAGAGGCAATCCAAACAGCACCTGCCCTTTGGAACCTGCTCTCCACGTCAATGAAACTCAGCATCTCCTCAGCTTTCAGTATGGAAACACTGAGGCCGAAGAAAATCAGGTGATTGGAATCTCCCTTGATTCATTTTGCCATGGCTAATATCCATGACTTACCGCAACCACCAAGCAACAGTGCTGCTGCTGAGGTGGTCAGAACTTGCAACCTGTCAGTGCCTCACCACAGACAACAGGAGGACCTGGTAGAACAATTGGCAGCAAAACTGAAAGTTTATTACAACAGTAGTACAGTGGAAGGGTGGTGGACCTTACGAAACAAATAGAAAGGATATGAAGATAAAATGAGGCGCTGGCTGCCCATCTAAGCTCAAACAGAATTCAAAATGGCCTGTATAATTTTTTTTAATTCTAAATGGCTGTTGCTCTGTTTCTTACTCACATTTTACCAAATCCTGCAATTAGATCTTCATCACATTTTAAAGAGTCTTGCTGCTTGGACTTTCCTTCAATCAAGCATACTCACTTTAAGTGAATTTTAGAAAGTTTGTTTGTATTTCGACTCAATCTTTCTGATGTTTAAAATGGATGTTATCACATAGCTGGCGATTTCCTATTAGGGGACATATCCTTGATACAGCACTTAGCAAAACATGTCGGATGGTTAAGTCCTCGACCCGACACTCTTATTATTCAGATGAGTATATATTGGAAATACTTTAAGAATATTACCTAAATACTTAAAAAGTCTAAATGTTTGAACGTTATTGTGAGTGAATCTATGAAAATAGAACTTTTCGATCTTTTGATCAGCGACGTGCTGTAAGTCTTTCACCATGAACAAGTTTGCACTACCGAGACCATCTTGATCTAAATTTATTTTATGCTGATGAACACCAGTCTTTCATGATTTTCAATTTAAGTTCTCAGTAAATTATTAAGCTGGTGGTTACGGTATATAATATAGATATGGCATAAAGAAAAGTCAAATCACATCCCCATAATACAGAGGGCACCAGAAATGGTTAAGCCCTCTAATAACTGGCTTCAGTCCTTCAAAGTGTTCTTGAACATCAGGTCCTATCACACTAAGACAGATTGAATTTCTAAACTTAACTTGCGTCTCTCAGTTGTTCTCACTGTTGACATCTCAGTATAATAAATCCCAATAAATAAAAATAAACAAACTACAAATATAACAGACTACTGAAATAAGCTGTACACTGAAGGATGGAAATTAATCTAATGCAGCTATTAAAGCCATAAAATTTAACTTGGAAAGGGTAAAGGGGGATGTAACTTTTAAGAAAACACATTAGGAGGCACGTTTTCAAAACACTTACAAAATTACATAGCAACCTATGGAACTTTGTAAATAGAAGTGCTTTGAAAATAAGCCCCTAAATGTTTAAATCCTAAAAAATGAAATACACAATCTTCCTGTTTTTATTAGTCAGCCAAGAGTATCTTTTCCAACTATTTTTCTTTGGAGAGAATGCCAGAACGCAGCTGTTAGCAAGAACAGCAAAGAGAAAGATGTAGCTGACCCAAACCTCTGAAAAGCATCTACAAACCAACTAATGGACAAGACTTTGTGATATTATGGTAGAGTCCAATCAATAACAGAACTGCACATGAATTAGAAACGAAGATAATCAATCAAACACCACATCAGTACTGAGTTTCTTTCCCAAGATACCTTACTTCAGATTGCATGCTCAAAAAACCCCAAATACTGGCTATGCATTTTCCATTCTTATCAAAAGCATCCTTAATAAAGTGAAAGAATACAGACATTTAATATCATACAAAGCTTTTGACACCAGAGACACAAAGGGTGGCCAATCCCAAAGCTGAAGATTTACTACCGCAATGCTGGAAATTGATGGCCAATAAGGAGAAATTAGATCTTACCTGCTAATTTGCTTTCCTTTAGTCCCTCCGGACCGGACCAGGATTGGACTGTTGGGTTGTGCCCGCCTACCAGCAGGTGGAGACTGAGAAAAACTCTGACTCTAGAGAGCCAATAGGAGCCCTGGCCATGTGACCTTAGCCTCAGTATTTGAATAACAAAGCAGGAAAGAAAGAAAGAACTTCTGTGCCGTATGGAATCCTAGCAGCCACAAATTCCTCGGCAAAACCGAGTACTAGAGCTCACCAGCAACTCTCACCAGAGAAGTGGTATGGCCCATTTGTATTAGAGCTCGCCAGCAACTCTCACCAGAGAAGTGGCATGGCCCATTCATATTAGAGCTCACCAGCATCTCTCACCAGAGAAGTAGTATGACTCACTTAAGGTTTCATATATATTCCATCAACTGAGCTCACCAGCAACTCTCGACAGAGAAGTGGTATAACATATTTAAGGCTTTATATCTATTCCAGCAACTGAGCTCACCAGCAACTCTCACCAAAGAAGTGGTATGACCCATTAAGGTTTTATATATATATATATATATATTCCAGCAACTGAGCTCACCAGCAACTCTCACCAGAGAAGTGGTATGACATATTTAAGGTTTTATATATATTCCAGCAACCGAGCTCACCAGCAACCACCAGAGAAGTGGTATGGACCACGCAAAGTCTTTTTTTTTTTTTTTTTAATATATATATACAGTATCATCTGTTTGTTTGTTTTTTTGAAACATTCCACTTCCAAACTTAATAAAAGAATCTAAAGAGTTGATAGAACATGGGAGGGGCCTGGTCCGGTCCGGAGGGACTAAAGGAAAGCAAATTAGCAGGTAAGATCTAATTTCTCCTTCCTTAGCGTCCCTCCGGACCGGACCAGGATTGGACTGTTGGGAAGTACCAAAGCAGTAATCTTACGGGAGGGACAGACATTGAGAATGCGGTAGAGTCCCTGAAAACACCCAAACTAGGATGAATACGAAGCCAAAAGCTTGACGATCCAAGAACCGCCAATAAACTAAATAGAATAACTACAAAGCAAAAAAGCTGAAAAGTCCAAGCGACGCTGAACATTGTCCCCTACCAAGTGGCCACTATATAATGTCCCCCTACTGCACTATCTGTGCAGCGCAAAGGACAGAGAGACTCGAGAAAAACAAAAAAACGACTGAAAGAAAGATGGCAAAGGTAGAAGCAGAGCCGCCTGTAAACAAAAAACTGCAATGAATCTACCTCAGCTGAGAAAGTGGAAACCGAAATCCTGAAGTACAATACTCCCGATATCGTAGACTATTGCTGACCTAGCAACAGATTGGAAGTATGTAAAGCCTGTCAGTGAGAAAGTACCTGATCACTAGAAGCTAAATAGGTAAAAACAAGAATGCAGTTAAATACTATGCAGAAGAAGAAGGTAGCTAAATCCCTGCTGCAAACTAGACTGAAGGTGCAAATAAACTGACAGCCGCTGCAGTTACCCAACATGAAGAAAACATATCTCAGAGCGCAATTCAAATGAGAGAGAAAGAATCATCTGTAGCTGTTGCCTCTGCAAGCAGATCACCTGAGACTCTTGTCGTAAACCCCAATTAGTGAAAACGGGAATAAATCAACAGTAGACACTTGTTAGTACCTTTCATCTGTTAGATACATATAGAAGTCCATAAAACACTACACAGTTCCAGGAATAACATGTATAGAATGTTTGCACGTTTAGGAATCTAGCCAGGTGCTCATGGTCTGGATTGGCCGTGGACCGAAAGGTGGGCTCGATAGGACCTTTGAGCTTTTCCCAGTGTGGAATTACATATGTACTTATGTAGTAGTACTATAAATATACATATATATTTTCACAGATGCAGCCATCAAAAAACTGCTCACTGTGTATATGCTCCCGGCATACTTGCAGGAAGAATGCTCAATCTCAACCACCAGACCCACGTGCTGCACTAGTGAGAATACAGAGGCCAACTGAGCGGAGGGAATCCCATCCGAGATAAATATCTGGATACGAGAGGGCATCTATCTCTGCCGCTGACAAGTCTTTTTAGCAAGAGAGTAAGCGAGGCACATGGAAGGTCAGAGCGAAAAGAAATAGTTCTAGAACTGGGACCTCCCCTTAAGGTACTATCCACTGAGAACTCCCAGAAGTTTTTTTTTTTTTTTTTTTTTCCCAATGGTCACGAAATTGACGGAGTGAAAAGCTGCCAAAAAAAAAGACTACCGAGACTCCAAAGAGAATGAAGAAAAAATTCCTTCTTGGGAGCTAGAAAGTAAAATTTTACTCTGCAAAATAGAGCAAGGTAATGGCCGAAGGCCCAAGAACATCCAGAGAAAACAGAAAGTGGGACGCTTGTAGAGAAGACAAAAACAGTCTGCGCCAACGTGACTAAACAAAGAGAGAAAAAATAGAGACATGCTACGAAATCTAATGAGATCACACGAGAGCTCAAAAGAGAGATCAAATGAGAGACTTGGCTACACGCCCCCCCGTAACCTAGAGTGTGCCCGAAATGCACCACCCGTTGCTTGACCTGACAACTCTGCCAATAAGACTGTCTGTAATGAACCAGACATCTAGGAAAGGATGAAACGAGGAGACGTTGTTTCATGAGCGCTGCTGCTACTACGACCATAACTTAAGAAAAAAGTGCGCGGAGCCGACGCAAGACCGAAGAGCAGGGCAAGAAAACTGGTAATGAGGACCTTCTCATCATCCTTGTATCGTGGACATTACTCCTCCTATACTGAGATGTACTAAAATCTACCAACCCACACCCATAAGAAATGAATGTGGTACTTGCAACCTGGATTGACCACAACTGAGGACAGGATGCTGGGCTTAATGGACTCTTAGACTTTCCCCGTATGAAAATACTCATATACTACGCAAAAATGCAAAGGAAGTGAAAGAATCCCCTTCCAATTGAAAGGAAGGTCTGGAGTGAGGACGTATAGATTGAAAATGAAAGGATCACCATACGTTGCGCGTGGACTGAGACACACTGGCCTTTAATTTTACCGGATCTCCCCAAACCTTGTATCATGTCATGCCTCCTTCCTCACTGAGAGTACAGAGATGAACAGACGCACACTCACGAGATATGAATGTGGTATTTGCAATCTGGATTGACCCCATCTGAAAACAGGATGGGGACTCTTGGCCTTTCCCATTATGGCAACACTTATGCCCTTATGGCAAAAAAATGCACAGAAAATGAGTGAATCTCCTTCCAAGAGAAAAAAACTCTGGAGAGAGGAAGAATAAAATGAAAATGAAATGGAATAGACTTGGAAAATACCTATTACGGAAAAGGTGGTGAATTTGTGCCACAAGAGACAAGACTGTACCTGACGTCAAGAAAGCTTGAAACAAGACCCTAAAATCTGTAAGGAAGAGAAAGGGATAGCAGATGTTATGGATGGTCATACTGGACAAAACCAGAATGTTTACCATGTGCCCAGGCTGAACAGATAGAGGAAACAAAAATACAAGTAGATGGCGTGAGGACCTCCCACTATCCTTAAGTGGGAGAAAATGCAAATTGACCGGATAACTTTACTCCCTAAGTTAACATATATCTTGTAAGTCCTAGAAGAAAACTAAGATAACACATGAGAAACTCCAAGACAGTTGGAAAGTAGAGAAGACGTGAATAAAACATGCCTTCTAAAGCAGTTGAGAAAACTGGGTGCTCGGTAGACAGGACTGAGTCTCCTAGAATATGAGAACCATCTGAACCATGTAGCCTATGCAGCTGTCATCTGCTATGCCAAAGAGAACGCATAGCCATGAAAGAAAATTGCTGAAAGGAAGTAAGACCTTAATGTCCAGAATTGCAAAGTACGCAACAATTGAGTATCAGACAATGTATTTCATTGCACATGGCATCTGAACCATATAGCCTACGCTCTAGAGAACGTTTGTTAAGATCTTAAAACACAGTATAAGAACATAGCCACGGAGGAAAATTTCCTGAAAGGAATTAAGATCTTATGTCCAGCATTGTAAAGTACCAAACAATAGACTATCCGGCAATGTAGTTCTATCCACATGGCACCTGACCCAGATAGCCTATGCCATAGAAAATGTTTGTTAAGTTCTTAAAAACACTGTATAACATCATAGCCAAGAAGGGAAATGCTTGAAAGGAACTAAGATATTATGGCCAGATTTGTAAAGTACTAATCAATTGACTATTAGACAATGTAGTCCTATTCACCAGGAAATGAGAAAGACACAGAGTGACGTACACTGGACCCCCATAAAAACTGTGCTAGACAATAGCAAAGACCTTTCCTCCAAACATCACGCACAAGGGAAAGGAATAGGAAAATGGTTATTTTGGAGCTGAGATACAATTTAATTCGCCCCATTGTCTAAAACAGAGAATTCCCGACTGAGCTGCACTTTGAATCGGAGTCTTGCCAAGAACAAAGAAATCGCCAACTGAGCTGCACTTTAATTCACAACATTGCTAGCAACCAAAAAGTCCACGACGGAGAAAAAACAGAGGGAAAAACAAAATGAGTGCCATTCGCATCGTAGCATTTCTTTTTTTTTTTTTTTTTTTTTTTTAATAGCTAGAAAAATACATGTAAAAATTAATTTCAGGGAAAATATACTACCAATTGCCCCAACTACCAGAGAAACAATATCTCCTTTCCATTGCACAAACAGCCAAACACAGTAAAAGCAGAAAAACGCTGCCACGTCAAGGGAAATTGCAGCTGCATGCAAAACAATGGCGGCCAAGCGCGCCAAAATGAGAAGAATAAAGTTCAGGGGAGAAAACCACTAACTGGACCGACGAAGAAGCAGGAAATCCGTGCCGCCGAAAAACAGATAGCCTCCGAGGCCGCACAAAACATGGTTTAGCCTCTGGCCCGAACAGGAACCGTCAATACAGCTCCCAAGCTATACAGACCCGTCCAAGAGCGAGCACGCGCTTAACAGTTCGCGCCTCTTTTTTTTTTTTTTACAACTACCGCCGCTAACAACGCCGGATAGCAGAGGAAAAATAATGAAGATAACAAAAAACCGCCGATTAAAGTCACAGATGCTGACTTTTCACTTTTTTTTTTTTTTTTTTTAAATAGCTCCGCAAGAAAAGATAATAAAGACTCTTCAAACAGAATAAGACAGAAGAGCTACCTGCTCGTTATAAGCCTGGGGAAAGCAAAAACTACTTCCTTTAAATTCCTTTCATTTGAATTAATTCTTTTAATTTTCTTTTACTTGATTTAATTCTTTAAAAACAGCTGCCTATTAAAAGTGGCTGCCTCTCCCAAAGACGGTACACCTTTCCAGAGAAAGGGATGGCCCTTCCCTGCTAAGCCAGGGAGATGGGGAGGAAGGGGGGTGGACTCGAGACACCCGAGTTTAACACCCCAGAGGCTGTCAAAGAAAGAAAAGAAACCCTGTCAAGCCTCTAATTATGATTCCAGGCACAGAAGAAGTATTATAAATATATCTGTAATATCTTATAGAGAAAAAGAGAGAGAGAGAGACTAATGGGCTCACTTCCTACCTGCTGAGAGACTGAGAAAATACTGAGGCTAAGGTCACATGGCCAGGGCTCCTATTGGCTCTCTAGAGTCAGAGTTTTTCTCAGTCTCCACCTGCTGGTAGGCGGGCACAACCCAACAGTCCAATCCTGGTCCGGTCCGGAGGGACGCTAAGGAAGTGAGGTTTTTCTCACTGGCCCCAGCTCGTTTAAAACTAGTTCTAGCAAAAGCACGTTACAAAAACTGACATACTCCAATCATTAAACAGAAAATAAAATTAATTTTTTCTAACTTGTTGTCTAGTCATTTTATGTTCCTTATTGTGTTGGTCTCGGTCTCTGCTTTCCTCTTTCTTCTAACTTTCTTGCCAGAGTCTCCTTGTCCATTTGGCACTTCTTTTCTCTCCATGTCCACCAAATATCTTCTGTGTTCTTTCTACCTGACCCAGCATCACTCCTGTGTCCTTGTCTCTATCTTCCTACCATGTTGAGCATCTCCCATCTGTGTCCCTATTCTTGCCCTGTCCAACGTAACTCTTCTGTGCCCCTGTATCATCCCCACCAGGCCAGCATCTTTCCCTCTCTTTTCCCTTCCTCCTGCTGTCCTCCCCAGGATCCAACAATTGTCCCTTCACTTCTCTCCCTTCTACCATGTGACCCCCCACCCACCCATCTATCATCTTTCTCCATAATCCTGGTATTTCTTCTCTTCCCACTCCTGAGGGTCCAGCAAGCATCCGTCTCCCATTCCTCCCTCCTGCACCCCCCCCCCCCCCCACACACACACTGCTGATGGGTCCAGTATTGCTCTACCTCCTACCCCTTCTGTTCAGCATCTGCCCTTTTCCGTCTTTCAGCCAGCATCTTTCCTTTCTTCCCCCTTGCTTCCAGTACCTGCCCTCTGTCCTCTTTCTGTCCCCCTTTCTAACCAGTGTCTCCTTCCTTTTTGTGTTCTTAATCCCCCCTCCCTCGAGAACACCCCAGCCACCACAGTTGCTGCTTTTACTGACCCACAGCAGCAGCAGCAAAAGAGCAGACAACACTCCCAGGGCCATTGTTCCTCTTCTAGTGGCTGCCAGCTCTGTTCTGAAACAGGAACGTGAAATCAGAGGGGGTGGGACTGGCAGCCACAGGAAGAGAAACAATAGCCCCACGAGTGTTGTCTGTTTTTGCTGCTGCTGCAGGTCAAGAAAAGCAGCAACAGCAGCAGGTATGGAGGCAGGAGGGAGGTGGGGGCTTAATGACTTTGCCGAACATGTTAGAGGGAATAGAGAAAATGCATGAGACAAACATTTAGGCATGTGAGCTGGAGGAGGAGCCTAAATGCATGCAACCTGGCATGTCTGGACACTCACCATCCTGCACAAATTTCTAATTGTCAATAAAATGCCAGCAGTGGTCCTTACATGCAAATGCCCATTTCAACAGGGTCTTTTCCCACAAAATCAAAATGGAAGAAAGCTAGTCAATCAGGCCCAAACACTATGTTGTGGCTTCAGCTTTGCCAAACAAGTCTAAAGTGAGAATCCTGATACCAAATCAGGTCCTCTAAAATGTTAGGTGGTAGTCAAAAACCAATGAAAACAATGTATGCCCCCTCTCCAATCATCCCACAGAGTGCTTTCACATACGTTTGGATTGTGGAGGGATCTCAAAAGGGTTGATGGGAGAAGGGAGGCTTAGGGGTGTGGGAGATGGGGGTGGGGTTGTTGCCTTACGTGATAATCTGTGTTCTAGGTGCTTGCTATTCTGTAATTGCTTGGCTTCTTTTGAATAAAAACATTGATTAAAAAAAAAGAAAAGAAAACAACCTAAGTTTTCACTAATATGGGATAAAAACTCAGATTACCTAAGATAATAAATCACAGCATTTAAAGTAGACATGCTAATAAAAAGGACAATTTTTTTTTTTATTTCTAAAGTAAAAGATTTGTTTTCTTTTATTATTTGTAAAGACTTTTCTCTTATGCCAGCAATTGCAATGCAGTTTTTTTGCAAAGTAAATTAACAATATTCTACTATTGGGTATTTTTTCCTAGAGCAAATCAATAAATGACTTCCAGATAAGATACCATTGTGGGAAATTTGACAGTACCCTAAGCAAATATAAACCACAAGGTCTTATCAGAAAGAAATAAGAACACATTGATTTTCAGCATTATATTTAACTCTGAAAAGCACTGTTCAATGAATAATCGGCATAACCAACTGAAGTTCAAGAGTCCCACATACCCACATCCTAAATGTCAGCTACATTTCTCAAGAAATACACAGCAAAAATAAATCAATATCACAACAGTTTCAACATATTATCCAGAACACTTGACAAAAAATAAATTACTTTTCTACACTTCATTCTGAATTGATTTTCAGCCATTAAAATAATGAAACCGAAAATGGAAGAGGGAAGCAAAATCTCTCCTAAGGGAATGCTGTGTTAGTACAGATCAGAATTCAAAATCAGCCTTGCAAGTGAGGTTCCTGGCAAGCAAGAAAAACTAATATACATAGGAAAAAATAGTTTCTCGTAGAGCATTCAGGTTCATGCACAAAACAATAAAGTGTGTTCATCTAATGCTGCTGCACTAACTCAGGGGCAGATGCAGAAAGTTTGTGCAGACAATAGCACAAGGTACATGATATCTGTGCACAATTTTTCGAGCACAAAATACAGAACGGGGCTTTATATAGAAGCTAACCCTATGCAAAACCTTGCATTAGACACCAGTGCCCCCATGTAGAGAAGCATGCTGAAGACCAAAGGCAGATCTTGAATGCCAAGTCTGAGGTAGTATATATGGATTTGCTTGTTCTTCCGCAGGAGCATCTGAGAGGATTTAATTCCTGCAAACATACAGAATCAACCAACTTTTTTTGTGGCCTCCATGAAAAGCATGTGCAAAAAAGAGACAGACAGGGAAGGTGAAGTGTCTGTGCACAGATCTAAGCAGAAAAAATTGAACTGGCAGCATGTGCTGAAATGTTATAATGTGAATATCAGAATTGTAAAATTTTTATGCAATGAATAGCATTCCATCACATGTGCACGTGTGTGCCAATATGCTTTTCTGCAGCACAATGCCCTAGCTTCCCTTATCACAGAACCTTGTGCATGAACGTCTGGTGTGCTCCTCCTGATTAAACCACAAGTTTTGAACAGGTCCTACTGAACATAATTTTATGATGGTGATCAAAAGCTGAACATTACATTTGGGCTTGAATCCATGTGCTGATGACTAAATGCATGGCTCTAACACAAGCTTTTTGCAAAGGCCCATCAGTTCAGTTTTACAGCTGCAGTACTAACTCTATGATTAAGAAAATCAACTTGCCCATTTTCCATCTTGGTTTCTCTTTAGACTGTTCCAGCTTCCATCTTTTGCTATTAATTTTTACATTTTTTTATTTTTAGAGCATGCAAAATCTCACTACAGTGGGGGAAATAAGTATTTGATCCCTTGCTGATTTTGTAAGTTTGCCCACTGACAAAGACATGAGCAGCCCATAATTGAAGGGTAGGTTATTGGTAACAGTGAGAGATAGCACATCACAAATTAAATCCGGAAAATCACATTGTGGAAAGTATATGAATTTATTTGCATTCTGCAGAGGGAAATAAGTATTTAATCCCTCTGGCAAACAAGACCTAATACTTGGTGGCAAAACCCTTGTTGGCAAGCACAGCGGTCAGACGTCTTCTGTAGTTGATGATGAGGTTTGCACACATGTCAGGAGGAATTTTGGTCCACTCCTCTTTGCAGATCATCTCTAAATCATTAAGAGTTCTAGGCTGTCGCTTGGCAACTCGCAGCTTCAGCTCCCTCCTTAAGTTTTCAATGGGATTAAGGTCTGGTGACTGGCTAGGCCACTCCATGACCCTAATGTGCTTCTTCCTGAGCCACTCCTTTGTTGCCTTGGCTGTATGTTTTGGGTCATTGTCGTGCTGGAAGACCCAGCCACGACCCATTTTTAAGGCCCTGGCGGAGGGAAGGAGGTTGTCACTCAGAATTGTACGGTACATGGCCCCATCCATTCTCCCATTGATGCGGTGAAGTAGTCCTGTGCCCTTAGCAGAGAAACACCCCCAAAACATAACATTTCCACCTCCATGCTTGACAGTGGGGACGGTGTTCTTTGGGTCATAGGCAGCATTTCTCTTCCTCCAAACACGGCGAGTTGAGTTCATGCCAAAGAGCTCAATTTTTGTCTCATCTGACCACAGCACCTTCTCCCAATCACTCTCGGCATCATCCAGGTGTTCACTGGCAAACTTCAGACGGGCCGTCACATGTGCCTTCCGGAGCAGGGGGACCTTGCGGGCACTGCAGGATTGCAATCCGTTATGTCGTAATGTGTTACCAATGGTTTTCGTGGTGACAGTGGTCCCAGCTGCCTTGAGATCATTGACAAGTTCCCCCCTTGTAGTTGTAGGCTGATTTCTAACCTTCCTCATGATCAAGGATACCCCACGAGGTGAGATTTTGCGTGGAGCCCCAGATCTTTGTCGATTGACAGTCATTTTGTACTTCTTCCATTTTCTTACTATGGCACCAACAGTTGTCTCCTTCTCGCCCAGCGTCTTACTGATGGTTTTGTAGCCCATTCCAGCCTTGTGCAGGTGTATGATCTTGTCCCTGACATCCTTAGACAGCTCCTTGCTCTTGGCCATTTTGTAGAGGTTAGAGTCTGACTGATTCACTGAGTCTGTGGACAGGTGTCTTTCATACAGGTGACCATTGCCGACAGCTGTCTGTCATGCAGGTAACGAGTTGATTTGGAGCATCTACCTGGTCTGTAGGGGCCAGATCTCTTACTGGTTGGTGGGGGATCAAATACTTATTTCCCTCTGCAGAATGCAAATAAATTCATATACTTTCCACAATGTGATTTTCCGGATTTAATTTGTGATGTGCTATCTCTCACTGTTACCAATAACCTACCCTTCAATTATGGGCTGCTCATGTCTTTGTCAGTGGGCAAACTTACAAAATCAGCAAGGGATCAAATACTTATTTCCCCCACTGTACATCTTGGCTCCTATTTTTAAAACTTTCCACATAACTTTATGCTCTTTTTTCACATCACACAGAGCAGTGGGATATCAACTGTGGTTTTGATAAGCAAAGCACAGCAGTGTCCTATTTTAATCAGTTTTCTCAACATTAGAAATGGCATAGTCTGAGGAACTTTTTAAAACTTTAAAATAAGACTGGCCGTAACATAGTAACATAATAAACAACATAGTAATAAATGAAAGCACATGGTCCATTCAATCTGCCCAACAGTCACACATTATCCATTCATGATTAAAATCAACAATGAACGTGATATTATATATGTGACCATGGTCTTTCTTTGGTGTTTCTGGGACATAAACCACAGAAGTCCGCCCAGTTCTATCCTTATGTTCTAACTACTGCAGCTGTCATCAAAACCACTACCAGAATCAGTTTTGTCATTTACAGGATCCCGACCATAAAGGTCTGCCCAACATGGTCCTTGATTCCGGCTACTGAAGTTGCCATTGAAGCTCTTTCCAGCCCATCCTAAATTGGATTGTCATATACAAAACACAGACCTACAAAGTCTGCCTGGCATTGGCCTTAGTTCTTCACAGCCAGTCACTCACACATCCACACACCTGCAACCACTTAAGGTTTTTTTTTTTTTTTTTTAATACCATCCATTTTCTAAATAGAGATACTCTGTGTTCATCCCACGTTTTTTTGAATTCCGTCACTGTTTTTGTCTCTACCACCTCCCTCAGGAGGACATTCCCAGGCATTGACAACCCTTTCCATGAAAAAGAATTTTCTGACATTACCACCCCACAACCTCAGCTTATGTCCTCTGGTTTTACGGTTTCCCCTTCTCTGGAAAAGATGTGTTTCTATATTAATGCCTTTCAAGTATTTAAGCATCTGTATCATATCTCCACTGTTCTTTCTTTCCTCTAGGGTACACATATTCAGGTCTTCTCATACACCTTATGGCGCAAGCCCCGTATCATACTTGTTGCTTTCCTCTGGACTGCTTCTAGTCTTCTTACATCCTTAGCAAGATACGTCCTCCAAAACTGAACACAATACTTCAGACGGAGCCTTCGCTAGTGACTTGTACATGGGCATCAACACCTCCTTTCTTTTGCTGGTTACTCCTCTCTCGATGCAGCCTAGCATCCTTCTGGCTACAGCCACCGCCTTGCCACACATTTTTGTCACTTTAAGATCCTCGCACACCATGACCCCAAGATCCCTCTCCCTGTCTGTGCATATCAAACTCTCACTTCCTAGGACATAGAGCTCTTGGATTTCTACTCCCCAAATGCATCACTTTGCACTTCTTTGCATTCAATTTTAAATGCTAAACATTAGACCAGTGGTTCCCAAACTTGATCCTGGAGGCACCCCAACCAGTCAGGTTTTCAGTTTATCTACAATGAATTTTCATAAGAGAGATTTGCATGCAGTGCATACAAATATCTCATGACGATTCACTGTGGATATCCTGAAAACCTGACTAGCTGGGGTGCCCCCCAGGACCAGGTTCGGGAACCACTGCATTAAACCATTCTAATTTTTGCAGACACCTTTGCATATTTTCCACTCCCTTCGGGGTGTCCACTCTTATTACAAATTTTGGTGGTTATCCACAAAAAAGGCAAACCATACCTTTTAACCCTTCGGCAATATCACTCACAAATATATTGATCAGAATCGGCCCCAGTGCTGATTCCTGAGGCACTCCACTAATCACCTTCCCTTCCTCTGAGTGAATTCCATTTAACATCACCATCTGGCATCTGTCCGCCAAACAGTTTCTAATCCAGTTCACCACTTTGGGTCCTAACTTCAACCTGCCAAAGTTTATTTAAGAGCCTCCTATGAGGAACCGTGTCAAAGGCTTTGCTGAAATCCAAGTAGATTACATCTACTGCACGTCCTCGAACCAATTCTCTGGTTGCCCAAAGAATGCAATCAAATTTGTTTAGCATGATTTCCCTTTGGTAAAACCATGTTGCCTTGGATCTTGTAACTCATTGGATTCCAGAAGTTCACTATCCTTTCCTTCAGCAGTGCTTCTATTACTTTTCCAGTAACCGAAGTGAGGCTTACCGGTCGGTAGTTTCCAGCTTCTTCTCTGTTGCCGCTCTTGTGAAGAGGGACCACATCCACTCTTATCCAATAACACAGAACCTCTCCTGGCTCCAAGGATTTATTAAACAAATCTTTAAGAGGACCCACCTCAATATCCCGGAATGGATGCCCACAGTCCACTCTAAGATTTAAGGCTACCAGCAGTTTGCCTGTCCCATGAAACAGAGATTGGTTGAGGCTGCAATGGAAGCTGGAGGATGAAGTAACAGTGGCTAGCATATCTGGGTTTAAACAAGGTTTGGACAAGTTCCTGGAAGAAAAGTCCATAGTACATTGAGACAGACATGGGGAAGCTACTGCTTGCCCTGGGACAGTTAGCATGGAATGTTGCTACTATTTGGGTACTTGTTTCCTAGATTGGCCACTACTGAAAACAGGATACTGGGCTAGATGTACCATTGGTCTGACTCAGTATGGCTACTCTTATGACACTATTTATCCAGTTGTGTTAACTCTTATGTTGTTACGACACTATTTATCCAGCTGAGGTTCCATGGAATTGGAGAAGAGCAGATGTGGTCCCTCTTCACAAAAGTGGTGACAGAGAAGAAGTGGGAAATAAGCTGAGACAGGAGAGGGGCATGGCAAAAATTTAAAAGTATGTGTTGAAAGGTTTTCCATCTCAAGATATATTGCAGTTTGCCAAGAATTCAACACAAAGTAAGAAGTATATTGACAATGGGCTTTGAGAGTTGTCACAGGCCAATTCCACTGGTAAAGCGAGCTACTACATATAGAAATAACCTTTTGCAAAAATTCCTCCTCGATCTCCTGATATAAATATACACATCTATCTGTGTAGTAAGCCAGGGGCTTTCAACCTAGTCCTCGAGAAACACTGTCAGTCTAATTTTCACGATATCCATCAACAAACAAAAGAAATTTCCATGCACTGTCTCCATTGTTTGCTGATCTCTCTCATGCATATTCATTGTGGATATCCTGAAAGCCTGACTGGTTGGGTGTGTCCCAAGGACCTAGTTGAGAATCTCACATATACTTTTGAAAATACAACCAAACGTGATAAATATAACCAGGAAAAAGTGTGGACACCAACAGGTGCAAATTTAAGAGCCCAGTTTTCCTAGAATAATTTTCAAAAGCAGTATTATGTGTGTACTTTCACTCTAAAAACCAGCAGAATCCATAAAGAATAAACTACATGCATACTTGACCCATGTATGCAATTATAAAATTACTCCCTCTATGCCTAGCATCAACAGAGAAAATTATATGCATAGTTTTAGTTAAAATAAAATAGGACAAATTGCTAGGAGTATTTCCTAATGGTTCCTCTTGTTACGCATCCTGCTATTGAATAGAGAGCACTGAACAAAAGAACAAACAAAAACATGGCCACTTTCTCAATCTGAATTATTTCTGAAATGAGATAACCAAGAAATCAGCTGACGCATACAATGAAACCTTTATAAAAGCCCCCGTTTATAAAACCATCACCAACTCATTAGACGTTCTGCTTTCATTCAAGGGAGTGCTAAACAAAGAATAGAACTACTCATTATGAAAGCAAACCTAAGGCTATGTTTTCTGCAGAGTTCGACGAGAACCAAGTAAACAAATGGCAATTAAGGTTGAAGAATGCTTCCCTTATGATGGTACACTGGAGACCCAATACAACATGGACTTTTGTGTCTACAATAGTCATCCAAATTATAATCAAATTCACACTATATTAGTTCTAGTGTAATATGTAATACCCACAAAAAAGATGTAGTCCAACTGCTGACTGCATTAAAATTGATCCAGGTCAACGGTATATTTCCCACAGTAATGGTAGTAGTCACTACCTTCCACAGATACTCCTATTTTGCTCTATTTCCCTTCTAATTACATTGTGACCTGCTATTAGGTAAAGAGGAGGAGAAAGGAAACATTGTCCTAAAATTCCCTTGTTTTATTTTCTTTCTCCATTTGTTCTCAGCTTCTGTTGATTAGATTGTACGTTTGTAAAACCTATATATACCTTGTAGCACTATACAGTTGTAATGGTAGCAGCAATTAAGACCAGGCAATGTCAATTTTCTAACATATATTGGGAGTGCTGCCATTTCAATTATTTTCAGCCAGATTCTTTTTAGGTTTACGCTAAAATGACATTCAGCATCAGATATCTTGAAGATAAAATACAATTTAGAGAACTATAGCCTCTGTCAACTGCAGAGGATGGAAAAAATGCATAGCAAAAGAGTAACTGTCACACTAAATTAAACATACTGCTGTGGTTACATGATGAAAATCCCTTAAAAGTCTAAACTGATGTTAATAAAGCAATACCTTAATGCTCATGGAACTCTCGGATGTTGTCATTGATCACACATCTTTATTGAGGGAAGTGAAAGATCAAGCACTCATTCAATTGGAACAAAGAGATATTTAAATTGTGTGCATCGGAACCTGAAAGACTGGATGTTGCTATTAATTGGAAGATATTCAACTCATTTTTTCCAGATGCAGTGTTAATTACTTGCTATATTTTTTATAATATAAGATGGTTGGCCTAGATGTAACAAGCTAATACTTTGTTATGTGAAATATTTCACTCATCTGCATCACATGATCTGATCTCTTGGATCTTTGAAGTCAGAGCCATTAAAATACCATGATCTAGGCTCAAATGTTACAGTAAACTCAGTAATGACACAGGCTCTTTCCCCAATGATCCAGCCGCATCATCAATTAAAGCAAATTTAACCTGCTACACTATGCTTGGGTTTAGAAACTCGACTGATGGTGATCCAAGTAATCAAGGGCATCTATATGATCACGAATTTGCAGAGATGCTGCTCTTGCAATAAGCTTTACATAAGAGGACATACGTTGTCAAAATCCTAGGAACTGAGCATGGGTAATCCAACACAAAGTTCAAAGGGTAGGGGTGGACAAAGATTTCACAGCCAGGTATATAATGTAATGTTACATTATATACATGGCTGTGAAGATCTCTTGGTCCAACCCTACTCTTTGAACTATATCTTGTTAGCCATAAAACCTTTGTTCAAGAAGGCTCACCTTTCTTTCTTTTAAGAGTTGCTTATATCCATTTGCACCCTGGGACAACAGTGTAATCAGAACATCTAATGAGGGAGAAGCTGAAGCTCTTCCTAAAAGCAAAATATATAAAATGGAAAGTGTATTTAAAAAACATTTGACTTAATTATTAACAACAGAAAGGTCAAGCAACTAAAAAAATAAAAAATATATATACACATATATATATATATATATATTTTTTTACCTGGGTACATTTTACTGATTTCCTGTATGAAAGACTCATTAAAACCAGCAATGATAGCACCACCTACTGGAACCATGAAGTTTTTGTCCAGGCTCTGAACAAAGGCATCTATTCTGCCTACACGAGCACCCTGGAGGTGGAGATAGAGATAGATATTAGAAGCACATTTCTCATTATGGCCACCACCAAGAACAGCAGGTTTGTCTAGCTCAAAAAATATATAATGGAGTTTTTTTTGGTGAATACCTCTTCACAACAACCTGAGCAACTTCATGATGTCTCTGCACTGTTAGAAACCCCAACAGAGGACCTAGTAACAGCTTCAACCCTGTTAGTTACTTTAGCTCTATCTTTGGATAAAGCTTTAATAATGAGAAAATTTTTCAGAAGCAGAGACAATGACTTCCTGGGTTTCAAAGTACGAATATTCCCGGATGTGTCTAAAGATACCCAAAAAAGACGCAGACAATTTCTTCTATTAAAACCAGAGGTCCTCCGTATGGGAGCCACTTTTCTCCTACGATATCCTTGCAAATGTATTGTATATTATCAGCCAGTCAAATATGTTTTTTTTGATTCCTTGCAGCTTTCCGAATTTATAGTAGCCAGAAGTTCTCAACAGTAAAGCTTTGAATGTATATGAGAACCATAGAAAACCGATTTATAATTTCTTGTAAAAATTCTTGTTAATTCTCCTTAATTGTTAATCTTGGATCCCATTTGTGGACTGGAAGTACTAACTCAATTAATATTAATATGTTTAAATTTCTTCATTAGTAATTTCTGAGGAATGTACTTTTTCTTTTTCAAATATGGTGTTTATGATATTTGAAATTAATAAATATATTTAAACATTAAAAAATATATAATGGAGTTTTAAGAGTAAGGGAATCAATAGAAATCAAACAAAATTAAAACATGGAAAAGAAAATAAGTTGATACCTTTTTTATTGGACATAACTTAATACATTTCTTGATTAGCTTTCGAAGGTTTTTTTTCGAAGGGAAAAACCTTTAAGAATCCTTAATTGTTAAAGTGGAAAAAGCAAATAGCATGATAACTCTATGAATGCTTAAACACATGGTGTGGTGTTTGCCTGACCCAATTAGTGATACAAGTACCTAAATGTATGGCTAAAATGTTAATACTGGTGGTGACTGATGTTTCAATATGACTGGATTTATCTGACAGGCTGTGGCAGCAAAATCATCTAGTAGCTGGTACGCTATGAAGCTATTTAGATTAGACCATGACGACAGAATCAGAATAGTAGTTGACTCTTCTTGGCAAATTGCAAGTTCTCCAATAACTACAAATCCTAGAATATATAGACACTGACTGCAGTTAGCTTTGGGGTGGCATTGGGAAGTGAAGGTATATGCAGCTACTGATCCAGACTTGGACTTTGCAACTCTTGTTAAGCTCAGACTTGGAATCAGTTACAGTAGTTAATACCCTACAATGGAGGGGTGGTTCCCAAATGCATTGAAAATTTCAACTTCCAACTTTTTCAATGTGGTAGCTCTTATTTATTTACAGCCTTTTTGAAAGAATTCACTCAAGGTGGCGTACAGTAAGAATTGTTATACGTGGTGAATTGTTGCAGCCTAAGTTTGAATAAACGGATGATATTTAGAGGTCACTTAAGGTCAGTGACACTCAGTTATCTAGAGCACTTTATTACTACAGTATTTGTATACTGCTAATGAAAAAGTTCATTAAAAACCCATAGTTATGTCTATCAGTGTGTAATAACCGATATAGTTTTGTAACTTTCAGCTGCACAAGACTATTGGGAAACGTACTTATTTACATACTTATATTAGTCCTGATTAGCTCTTTGATAATGTTGCCCAAGATCCTACTGTAACACTAAATGTGTATTTTCTGATACATTTCCACTATTCATGATTATTGTAAGCCACATTGAGCCTGCAAAGAGGTGGGAAAATGTGGGATACAAATACAATAAATAAGAGTAATTGCCAACACATGGAAAGCACATACTTTGCTTAAAAATTTCATAGAGTCTAATGTTTTAACTTGTGTTTGGCCATAATCTGAGCATTTTAATCAATATAAACTTTTTAAAAATTCTTCTTTAACAATTATCTCTATCAAGATATAGTTTTAAGTATAATAGCAGCCTCAAGAGTTGTTATGCGGATCACCAACAGTAGTCATTCTACTGTCTTGGAACAAAAAGTAATGTGCAATTAAGGGGGCTTAGTAGACCCACACTTCCTCACTGTAGTTCTACAGGCAGTGCCACAAATATGTGAATCACTGGGCTGGTTAGCAAAGCCATGACTGGAATGAAACTTCCAGTTATGGCAGGTCCTGTTTTCTTCTACCAACACAGGATATGCAAGCAAAGAACAAGGGACAGTTCACGACACACAGTATGAGCTGCATTTCATTTATGAAATATGGTTAACATTTCCAGAACAAAAGAATGAAATGCAACTGAGAGGTTTTGTATGGTTTATCATCCTGCTACATGCAAAATCTGATAGAACTGCCTTTAAGAAATGCTTTCCCAATGTCTACAGATTATCTCATCCTTCACTTTCCAAGCCACAAGAAAATCCACTACAAATCAATTCACAATGCAGGCTCCATCTATCAAGGTACAAAGATATGAAATTCTTTACAAAAAACACTAAAATATGTTACCTATTACCTTAAAATTTTGCAAACTGTTAAAAAAAAGCATTTTTACTTAGTAAATTCCTCAGCAATGCTAGTAACCGTTAACTCACTGGCACACTCGTTACCTTACTCGTATTGTTTACAAACTAGTAAAAGAGGCCCATTTCCGACAGAAATTAAATGGGCGCTAGCAAGGTTCCAAGCCCCCCTCCCTACCTCCCCTCCGAGTTCCATGCCCCCTACCTCCCTCCAAATTCCAGGACCCCCCTTTCCCTTCGAGTTCCAGGACTGCCCACCTCCCCTTCGAATTCCAGGACCCCTGCCCCCTCCCCTTTCAGTTCCAGGACTGCCCTCCTCCCCGAGTTCCAGGACCCTCTTCCCTCCCTCCCCCTCGAGTTCCAGGACACCCTGCCCTGCCTCCCCTCCGAGTTCCAGGATCCCCTCCCCTCCGAGTTCCACGCCCTCTCCTCCTCCAAGTTCCAGACCCCCGCGCCTCCCTCCCTCTCTCTCCCCTACGAGTGCAAGCATGTGTCCTCCGGCAGCCCCTCGCCTTCCTGCGTGCCGGCTGTAATTTAAAAATTCTTACCTTGGGGTCCGGCGTCAGCAGTGAAGGCGAGCGGCGCTTCAGACTGCCTTCCCATCTGTCTCAGCTCTGCCTCTGGTCCCGTCCTTCCGGAAACAGGAAATGAGGGCGGGACCAGAGGCAGAGCTGAGATAGATGGGAAGGCAGTTTGAAACACCGCTCGCCTTAACTGCTGACGCCGGACCCCGAGGTAAGAATTTTTAAATTACAGCCGGCACGCAGGAAGGTGAGGGGCTGCCGGAGGACAGGTTGTGCTTGCACTCGGAGGAGAGAGAGGGAGAGGAGAGGGAGGGAGGGGGGGGTCCTGTAACTCGGAGGAGAGGAGAGGGAGGTAGGGGGCGATTCTGTACTCACTTCCAATGTTCTGTGGCTGGCTGCTGCTGGCTTCCCTTCCCTCTCACTGATCCGCCCTCTGACGTCATCGCCAGGACGGACCAATGGGAAGTGTGTTTCGAACCCAGGCATCCAGACGGAGGTGCAAATTATTATATAGGATGGCAATGTTAATCGCACAATTCTAATTATACTTCTACTATAACCGTTTATTAATTGTAATGCCCTATTATGAATGTTTAATGTTAGCCACATTAAACCCCAACTTGTTTGGAAAATGCAAGATACAAATGTCATCTCTCTATATAAAAGGCAACACCAACGTTCTATGAAGCCTCCAGCCGGAAGTGTGAAGGGGGCGAGATATCCGGTTTCCCTATGAGTGTCTGCCCCGCCCTCTCTGTAACACAGTCAGTGAAGGAAAACAGCAGAGCACGAAATCAAATCGCTGGCTCTGTAACAGTGAAGGACTCAGAGGGGGGAGGGGAGAGAGGCCAGAGGGCAGGGACACACACACTCCCACATGCACACAGAAGAAAACATTGCTAGCCCCCGTTTCATTTGCATCAGAAACGGGGCTTTTTTACTAGTAAATAAATAAAAAGTTAAAGAAGATATTTGACAGGTGACAGAAGTTAAAAAAGAACTGCAACAAAACAGAAAAACTGAGACAGCAGCTGAAGAAAATTGTTGCAAAATTGTGAAGGACACAGCTGAAAGTGTCATTAAACTAATCCAGGACTTCAATGATAGCATCCCTAAAAGCTAGAAACAAAAGCAATTTCTCTTTTGGGTTGTACCAGAACACCAGAAAGTTTCCAGAAGCAAAGAGTCATTACTGGCTGAACAAAGTCAGAGGTATGGTTCAGGTAGAGATAATAACTTTCAGTTCAATCGCCACCAATAAACATTACTGCCGTTAGCTTCAACAATTCTGCCATAAATATTATTAGAAAGAACTTAGTTAATACTTTGTTTAAATCTGTCTGAACAGTGAAAGCAGCTGCTTCTACTCCATCATATGATACATGCTAAGCAGCTAGTCATTAACTGTTTTATCAATACTATTTCTAGAAAATATAGGTGTTGTGAGCAACCTCATTCATAAATGTTTACACTGCTGGTCCTTAAGTACAGAATAAAGTAAAACAGTACCACATGTGACATTTTAAACTTATATTTGGGTGTCACCCTCCTGAAGGGCTTAAAATCTGTGTTTTATACCCAAAGCAATACACAGTGAAGTGATTTTCCTAAAGGTCAAAAACAGCATCAATGGGAGCAGCAGGATTGGAACCTTGGCTTCTCTGATTTTCAGCTCACTGCTCTAAACACTAGGCTACTCCATTACTCCAGAAGATAGAGGTACTGCCTATTCCCCTGGGCTAGACTTCCACAGTTTGAACCATGGAAAAAAACTATCACACAGTTCATAAAAACACTCCAGTCTTCAAATACCAGAGAATGACATGGTCACTAAACTCAGACCACCACGGGTAGAGAGGAGATCGCTAACTCCAGACTCCGTTCCTTTTATCTCGCCGCACCTTATGCCTGGAACAGACTTCCTGAGCCATTACATCAAGCTCCATCCCTGGCCACCTTCAAATCCAGGCTAAAGGCTTACCTGTTTGATGCTGCTTTTAATTCCTAACTTGTCACCTGCTCATAACCTTTATCTTGTCTTCCTCTCTTCAATAGTCCCCTTTCCCTATGTGTCCTATCTGTCTGTCCTACCCTTATCCCTTGTTTGTCCTGTCTGTTCTGATTTAGATTGTAAGCTCTTTTGATGTCTTTTCTTCATGTTCAATTGTGAAGCGCTGCATACGACTGGTAGCGCTGTAGAAATGATTTGTAGTAGTAGACTGCCACCATTTCTGCAGTAGCTCAGACTGTTTCCCGTAATTCCACAGCAAATAAGGGTTTTTATTCAACTGCCAAAACCATGTAACAGCGGAACACGATAGGCCCTGGCTATAGAGGAGTAACTATAATCGAGTTCATTATAGAATAAAATTATTCCCTTCACAGTGACAAAGCACATACTAGATTATTAAAACTTATGTTAATCACATACATTACCTGCTGGATAAGATGCATGCATTTTGAAGACTGAACTCCATATGCATTATTTACAATATGTGGAATATCATACTTGGCACACATTGAAGCCAACTCTTCCAATCTGCAAACAAAAAAACCTTGTACTTAATTAAATTAAGCGTCAACTTATCCATGCTGTTTCTAAAAGTTAATGGCAAAATGAAAATGTAATTCTACAGTTAGCTAGCATGAAGCATTAAAAAGGTTCTTATAGTCCCCCCCCCCCCTTTTTTAAGAGTGAAATATCTTCATTTTCAAATGCTCAGAGAGCTGCTTAGCGTGAAGTGGAGAAGCCTAATTGTTAATATAGTGGGCTGAGAACCTGTGGAACTGGGTTTAATTTCCACTGTGGCTCCTTGTCACAATGGGTAAGACACTTAACCCTCTATTGCCTCAGGTGCAAAAACAAGAGTGTGAGCTCACTAGGGACAAAGAAAGAAAAAAAGTACTTGCATATAATAAATTTAACACAGAAAGGTATACAAATCCATGACCCTTTACCCTTTAGAGAAGTTTGGGTTCTCGAATGTAGATCGATCAATCATCAGAAGCTGAGAGGTTAAAAGCATCAAAGTTTGTTCAACCATGGAACTGTCTTTACCTGACTGAAGGTCTACTGACTCACTTAACATTATTTTACAAATAGTTAATAAAGGCCAAAAGGTAATAAGTCAACTGAAAGGGTGTCCAAACGAGGGAGCAAGTGATGCCACCTCCATGAATGACTTCCTGAGGAACTCCACTGGTGAGCTTCTATGAACTAACCCAACCCTAGAAATAAGAATCAAGTAAGGTGCCAGGCAGCAAAGGTGGACCAACAATGATCTGGGACCCCAGGAAATAAGGATCATGGCCCCTAACCACCTTTTAAAAGTGATTAAACTAGATAGAGGCTAAGGGAGAGTAGCTCGGGCACTGTCCTATTGTCCCACTGCCAGGCAGTGTAACACAGAGGATAAATAACCACAAGACAGAGACAATAGATCTTAAATCCCTTGCTTATGTGAGGCCAGAACAGGAGCAGCACTTCAACATAGCACAGAACAGCCAGACACAGGAGCCTCTCCACCTATGAATAGAGATTAAGAGGAGAGACTGTGTAGGGGATGGACTTAGAGTCGCTTCCAAGTTAATAAAAGTTGAAGGAGTGATTTGGAGAGCTGAAGTCTGAACTGGGCAGCATGAAAAAAAAAGGGAAGAATAGAACACCTGGCTCTTGCAGCTCCACTCGGAAATAGCTGAAATGTGGAATCAAGTGGCAGAAATGAAGAACAAAGTAGAACACTGTGTTGAGGACCTGGAGGCACTATAACAAGAAAAACAGGCCTGGCAAAAAGTAATGAAGACCTGTTATTGAATATTAAGAACATGGAGAACTGTTCTTGAAGGAATAACCTGAGTGTGTGGGGCCTGCCTTCTAACAATAGGAAGCGTGTCCTATGTGGAGTAAATACAAGGAATATTCAACGATAAAAAGCAGATCAAGAGGAAGAAATGCCAAAGCTAAAAACATAAGCCCACCGTGCACTAGCCACTAAGCTAAATGCGGTGGGATTATCTGTTTCAAGTATTAGTTTTGAAGTCTGGTTTCTAAACGCGATTAAATCACTCTATGGGTCCCCTACTGCCAGGCTGTTGGTAAATGGTATGAAGTCCCCAGTGCTGGAGGTACAGTCAGGCACTAGATAGGGTTGCCCCCTCTCCCCCTTACTGTTTCTTTTGTACTTGGAGCCACTGCTGCGCACGATTGAAGCAAGTTAGAGAACACTGGAGAAATGTTAAGCATTTCCTCTTGTACACTATAAAATATGAAGATAATCAAGAGATGTCTAGTTCCAAAAGCTGAGAAAGCAAATCAGACTTCTCAGAAGGGGGGGGGGGGAAAAAAACAACAACTTTGCACAATGCTGGGGAAAATAGAACAAACAGCAGTTATATCAGCAAAAGACACGATATCCTTCCTCCAGGCAAGAAATATGTTCTAATTAGGAACATTACAGACCAGCACCAAAACCTGGAAATTGTCTCTGTACGCTGTAATTTTACTTTATGAATTGATCTGTAAATTCTATCCCTTTTTAATCACATTATGTACTACTTTAGCAACACATAAAACTGTCATGCAAATAAAATTATCTGACATGTAAAGGCATCTATATAAATAATTTTCACCTGCAACATTCTGAAGCTCACTCTGTGGGAGGGAAACACTGAAGCCCTGCACTGTTGGTAGGCTAGGCTGTCAGCAACACTCACTCTCACTCATGCACCACTCACTGTCACTCATAGACCCGCCCTCAACCACACCCCATCCGCACATAATTCACAACCCCAAAGTTCTAAACGAAGCCCATGACTGTGTGCTCCACCCTCGCGTCACAACGTGATGACGACGAGGGCGGAGCACTGACACTCCACGAAACGCGATTGCCCCCTGCCCCTCGGCGGCCATTTTTCATACTGAACCCGCATCACGGAGCGGACAGGTGCCTGGAGGGGGTTGGGGGACAGCTGGGTCGCTGGACACCAAAACCTTGCTGGGGGTTGGGGGGACAGCTGGGTCACTGGACAACAAAACCTTGCTACCGCCCGTTTCATCTCTCACAGAAACAGGCCTTTTTTACTAGTTTATGTTTTTCTCTTCCAATTAGCAGTTACACCCTCTTTATGCCGGCAGGAAAATGTTCTATTATCTACCCCTCCTTGTGTTTTTTTGCATTTGATAAGAGCTTTATTATTGTCCTTTTGTCTGCTCAGCCTCAACCATTTACCAGTTTTGTACACTACAGTAATATTAACTTTTCTTGTACACATTTTAATAAAACAAATGTCTAAAGGGGTCCTTTTACTAAGCCACGCTAAAAAGTGGCCAGCGTTGTCAGCATGTGGGTTTCCTAAGCGCTGCGGTCACTTTTAGCGTGGCAGTAAAATGTCTGCATTGCCATATTTTCCTTTAATGACCACATGCTAATTTCTCAATTAGCCCATGGCCATTACTATGAGTGCCCATACTGACACCTATTTTGTAAGCGTTAAGGGCTCCTGTGTTAACCCTGGAGTAAATTGGAAAGTGTGGCAATGTGCCCGCTATTCGATTAGTGCAGAACACTACTCTCTGTCTATAGTCACGCCTCCTACACTAAAAAAACAAAAAAGTATTTTTTAGCACAGGATTAGCGCGCGCTGATGGGCACACTACTGTAGGACTGTCCCACGCTAGGGGCCCTTTTACCAAGCCACAGTAGGCACTAATAAATACATAAAAATGAGATGAATGGAGAGAATAAGAAACTTTGTGAAGTGTTACCCATGAAAACTTCATGAATGGTCTGATCACCTGATTTTTTTCACAGCTAAGAGGGAGGAGGGCGGGGAGGGAAAGGGGATGCGATTTGATATACTGCTTTAAAATCAAAGCAGTTCACATATTATGCAACGTACGTATTTTTATATTTGGGGCAATGGAGGTTTAAGTGACTTGCCCAGAGTCACAAGAAGCTGCAGTGAGAATTGAACCCGGTTCCCCTGGTTCTACTACTACTACTACTACTACTATTTAGCATTTCTATAGCGCTACAAGGCGTACGCAGCGCTGCACAAACATAGAAGAAAGACAGTCCCTCCTCAAAGAGCTTACAATCTAATAAACAAAAAATAAATAAAGTAAGCAAATCAAATCAATTAATGTGAACGGGAAGGAAGAGAGGAGGGTAGGTGGAGGCGAGTGGTTACAAGTAGTTACGAGTCAAAAGCAATGTTAAAGAGGTGGGCTTTCAGTCTAGATTTAAAGGTGGCCAAGAATGGGGCAAGACGTAGGGGCTCAGGAAGTTTATTCCAGGCGTAGGGTGCAGCGAGACAGAAGGCACGAAGTCTGGAGTTGGCAGTAGTGGAGAAGGGAACAGATAAGAAGGATTTATCCACGGAGCGGAGTGCAAGGGAAGGGGTGTGGGAAAGGACGAGTGTGGAGAGATACTGGGGAGCAGCAGAGTGAGTACATTTATAGGTTAGTAGAAGAAGTTTGAACAGGATGCGAAAACGGATAGGGAGCCAGTGAAGGGTCCTGAGGAGAGGGGTAGTATGAGTAAAGCGACCCTGGCGGAAGATGAGACGGGCAGCAGAGTTTTGAACCGACTGGAGAGGGGAGAGGTGACTAAGTGGGAGGCCAGCAAGAAGCAGATTGCAGTAGTCTAAACGAGAGGTGACAAGGGTGTGGATGAGGGTTTTGGTAGAGTGCTCGGAAAGAAAGGGGCGGATTTTACGGATGTTGTAAAGAAAGAAACGACAGGTCTTGGCAATCTGCTGGATATGAGCAGAGGAGAGAGAAGAGTCAAAGATGACTCCAAGGTTTCGAGCTGAGGAGACAGGGAGAATGAGAGAGCCATCAACAGAAATAGAAAACGGGGGGAGCAGGGAGGTGGGTTTGGGGGGGGAAATGAGAAGCTCGGTTTTGGTCATATTTAATTTCAGGTGGCGTTGAGACATCCAGACAGCAATGTCAGACAAGCACGCTGAAACATTGGTTTGGATGCAAGGTGAGATATCAGGGGTAGAAAGGTAGATTTGGGAGTCATCAGCATAGAGATGGTAGGAAAAGCCATGGGATGAGATTAATGAACCAAGGGAAGAAGTGTAGATAGAAAAGAGGAGGGGACCAAGAACAGAACCCTGAGGTACGCCGACAGGCAGAGGGATAGAAGAAGAAGAGGATCCACCAGAGTGAACACTAAAGGTGCGGAGGGAGAGGTAGGAAGAGAACCAGGAAAGGACAGAGCCCTGGAATCCAAGTGAGGACAGGGTATCGAGAAGTATGCTGTGATCGACAGTGTCAAAAGCAGCGGAAAGATCAAGAAGAATGAGGATGGAATATTGACCTCTGGATTTAGCCAGTAATAGGTCATTGGAGACTTTAGTAAGCGCAGTTTCGGTTGAGTGAAGAGGGCGAAAACCAGATTGTAGTGGGTCAAGAATAGCATGTGAGGACAGAAAATCAAGGCAGTGGCGATGAACAGCACGCTCAAGTAATTTGGAGAGAAAAGGAAGGAGGGAGATGGGTCGGTAATTAGAGGGACAAGTAGGGTCGAGTGAAGGCTTCTTAAGGAGAGGTGTGACCACAGCATGTTTAAAGGCAGCAGGGACAGTCGCAGTGGAAAGTGAGAGGTTGAGAATGTGACAGATAAAAGGAATAAGAGCAGGAGAGATGGCATTAAGAAGGTGGGTGGGAATGAGATCAGAGGAACAGGTGGTACATTTTGAGGAAGAGAGGAGAAGTGTAGTTTCCTCAATAGTAACTTCAGGAAAGGGAATGAGGGGAAGGAGAGAGAGGGGAATGGACTAGTGGAGGGAGAGGTGGTGAGGTAGAGAAAGAGCGAATGCTACATACCTGTAGAAGGTATTCTCCGAGGACAGCAGGCTGATTGTTCTCACTGATGGGGTGACGTCCACGGCAGCCCCTCCAATCGGAATCTTCACTAGCAAAAGCCTTTGCTAGCCCTCGCGCGCCCATGCGCACCGCGCATGCGCGGCCGTCTTCCCGCCCGAAACCGGCTCGTGCCGGCCAGTCTCATATGTAGCAAGACAAAGAGAAGGGAAGACACAACTCCAAAGGGGAGGCGGGCGGGTTTGTGAGAACAATCAGCCTGCTGTCCTCGGAGAATACCCTCTACAGGTATGTAGCATTCGCTTTCTCCGAGGACAAGCAGGCTGCTTGTTCTCACTGATGGGGTATCCCTAGCCCCCAGGCTCACTCAAAACAACAAACATGGTCAATTGGGCCTCGCAACGGCGAGGACATAACTGAGATTGACCTAAGAACTTATCCAACTAACTGAGAGTGTAGCCTGGAACAGAATAAAAATTGGGCCTAGGGGGGTGGAGTTGGATTCTAAACCCCGAACAGATTCTGAAGCACTGACTGCCCGAACCGACTGTCGCGTCGGGTATCCTGCTGCAGGCAGTAATGAGATGTGAATGTGTGGACAGATGACCACGTCGCAGCTTTGCAAATCTCTTCAATAGTGGCTGACTTCAAGTGGGCTACCGACGCTGCCATGGCTCTAACATTATGAGCCGTGACATGACCCTCAAGAGCCAGCCCAGCCTGGGCGTAAGTGAAGGAAATGCAATCTGCTAGCCAATTGGATATGGTGCGTTTCCCCACAGCCACTCCCCTCCTGTTGGGATCAAAAGAAACAAACAATTGGGTGGACTGTCTGTTGGGCTGTGTCCGCTCCAGATAGAAGGCCAATGCTCTTTTGCAGTCCAATGTGTGCAGCTGACGTTCAGCAGGGCAGGAATGAGGACGGGGAAAGAATTTTGGCAAGACAACTGACTGGTTCAGATGGAACTCCGACACAACCTTTGGCAAGAACTTAGGGTGAGTGCGGAGGACTACTCTGTTATGATGAAATTTGGTGTAAGGGGCCTGGGCTACCAGGGCCTGAAGCTCACTGACTCTACGAGCTGAAGTAACTGCCACCAAGAAAATGACCTTCCAGGTCAAGTACTTCAGATGGCAGGAGTTCAGTGGCTCAAAAGGAGGTTTCATCAGCTGGGTGAGAACGACATTGAGATCCCATGACACTGTAGGAGGCTTGACAGGGGGCTTTGACAAAAGCAAACCTCTCATGAAGCGAACAACTAAAGGCTGTCCTGAGATCGGCTTAACTTCCACACGGTAATGGTATGCACTGATTGCACTAAGGTGAACCCTTACAGAGTTGGTCTTGAGACCAGACTCAGACAAGTGCAGAAGGTATTCAAGCAGGGTCTGTGTAGGACAAGAGCGAGGATCTAGGGCCTTGCTGTCACACCAGACGGCAAACCTCCTCCATAGAAAGAAGTAACTCCTCTTAGTGGAATCTTTCCTGGAAGCAAGCAAGATGCGGGAGACACCCTCTGACAGGCCCAAAGAGGCAAAGTCTACGCTCTCAACATCCAGGCCGTGAGAGCCAGAGACCGGAGGTTGGGATGCAGAAGCGCCCCTTCGTCCTGTGTGATGAGGGTCGGAAAACACTCCAATCTCCACGGTTCTTCGGAGGACAACTCCAGAAGAAGAGGGAACCAGATCTGACGCGGCCAAAAAGGAGCAATCAGAATCATGGTGCCTCGGTCTTGCTTGAGTTTCAACAAAGTCTTCCCCACCAGAGGTATGGGAGGATAAGCATACAGCAGACCCTCCCCCCAGTCCAGGAGGAAGGCATCCGATGCCAGTCTGCCGTGGGCCTGAAGCCTGGAACAGAACTGAGGGACTTTGTGGTTGGCTCGAGATGCGAAGAGATCTACCAAGGGGGTGCCCCACACCTGGAAGATCTGTCGCACTACACGGGAATTGAGCGACCACTCGTGAGGTTGCATGATCCTGCTCAACCTGTCGGCCAGACTGTTGTTTACGCCTGCCAGGTATGTGGCTTGGAGCACCATGCCGTGACGGCGAGCCCAGAGCCACATGCTGACGGCTTCCTGACACAGGGGGCGAGATCCGGTGCCCCCCCTGCTTGTTGATGTAATACATGGCAACCTGGTTGTCTGTCTGAATTTGGATAATTTGGTGGGACAGCCGATCTCTGAAAGCCTTCAGAGCGTTCCAGACCGCTCGTAACTCCAGGAGATTGATCTGCAGATCGTGTTCCTGGAGGGACCAGCTTCCTTGGGTGTGAAGCCCATCGACATGAGCTCCCCACCCCAGGAGAGACGCATCCGTAGTCAGCACTTTTTGTGGCTGAGGAATTTGGAAAGGACGTCCCAGAGTCAAATTGGACCAAATCGTCCACCAATACAGGGATTTGAGAAAATTCGTGGACAGGTGGATCACGTCTTCTAGATACCCAGCAGCCTGAAACCACTGGGAAGCTAGGGTCCATTGAGCCGATCTCATGTGAAGGCGGGCCATGGGAGTCACGAACTGTGGAGGCCATGTGGCCCAGCAATCTCAACATCTGCCGAGCTATGACCTGCTGGGACGCTCGCACCCTCGAGACGAGGAACAACAAGTTGTTGGCTCTCGCCTCCGGGAGATAGGCACGAGCTGTCCGAGAATCCAGCAGAGCTCCTATGAATTCTAGTCTCTGCACTGGGAGAAGATGGGACTTTGGCTAATTTATCACAAACCCCAGTAGTTCCAGGAGTTGAATAGTCATCTGCATGGACTGTAGAGCTCCTGCCTCGCATGTGTTCTTCACCAGCCAATCGTCGAGATATGGGAACACGTGCACCCCCAAGCCTGCGAAGTGCCGCTGCTACTACAGCCAAGCACTTCGTGAACACTCTGGGCGCAGAGGCGAGCCCAAAGGGTAGCACACAGTACTGGAAGTGACGTGTGCCCAGCTGAAATCGCAGATACTGTCTGTGAGCTGGCAGTATCGGGATGTGCGTGTAGGCGTCCTTCAAGTCCAGAGAGCATAGCCAATCGTTTTCCTGAATCATGGGAAGAAGGGTGCCCAGGGAAAGCATCCTGAACTTTTCCTTGACCAGATATTTGTTCAGGGCCCTTAGGTCTAGGATGGGACGCATCCCCCCTGTTTTCTTTTCCACAAGGAAGTACCTGGAATAGAATCCCAGCCCTTCCTGCCCGGATGGCACGGGCTCGACCGCATTGGCGCTGAGAAGGGCGGAGAGTTCCTCTGCAAGTACCTGCTTGTGCTGGAAGCTGTAAGACTGAGCTCCCGGTGGACAATTTGGAGGTTTGGAGGCCAAATTGAGGGTGTATCCTTGCCGGACTATTTGAAGAACCCACTGATCGGAGGTTATGAGAGGCCACCTTTGGTGAAAAACTTTCAACCTCCCTCCGACTGGCAGGTCGCCCGGCACTGACACTTGGATGTCGGCTATGCTCTGCTGGAGCCAGTCAAAAGCTCGTTCCCTTGCTTTTGCTGGGGAGCCGAGGGGCCTTGCTGAGGCGCATGCTGCTGACGAGAGCGAGCGCGCTGGGGCTTAGCCTGGGCCACAGGCTGTCGAGAAGGAGGATTGTACCTACGCTTACCAGAAGAGTAGGGAACAGTCTTCCTTCCCCCCAAAAATCGTCTACCTGTAGAGGTAGAAGCTGAAGGCGGGAGAACTTGTCGAAAGCGGTATCCCGCTGGTGGAGCTGCTCTACCACCTACTCGACGTTTTCTCCAAAAATGTTATCCGCACAGCAAGGCGAGTCCGCAATCCGCTGCTGGATCCTATTCTCCAGGTCGGAGGCACGCAGCCATGAGAGTCTGCGCATCACCACACCTTGAGCAGCGGCCCTGGACGCAACATCAAAGGTGTCATACACCCCTCTGGCCAGGAATTTTCTGCATGCCTTCAGCTGCCTGACCACCTCCTGAAATGGCTTGGCTTGCTCAGGGGGGAGCTTGTCCACCAAGCCCGCCAACTGCCGCACATTGTTCCGCATGTGTATGCTCGTGTAGAGCTGGTAAGACTGGATTTTGGCCACGAGCATAGAAGAATGGTAGGCCTGCCTCCCAAAGGAGTCTAAGGTTCTAGAGTCCTTGCCCGGGGGCACCGAAGCATGCTCCCTAGAACTCTTAGCCTTCTTTAGGGCCAAATCCACAACTTCAGAGTCGTGAGGCAACTGAGTGCGCATCAGCTCGGGTCCCCATGGATCCGGTACTGGGACTCGATCTTCTTGGGAATGTGGGGATTACTTAGTGGCTTGGTCCAGTTCGCCAGCAATGTCTTTTTGAGGACATGATGCATGGGTACTGTGGACGCTTCCTTAGGTGGAGAAGGATAGTCCAGGAGCTCAAACATTTCAGCCCTGGGCTCGTCCTCCACAACCACCGGGAAGGGGATGGCCGTAGACATCTCCCGGACAAAGGCCGCAAAAGACAGACTCTCGGGAGGAGAAAGCTGCCTTTCAGGGGAGGGAGTGGGATCAGAAGGAAGGCCCTCAGACTCCTCGTCAGAGAAATATCTGATGTCCTCCTCCTCTTCCCACGAGGCCTCACCTTCGGTATCAGACACAAGTTCACGGACCTGTGTCTGAAGCCGTGCCCGGCTCGACTCCGTGGAACCACGGCCACGGTGGGAGCGTCGAGAGGTAGACTCCGTCGCCCGCACCGGCGAAGCTCCCTCCGCCGACGTCGTCGGGGAGCCTTCCTGGGAGGCGACCGCAGTCGGTACCGCACGCGGCACCGATGTCGGAGACCTCACCCCGGGCAAGGGGCCAGCCGGCGCCTCACTCGACGGTACCGGTGGCGCAAGCACCCCAGGTACCGGAGGGGAAGGGCGCAACAGCTCTCCCAGAATCTCTGCGAGAACGGCCCGGAGACTCTCGTGCAGAGCGGCTGTGGAGAAAGACGTGGAAGCCGATGCAGGTGTCGATGTCAGAGTCTGTTCCGGGCGTGGAGGCTGTTCCAGGCTGTCTATAGTGGAGCGCATCGACACCTCTTAAACAGAGGGTGAGCGGTCCTCTCGGTGCCGATGCCTACTGGGTGCCGACTCCCTCGGCGACCCAGAGCTCTCGGTGCCGATATGGGAAGAGGACCGGTGTTGATGCTTCTTCGACTTCTTGGGACGAAGCATGTCACCGGAGCTTCCCGGCACCGACGAGGAGGACGCAGAATCCAGCCGTCGCTTCCTCGGGGCCAAGGCCGAAGGTCGGTCGGTCTCGGGGGGGCTGTACCGCAGGAGCCCTCAGGGTAGGGGGAGACCCACCCGAAGGCTCACCGCCACCAGCAGGGGAATGGAAAGCCCTCACCTGCACTCCAGTCGAAGCACCACCGTCCGACGACATCAGCAGAAGTGGAGGTCCCGGTACCACCGACACCGACGCAGCCTTCCGATGTCTCAGCCCCGATGCAGAGGGTTGATGCCTCGATGCACTCGATGCAGTCGCGGCCGAGGACGGAGGTCTGGATGCTGTTGACGTCGATGCACTCGATACTCCCGGTGCCGATGAAGAGCCCGAGAACAAAACGTTCCACTGGGCCAATCTCGCTACCTGAGTCCGCTTTTGTAAAAGGGCGCACAGACTACAGGCCTGCGGGCGGTGCCCAGCCCCCAGACACTGAAGACACGACGCGTGCCTGTCAGTGAGCGAGATTATCCGGGCACACTGGGTGCACTTCTTGAAGCCGCTGGGAGACTTCGATGACATGGGCGGAAAAATCACGCCGGCGAAATCGAAACTCGTAATTGCAGTAGGCACCAAAAAGAGGGGGACGAAAAAATTCGACCCCAGGCCTCAAAAGGGCCTACCCCGAAGACGAAAGAAAACTTACCGGGGCAAAAACTGAAAATAGAGGAAAGGGAAAAAGACCGAAAAGGTCCTCTTCCGAAATCCTTTTTTTTTTTTTTTAGCGAAAGTCAAAAAGAGACGCGCGAGGTCGACTTAAGGGGCGCGAACGGCGTAACACGACCGTACCGAGCGCGGACAAAAGAAGACTGGCCGGCACGAGCCGGTTTCGGGCGGGAAGACGGCCGCGCATGCGCGGTGCGCATCGGCGCGCGAGGGCTAGCAAAGGCTTTTGCTAGTGAAGATTCCGATTGGAGGGGCTGCCGTGGACGTCACCCCATCAGTGAGAACAAGCAGCCTGCTTGTCCTCAGAGAACAAGGTTTATCTTTTGAACCTTGTTGTGAAAGAATTCAGCAAGGGTCTGAGGAGATAATGAAGGGGGAGTTGGGGGAGGGGGCACCTTGAGGAGAGAGTTCAATGTGGTGAAGAGAAGTCGAGGATTAGAGCCAAGAGAGTTGGTCAGTTGGATATAATAATCCTGTTTGGCACGTAAAAGAGCAGATTGGAAGGAGGTCAGCATGAACTTAAAGTGTAAGAAATCAGCAAGGGCCCGAGATTTCCGCCAGAGCGGGTACAGGAACGTAGGTAGCGGATATTAGAAGTCAGCCAAGTTCTCAGGCCACGGCACTAGCCATTAAGCTATGCCCTTCCACCAGTCATCCTCCTCAGACTGACCTAACTTTCCTATCTTGAACCCCCCTCCCCCCTCCCCCCCAAAAAACAACAAAAAACATTTTCTATAGTTGTTAGAACTATAGATGCAGACGTCTATTACACTTGAGTCCAAAACAGTATTTCAATTCTTCTGGAATTTTCCAAAAATTAGTTCTGAAAAAAACAGAAGATAACATTCTTGCTTTCTGATACTAAACACTAGCCGTTTCTGCTTTCTCTATTGGCCTTTAAATTAGAAAGCTTGGTGACAGAATATGGGAGAGGATCTTGTTAGTGAATTAGGTATAGGAACTTGTACACAAAGGAAACAGCAAAGCCTGAATCAGCCTACAGGTGCAGGAAGACGACAATACTGTAACGGAATTTTAACACTGGTTGGACATATTGTGATGTTTGAGACACCCTCCTAGTCTCCCTGTTGTCTTTTCATATCTTATTGCTCTGCAAATACTAATATGAAGGGAGAAGAATTTACCTGGATAGCTGGCTGTGCGTTCCTGGAAGGCTTGCAGCAGGAGAGGGGCAAGCAGAATTACCAAGAGGACAGATTCCCCAGGTACTAAATCCTTCCCAGTAGTGCTTAGTGATGTCTTTCTCAGGACATATAATCCCTGGAAGGGAGAAAACCTAGCACGGTCTCAGGAAGGGAGGTGCTCCACTCCTGTGGTGCTTTCCTGGAGGGAAGGGAGTCATTCCTTACAGACATGCCAAGACTTAGATCCAGCCTATGCTCCTGACTCAGTAAGCAGTATACCATGGGAGCCAAAGTGAGGCTTGGAAACGGGTGGGCTGTTTCTCTCCAGGAGGACACTGAGGTAAAAGGAGGACACCGAGGTAAAAACCTGCTGTGATCTGAGAGAGGGAGATGAGGGAGGAGAAAGACAGCAACCTGCCTGAGGGCAGGGGAGACCTTCCTCACAGAGAGCCAGCTGCAAGGAGTAAAGGGCTACCTAACCCAGGGCAAGAGGACCCTAAAGTTAATGCAGTGCTTGGTTAGAGAGAGAAGGGGAAGAACTGGTGTCCAAGTCCTCACCAGGGAAATGCTGTCATGGGACAGGGACCGACCTTCCTGAAGAGAAAGAGAGAGAGAGACAAAGAGAGAGAGATGGGGGGGGGGGGGGGGGGGGGGCTCAGGATCAGCCATGTGAAGAGTGCAGTGACTCTTTCCGAACAGTCCTACAAAGAACTGGTACCTGGTCTTCACTAGAGAAAAGCTGCCAGAAGAGAGCGGGGGGGGGGGGGTTATAATGCCGTTGTATCACTCCATGATGCAACCACACCTCGAATATTGTGTTCAATTCTGGTTGCCACATCTCAAAAAAGATATAGTGGAATTAGAAAACAGAGAAGAGTGACGAAAATGATAAGGGGATGGGATGACTTCCCTATGAGGAAAGGCTAAAGCGTCTAGGGTTCTTCAGCTTGGAGACAAGGTGGTTGAGGGGAGATACGATAGAGGTCTATAAAATAATGAGTAGAATTGAATGGGTAGATGTGAAGCATCTGTTTATGCTTTCCAAAACTACTAGGACTATGGGGATGCGATGAAGCTACAATGTAGTAAATTTAAAACGAATCGGAGAAAATTTTTCTTCGCTCAACATATACCTAAACTCTGGAATTCGTTGCCAGAGAATGTGGTAGGGGCAGTTAGCTTAGTGGGGTTTAAAAAAAGGTTTGGACGGCTTCCTAAAGGAAAAGTCCATAGACCATTATTAAATGGACTTGGGGAAAATCCACTATTTCTGGGATAAGCAATATAAAATGTTTTGTACTTTTTTGGAATCTTACCATGTATTTGTGACTTGGATTGGCCGCTATTGGAAACAGGATGTAGAGACTGTGCTAGTGGGTAGTCCTAGCCTATGGCTGTGATCAAGTTGGGGAATCCCCTGATCAGAGAGAGGTTTATTAAGGGCACAGCTCTAGGCTGTGTCCTATGGAATCAAACTGCAGCTGGGTTAGGGAAGGAAAAGAGAAACCTTTCCTGTGCTGTATTAGCATTAATTCTTTTGACTTTATATTTTATTTTGAATCCTGAAGCACATGTCATAGGGACTTGCGCTGTGTTTTGGAGACTGAACTTTGCATAAGGAATCTAATTCTCTTTGCTGACTAAAGAGCTCTTTATGTTTTGGAACCTGGTTGCTGTGTATGTGAGCTGAAATCCTGGACCGGAGTGGGATCTGGATCGGGGGATCCTGACCTCTTCCAAGTAAAATGTAAGAGGGAGCAGACCTGGTGATATAGACCGTGCCACGCCCTGGTGTGACATTACAATATGCAGATAGCAGTGGTAGAACAGGATTGAGAGATGGTGACAGCTGATATTTGTTACATATGGGAACAGATATGCTCAACTGCACATAGATGCTTGTGACAAAATCCATATTTCAATGGAACCTAAGGACTTCCCCACCAAAGAACAGTGTAGACACTCCTTAATGACTGGCTCTGTATCAAAGGCTATTTTATTCACATATATGTTAAAATTAGACATATGTGCTTGACACACAAAGACATTTATTTACCTGTCAGGCACTCTAGGAGCAAAACAAGATGTTGTTGAATGAATACAGAGAATGTTCTCAGGCCCGAGCTCTTGGATTTTTGCCTCCACTGTCTTGAGGTCTGTACGTAACTCATCTCCTTCTAACACATTCTCAATCACCACAGGCTCAAAACCTAAGGTCACCCAACAAAATTAAACATTTACTATCTTTTAAAAGAGATCGAATTTGTTAGCTAAAAACATTAAATGCATACGTATACAGTATTTACCTTTCAATACGTTATTGAATAGGCAGTGCTGCTAAGCTTGCTTTGAAATCTAGTCCAAGTACAGTACAAGTTTTAAGGGACTGAAACTATTTTCACTTCTACAAGCCAAACTACCAGGAAAAGGAACCTAAAGTTGAGTGGCTCTGATCATTCAGAAATAGGGTTGCCAACTTTCTGAAAAAAGAGAAAACACCCACCACTTTTGCCCCTTCCCTGGATCCTCCTCACCCTACCCCAGTCCTGTCCCTTGTACCATTATCGTCTACAATGAATGGTTTATTCATCTGACTACAGAATAGGCATACCTTTATCTGAAATAATAAGTCTTGATTTCCACTTTTAAAATGTCATTTTATCCATGGAAATTACTTATTATTGCCCTCTAAATGTTCTAGAAAATAAAAGTAACATATTCATAATGTAAATATTAACCTTAAGGAAAAAAATATTTATTCCAGTTAACACATCCCCCAGAGCTCTCCATACAAAGGGACCAGCCCCTAGCTCCCCTCCATTCAAATGATCTCCCAAAGTTGGCATCTGCAACCTTTCAAAACAGAAGAGCCATGTTACTTTTTAAATATTGTGCAAAATAATTAAACTGCCACAATCCTGTCATGAGTTCAGACACTCACGGTTTCTTCCTATGTCTTCACACTCAGCATACTCTCTTCCCCCATCCCCATCAGTAGCCCCATACAGTCATATTCTCTCTATCCTCTTCTTCCATCCCCAGCAGTCACATTCTGTCTCAATCTCTCGTTCCCTGTTCCCAGCAGTCATATTCTGTATTTCTCCCCCAACTCCAGCAGTCACATTTCTCTCTTTCTTCCTCACTGTTCCCAGTAGTCCTGTTCTGTCCCAAGAAACCAAACTCTCTGTATTCAATGCAATACTAGAGAAATAGAAATACATTTTGTTTATTGCACTGTGCAAAACACAAAAACATCAAACATGCACATTTCCCAAAACGAACAGAAAAAAAAAAATTCCTGCAAAAGAGTGATCAAGAAAAACTCTGCATAATCCTGGGAGAAAGAGGAGAAACAGCAGCTGTAAGAAGAAAAGTATATTGTAGTCTGTCACCAGGCAAGAAATGTGACCTGACCAGGGACAATGCAGACTAGGTTCAGAACCTGGGAACTGTCCTCATATCGACCTCTCTGAACACTGTGCACATTTCCTTGTCTACATTTATTTAGATTTAGCTCATAACTTTTCAGTAGCAGCTCAAGTTAAGTTAGTCAGGTAACACCAGGTATTTCCCTATCCCAGGAGGGTTTATAATCTGAGTTTGTACCTCAGACAATGGAGGGTTAAGTGACTTGACCAAGATCACAAGGAGATGGGCTTCCCTGATGTATTTTATTTTACTTGGATTGTTCTCACATCTTTTTCAGTAGCAACTGAAGGTGAGCTACATTCACGTACACTAGGTATTTTCCTGTCCCTGGAGGCACTACAATCTGTACCCGAGGCAATGGAGAGTTAAGTGACTTGCCCCAAATCACAAGGAGCAGCAGTGGGATTTGAGCAGAGCACCCTGAATGTCAAGTCCTCCCCCCTCCCACCCGAGTGCTCTAACCACTAGGCTATTCCATATCATTTCCTTGTTTATTCCCCCCTTTCTTCATATATTAGTAATGTACTACTTTAGCAACACAATGTAAAATTGTCTTGCCAATAGTTACCTGAATCTTTCTCCCTCCCTCAACCTGGTCCCTAGTAATCACATTTTCTGTCTTCCCTGGCCCATCTTTCCCTTTAGTTTCTCCCTCCCTCCCACCTAAGCTACATAATACTATTGTACTGTTTCTCTCCCCTCCCCCAGTCTAAGCCTAAAAGTGATATAAACACAAAAGAAGTAGGTGGAGACTGCCCTCTTAAAGGCACAGAGGCAGTGGCATTCCTAGGGGGGGGCGGTGGGTGCGGTCCCCCCCGGGTGCACGTTGCCAGGGGGGGGGGGGGGGGTGCCGCGCGCACCTGCCCTCCGTTGTTCCATGCTTCTTCTCTGCCCCGGAACAGGTTACTTCCTGTTCCGGGGCAGAGAAGCAGCATGGAACAACGGAGGACAGGCGCGCGCGCGGCACACCCCCCCCCCCCCCCCCCCGGCGGCGTGCACCCGGCGGGGGGGGGGGGGTGTCCGCTGCACCCGGGGGGCGGGGCAAATCGGCGATCCGCCCCGGGTGCCAGCCCCCCTAGGAACGCCACTGCACAGAGGGTTATGGGCTGGTCTGCAAACTCCTGCAAGAGTAATTTGATATTGCCACAGTTCATTTACTTCAGCTCCTCTTGTGTAGCACAAACTGGCTTTTCCTTTGACAGCAGCCAGCCTGTTCAAGTGAAAATATGCCAGGCCAGCTTCTTAATTTATATACAACTTTAGCATAAGTTTCAAAAATGCATAGGAGACCAAAACAAGCAGGATGATATAGGAAGACATTAAAAAACTGCTCCAGTACTTATTCACCAAGAATGAAATACATTCATCCTACATCCCCTATCCCCTCCTCCAACAGTTGAGGGAGAGGAGATGTGCAATAGGAGTACGTTTCCCAAAACCAACCCACCAAGGCCCTGCTCTCTTTTCCTAGTTATTATTTGCCCACATAAAAACTCTCCTGCTCCTCCCCACCTATCCTCTCACAGTCCTCTCTCACGTTTTTCCTCTTCCCCCTCCTCCCCACCAGGCCAGTATCATGGTGATAAATGCTTGCATGTTTCCTTCCGGCTCCTTCTAGATCCTAGTTGGTCATCTCACCAGCCAAGAAAATCTGTTCACCTAGCAAGTAGATTTTTGCTACCTTGGATACAGACATACTAAGACTGTATGTTAAACACAAAAAGTGTTGCCAGTCATAAGCATTCTTCCTGTTGTCTTCTATTTAGCATAGGGACCTATCTCCACCCCTAGTTTATTCAGAAGATTTTTCAAGATCTTAACTAATCATACAGACATGGACAGAGAGGAAAAGATAGATCTTCTATTCAAGGTCATCCCCAAATTATATTTATTTTATTCTGCTATTCCTCACAAAATAATCTCAATAAAAATAAATAAGACAAGTGTTTTGAGGCCAATCAGAACCAGTTTGAAACAGTGATTTACGCTTTACTGATCCACTAAGAGTGCTGATAGAACTCTTAGGTGAGAAGAACATTCTAGTTCACAACAAGCTTCTATTTTACCTGCTGTTATCATGGATTTAAAACAGGACTTCTGGTCTATCCTTGGCCAAATAATGAATTTTGCCTTTGGTCTCTTGTGCCGCAGTGTTAAGAAGCAAAGGGTCAGGCTCATACCAGTTGCCATGGGAACTACAAAGCAGCTTGCCACAGCTCGAACACCTAAACACAAAAACGGGTTAATACATAGAAAGTATTCTAATTATATGCACCTACTTACTAAAAATTTCCCTTTTTACACAAAGTTAAACCTCATTACTTTTCTCAAGCATTTAGAGAAATATAGCTATGCTCTCTGGTATTACTTATGTTATCAGAACTGATCTGTTAATAACTGTAGTTATTTTACACTTTTTAGATATTTTATTGTTCTGTTTATGATTGTTGCCATGACTGTTATATTTTTGGTTTAGGTTTTATGTTTGGATTTTTTTTTATTCCTGCCTAGAACCATTAATTATTGGCAAGATAATATATTTAAATAAATAAAAACAAAACACATATACCTGCCAGTTTAATTATGTTCAGCACTACTGAATTTGTTAATTTGTTCAAAAGGCTAGAACCTGCAGCCTTGGGTTGAACAGCAGAAATATCACCTGACCTTCCGATCCCATGTATCAACCTGTACAAAAAAATAAACAACAAAAATTCAGAGAGATTTAACATTATATGACATGAGGCAATGTGCTTCCCCACCTAATCAGGTACACAATTATCCCAATTCCAACCTTTTATGGAGCCACATATTGTGACTATTTGGCCACAATCATAAATGGTACAGAATCAAGCAACCCTCAGGCATAATCCTGACACCAAGAAACAGCAACTAATGGTTCTATACACACACCAATATATTTAATCATCTCCTTATCTAAAAAGGAACAGTAATATGATCAATGTAACCCATATAGTATTGCTAACCAATTATGTTTTTTTCTTGGAGAGTTCAAGGACCACCAAATAATAACATCCAAAAAAATCTTTGGAAGTTGTACTATATATGTCTATGTGCAAATTTGTTTATTTCAAAACAAGCAACTCCAGAAACAAAAGTCTATATCAGACACCCTTCTACTACTACAGATAAAAGTTCATTTTGTCCCAAATCAATTTTTTTAAACAGCTTTCTTCCAGGTCTCTCAGCTGAGTGAAGCACGGCCAAAAAGGACGTTTTTATTATTTGGGTGTGAATAATGGCCAAAATGGAAGGCTATTTTAGTGATGGACGCTTTCAACTGCACTCTCCAATAAAACCCCGGCCAAAATGGAAGGCTAATTTTGTGATGGACGCTTTCAACTGCACCCTCCGATATCAGTTGATCAGGTGAGCGGCGGCGTCTTCGGGTGGCACAGAGGCGTATTTGACATGCGCAGTGCAGCCAGCATAACGCTTTACTGCTCTGCACATGCTTGACCGGCCGATTCTCCGACTGTTTTAAGAAGGAATAGAGAATGCAAGTGAGCTACAACGAGTAGCTCATTTGCATTCCCTTTCCTTGATGCATAGCCGTTCCCTACCGATTCGCTATGGAATTCGGTACAGAACGGCTCTGACGACGACTTTAGTGCATCTTGCCCTCTGTTGCTAATCTTCATCTCATCCACAAAGAAGGTATATTTCTCCTAAACTTTCAGCAATAATGCTCACAAAAATATTGAGCTGAATCAGCTTCAGGATGGATCCCTGAGGCACTCTACTACTCACCTTTCTATTTACCACCACCCTCTGTCCCATATCTGTAATCAATTTCAGATCCAGTTAACCAGTCTGGGTCCCATCCTCATGCTGCTCAGTTTATACATGAGCATCCTATGAAGAAATCCTGAAGCTCTGCAGAAATCTAAGTAGACTACATCCAGTGCATGTCTTTGATCAAGCTGTCACCCAGTGAAAAATCTATTGGATTTGTTTGGCAGGACCTACCTTTGGTAAAGCCATACTGTCTCAGATCTTACAATCCATTGGATTATAGAAAGTTCACTATCCTTCCCTTCAGAAGTGCCTCTATCTATTACCTTTCCCACCATCGAGGTAAGGTTTCTCAGCTACCACTGTCATTCCTGCAATACTCCTGCCATTAGCCATGTTTTAAAAGCATAAAAAAATGGCCTGATCAGGAATGGGATTTGATTGATATATCACAAACCAACCCAGACCAGTTGGATCATATTCTAGGCAAAATCAATTATGACTTTTCTGACAGACTAGCACAATGTTTGCTTACAGGCTAAGTAATCTAATTTAATTTTGTTTTTCAAAGGTTTTTATGATGCTAAGTGTGTGTTTGCCTAGTTTACACTGGTTTTTGAAAGTGCCTCAACACCCCCACCATTAAGATAAGAGTATGTACTTTACCTTTGGGTGGGGAGGGGAATGAGGTAGGGTTAGAACACAAAGTACATGCAGTGATTTTCATGTGAAATCACCATGCATACTTTGCATCTGCATAGTTGCAGGTGTAAAATAAATGCCAAACTCCATGGTGAGTTCTGTACCAGAGTGTGCATGCCAGTACATATTCTATGGGAAAAGCCACAAGGGTTTCTCTCTAAACATGAGCTTGCAAAGCAGCCGTGAAGCTGCACAGGGAGACCAAAAATTGTACCCCTGGATATACAATCACAATAATTCTCTGTACATACAGTAAAATTATCGATTTTCATGAAAAATAAAGCAATAAGCCAAAAAAATAAGGTTTTTACTGGACTAACAGTACATTTCTAGGCCAGTTTGCAGGACTGATGTTCCCTTTCTTAAGTCAAACAGACTGAGCAGATAGAAGCAAAAATATGATTGCCCAAATCTACAATGATTGTGTCAATGGGATAAAGGGAAGGTGGGAGGTAAATACATTACAGTGGTAAGGTGGTTGCAGAAATAAAAATTATATCTGGTAGTTTAAAAAAGAAAAAAAACAAAAAAGCAAATTTCTTTGAAATCCTTTCATTTTAGTATTGAAGGGGGTTCTGCTAATGGGGGGGGGGGGGGGGGGGGGGGGGCCCGAGAGCAGAGACAGCAGGAAACAAGAGTTTGACCTGATAGTTTCCCACAGCTACTTTGCACTTCTTGCTTTGCTGGAACTGGTGCCTAGATCTGGTGAAAAAAACCTTCATTCACATTTACCTTTGGATTTTCCCATAGTTTAGATCCCGTCCTATATGCTTAGTCTGGTCACTGAAGCAACAGCCCTAGCCATTAGCGGTCTTTCTGAAACTATGCTATCAAGGGACCCAATCTGGCCACCAGGTTATCACTCCTTAAGTAATGAGCACAGCTCCATCCCACCACAGGCTGTTAACAACTCTCCAGCCACCTCAGCTAACCCAATGAAAATATGAAGAAGGGACATTCTACATGGTAGTACACAGCATTTCTACTAATCCACCAAGACAGCCCTAGTATTAAGTGTATAATTTCAAAATTCAAAGGGTCAATATTTAAAGCAATTTAACCAGCCAGAAACTGCTCCTGGACAGTTAAATTGCTTGTTTGGGAATAACCAGTGATATTCAGAGGCACTTAAACGGATAGTGCTGATGAAAATGTTCAGTAATTGCCAACGTGAAATCAGCTATTTTGGGGGTATTCTGGGGGCACAGTCAGCACTTAGCTGGTTGTGCCAATATTCAGCACTTAACCAGCCAAGATAACCGCAACAATAGGAATGCATAAGTCAGTCTTATTTTTATGTGGTTCGCCATAGCTGGTTAAGTGCCGTATAGCATGGGGATGCCTCTAGGATTCAAAATGGCAGATCTAACTAACCTCTGAGCGTGTCTATTCCTTTTGCTCTTGTTTACTCCTCAATGGGGAAGCAAAACGAATGCCAGCGGGGGGTGTGGTTGCACAGTCTGTGGCTTCCTCCCTATCTGGACCCACGGACTGATTTGCGATGCAACATGGAACTGTTCGGTCTGAGGAAACTCTGGCTTTGATGGAGCCAAAGGTGGGAGCATTTGCCACATCTACTGGAGATGTTACTCTCAGCCCAGACCAGAGAGCACCCCCTCTTATAACCACAAGCAGAAAGCTTACCCCTCTCCTCTCACCCTGCCCATGCATTACCCTGGCACTCACATTAGATAGGGCCAAAGTGGTCTGTAAGGATACTCAGCGGCACTATCTGGATAATGATGTTGAATATTCAGACAGATATCTAAGCCATCAACTCTGACCTCCCTAGGAGCTAGCGTGGCAGAGTCTCAAGAGTCCCTCTGAGGCCTGGTCTGCGAGATGTGCAGCCCAGAAGGGCCCGGAGTTGGCCAGAACAAGCAGTGGGGAAAATTTGGGTCAGTTTACAGCTCTACAGCCTGGAAGTTTGGAAGAACAAACTTCTGACAGCACTACAGGTTTGACTTTGCCATTCTTTCTCAGCCTGTAGTAGTCAATTTGGAGACAATTTGGGAGACTTTTGCTGAACTTACTAAATTACGTTTTACTCACATTAATGACCTGGTAGAAAAGTCCAGACTTTAAGAGGAAAAGAGGCTCATGATAAATTGGAAATGGCTTATTTAAAGTTAATAAAATTGAATAATCAGTGCTTGCAGTTAAAGATTTACAAATTGTTTCGGTAAAAGCTATTGCTGTGAAATTAAAAATTACATCTCACACCTGTAATCTGTGTCTGGTAAATTTTCCTCAATTACCTTTGATGTCAGTGAAAAATGTTTAAAAAATATTTGAGAGAAGTTTGGAATGTTCCAGATTTCAAAGTTCCACCTACAGTTCGAGAGTAGTACTTTGCCAAAAAAACATGTTACACAGGATCAGAATTTATCAGTAGAGGTTGAAGTGAATAGATTGGATGTTACTAATCTTAGAGACTTCAAATACCTCCCCATAGGACACCCCACAGCCCAATAAAACAGAAACATGAGCTAGAATAATACTCTTCGAATCCTGAACACCCAGGCACCAAACCCCTATCAATAGACTATATTCCGTACAAAGGAGTTCCAAACCCTCTCCCATTTAGTCGATACCCTCTCTCTCAGCCTTCAAGCGCTCCATGTCACAAATAAACTGCAGTTTCCCCAACCATTTCAGTATAGATAGTATTTGCTCAGATTTCCTGTAAGAGGCAAGGGTTAAGCAAGCTGCCGCCAAGGCCAAAAGCAAATTCTTATGCTGATGTACGCTCAAGGTATGTGGACACCGACTAAACAAGAATACATCCACCCTTCTTCCTACCACGATAGATGATACCCCAAGGCAGACAAGGTCTCTTATTATGCGATATTCATTTCAAAACCTCACTCTGGAGAGTTTAGAAATGTTTTGGATACTATATCAGGCTGCTGCTCTAGGGTATTTAACTACCTTCTGGCCTGAGCTCCACCACTCTGACTCAGCCTCCATCAGGGCAGGTTAGCACCACCTGCCTTAAAGGTGGCTAAACTACAACCACAGTGAAGGAGTATTGCCACTATACCACTCACTCCTTCACATACATATATTTCCTGATTTAGCAAGAGAGATGCAGAAGAAGAAGATTTTTTATTATGTCCAGGTGTTTTACAGTTAGGAGCACAATTTTATTTTTTTACAGTTTCCATGTCAATGTATTAGTTTTCATTTGGTCGAATATATATACATTTTTTGAACCAGCTCATTTGACCACATTTTTGGCAACTGAAAGAACTGGAACTAGCAATGTGAGTACTGAGGCTTTGTCTATATCTTCCTAATTGTATTTAAAGCTCTCATTGTGAGAAGGCAGGGTAACCATCTCGTCTTCCTGGGCTCAACCACGGTTCTTGTCTGTGTGCAGGAGCTTAGACGCTGACAGCTGCATGGAGCGAGTGATATAGCCATCCATGGCGTAGCAAGGGTAGGATGCGGTCAAAGAGCCAAAATTCAGGGCAACAGGGGCTAATGCTAGCAGACTAAGTGGGGCACCCAAGCAGCTCACCAACTACATATCTGGTGCACTCACAGTATCACGTTACTCTGTGTGTCACATTCACTTTATTTAAAATCTATTATATACCGCCTGCAGTCCAAAAGTTATTGAAGTAGTATACTTTCAGGTACCATAGATATTTTTCTGTCCCTGGAGGGCTCACAATCTAGTTTTGTACCTGAGGCAATGGAAGGTTAAGTGATTTGCTAAGCTCATGGGCAAGTCACTTAACCCTCCATTGCCTCAGGTATGAACAGATTGTGAGCCCTTATGGGACTGGAAAATACCCAGTGTACTTGAATGTAACTCACCTTGAGATACTACTGAAAAAGGTGTGAGCAAAATCCAAATAAATACGTAAATACATAAGGAGCTGCAGTGGATTTGAGCCAAACTGCCCTGGATCTCGGCCTCCTGCTCTAACCATTAGGCTACAAACGTTTCTGCTGAGTCAGGGGGGCCCTTTTACTAAGCCTCGCTAAAAGTGTCCAGCACTGTTTGCAGCATGTAGGTTTAGTGTGGCGTTAAAACGGCTGCATTTGTATTTTGTTCTGTAATGGTCACGCCCAATTAGCGAAGGATCCCTTACCACCTATTTTGTAGGAAGGGCTCCTGCGCTAATTGAGCAGTGTCACGTCTGTGGTCGTGACCACCCTCAGACTTACCCTATTTCTGGGAATCAGTGTCTGTGCTGGTTTCTGTCTATTTCTGAGTTGGCTCTGTTTCTGTCTCTGGGTGCTGATTGCCTCAGTATACTGCACCTGTGTGGGTTTAACCTCTCTGTGCCTCAGTATACTGTTCCTGAGTTAGCTCTATCTCTGTCTCTGTGGGCTGGCTGCTCTAATGGCTTCACTTCTCTACACTTGTGTGTATTGGGCCTCTCTGTACTTCAGTGGGCTGTTCCTGAGGTAGCTTGTCTCAGGCTGGGTGGGCTGGCTGCTAATTACCTCACTAGACTGCACCTGTGTGGGTTAGGTCTCTCTGGACTTCTGTATGCTCCATGCCTGTGGCCTGAAGGGGTGACCTCATCTGTCAGGGCCTTCTTAAGGAACTGGTGTGCTAGTCTTCAGTGCCTTTGCATTGCCTATGCCTCAGCAGTGCCTTAGGTCCCGAGGTTAGTGTGCTGTTTGCACAGTTAGCTTTCCTTGTCTTCTCTTGTGGGCTTCCAGCCCTTCTGCTTTGCTAGTTACTATCACCTGTGGGCTTTGCCTTCTGGCTCAGGGTGTTATTGCTCATAGGCTTTCTGCCTAGTCTACTACTTACCTGTGGGCTTCTTGCTTTCCTGCTCAGGGTATTTGCTCTGTGGGCTTCCATCCCTTCTGTGTCTATTGTTCTGTGGGCTTACAGCTCTTCTGTGCCCATTGCTCTGAGGGCCTCCAGTCTATCTGTGTATATCCCTTTTATCTGTGGGCTTCCAGGCCTTCTGGGTGTATTACTGCGGCCTGGGGGTTTCCAGCCTTTCTGTGGGCATCTCTCTGACCTGTAGGCTTTCAGCCTGTGTATATTATTCTCTGTGGGCGTCTAGCCTTTCTGTTATCCCTGCGCAGTGGCTCTGCTCCCTGTCTGAGGTTGGTTAGCGGCTGATGCTGCAACCATTTCTCTCCTTTCTATCTGTTAGCTACTGTAGCTCCAGTCTAACCCTTCCTCTGGCAAGCGTAGCTGTTATTCCCATTCCCTTGAGCTTAGCTTGTATGTAGCTCCTGTATCGTGCTTCTCAAGCCTGAACCCTGCTGTAGGACGTTGTTCCTGGATTCCTTGTGCTTTCCTGTTCAGCTCCAGCCCAGCCACTCCAGTCCTGTCTACTTCAGCCCGTCTTAGGGTTCTCTGTTTCCTGTTGGGTGGTTTTGCCTGCTGCTGCTGCCACTTCCGTGACAGCGGCCCAAGGGCTCACATTTCCCCGAGAGACCTGACAAGCAGCATGTGGCAATGTGCCTGCGCTATCTGATTAGCGCAGGGTAAGCCTACTCTCCACTGATAAGACACGTCTCCCATGCTAAAACAGAGAAACTATTTTTTTAGCTTTGGCTGATCGGCACACTACCACGGGACACCTCGGCGCTTTCCCGCAGCAGTGCTTTTTGACACAATAGGCATGCGCTAGTGCCTACCATAGCTTTGTAAAAGGGTCCCAGGAGCTGTGCCTATTCCTTTTGCTTTGATACCTGTTGTATGTATTGTCTTGTTTATGCTTCTCACTTAACACTATACTGTCTTCTGACTTGCTATACATTTTTTTATTTTGCACTATGATTGTATATTATTCCTTGTACCAAAAGAAAAGCTCAAATGAATAGACTCTTGATTGTTCCAGTCTTGGAGGCCCATTTGTGTTGCTTCCATTTTTGTACTTCTGAACTCTCTCTTCTGCTACCTTACATATTATTTCTTGTACCACTTTAGATTTTTGGCAAATAATTTAACTGCTAACTTTGCTTCAATATAAAATTCACAATCTTAATAAAAGCATTTCTATTTTTCTGCTTTGCCTTAGGCTGCTATGAAAAAGAAAAATAGCAGCCTATGTGCCAGCAATTACAAAACACTCCACAAAACATACTTTACCTGTAATGACGGCGGGCAACTAAGCCTGACGCTACCCTTCCTTCTCTTTCACCAACACCACAGTTGCCTAGAAAGTTGTTGCTATCCATAATGGAAAGTTCATGGAGAAAGAGTTCAATAGTACTTTCATCCCATCCAGACTCTGGACATTTACCCTTAAAGTATAAATAAAATATGTGAGATGTGTGGTTGGTTTACAAAATACAACTCAAAATGCAATGACATACACATTATAAACTATAAATTTTCAATGAGAAAAAATATAGAAGCACTCAAAATAAGAAATCAAAAGCACTGAGTGCATATCTCCACACCTTTTGCCATAGCAAAAGCTAAGGGCTCCTTTTACAAAATATGCACTAATCAATTAGTGTGCGCTGAATGCGAAAAAGCCAATTCAATTACCATGGGCTTCTTCACATTCAGCGAACACTAATCCATAGCGCTGCTTTCTAAAAAGAGCCCAAAATTAGCTCAAGTCCAAAAATCGTTTTAACATAGCCCATATTAAGTTAGAGCCCAGCTATATGCAATCACAGTAGAATGAAGAATCAAGTTGTTTCTGTTGTATTAAATCAATTTGAAGTAAAGATTTAAATACACCAAACACCGAACTGCAGAGAAAAAATAATAGGAAAAAAAAAGTTATTTAAAAAAAACCTGTTCTTCTGTATCTCAGACCTGCGACTGAGAAGATTAATTTCAATGATCCAAAACAAAAGCAACAAAACAGTGAATGTTCTTGAGTGAACCAAAGCTCACACCTGAATCCAATAGTTAATCTACGGCAAGACTAGAAGACTACTGTCCCCAGCCCACCTGAAAGAACATGAGGTACTCTACCAAGAATAAAAGGGAAAAACTGAACCATCCTACAAGGCAAAGTTGGTACACACTTATCCTAAATGACTTGTGGAGGTGTATTTTCAAAGCACTTAGACTTACAAAGTTATATGGTAACATATAGAACTCTGTAAGTTTAAGTGCTTTGAAAATGAGCCCCAAATGCTATTACTGTTGCAAAAGGGGATTCCACCACTGAATTAATGGATATGAGGTTACATTCACTTCTTTTTTGTTTCTAATTACTTACTGAATATTTCTAGAATCCTTTCACATTGAAAGTGAAGCGTAGGGTGTGCGTTATCAGCAAACAAATGTTTATTTTAAAGCATTTTAAATCTTATGTGAAATAGCAAAATATAAAAAATATGTAAGGGACTGCATATAAAATAAGAATAAACCAGGTTCCATGTGGCTAAGAATAAAAATAGCAGATTTTAAATGTGCCACAATCTGAAGTAACATTTGTTCAACAAAGTGCTAATACACAACATAAGAATAGCCATAGTGGGTCAGACCAATGGTCCATCCTGTTTCCAACAGTGGCCAATCCAGGTCACAAGTACTTGGCATAAACCCAAATAGTAGCAACATTCCATGCTACAAATCCCAAGGCAAGCAGTGGCTTCCCCATGTCTGTCTTGATAGCAGACCATGGACTTTTCCTCCAGGAACCTGTTCAAACCTTTTTTTTTTTTTTTTAACTCAGATATATGCTATCCTCCAGCAATGAGTTTCAGAGCTTAACTATTCTTTGAGTGAAAAAAAAGTCCAATTTGTTTTAAAAGTATTTCCATGCAACTTCGCTGAGTGTTCCCTGGTCTCTATATTTTTAGAAAGAGGAAAACATTGATTCACTTTCAGCACATTAAGAAGGTCTGATGATTATGGACTACTTTCAGACGCTAGACAGTACAGCAGATTTCAAGTGCTCTCGCAACCTATGCAACCTGCCTGCACTGCCTTGCAACAGAGAAAATGAACAGAGCAACTATACCAAGGAAACGGTGCTCCAAGGACTTTATAGTGCTGTATTTTCTAACTCATTGAGTTTAACTATAATGAACACTGCACTAATAGGATCTGTTTTACTAACTGCACTTGTTGTCAACGTATTGTTTCAAAATCTTAAACCCAAGACGTAACAAGAACCAAAACGGGATGTCAGTATTTCCCCTACAACCTTGGGGGGAGCTCCAGTAGAACGACTGTTTGTCCAGGGGTTGCGCAATTATCAGAGAAAACATTTTTCAACTTGCTCTCTACCTGGCAACTTCAGTTTCATTTTCAGCTGCCCTGTATTTTTTTTCTATTAACAAATCCCATCACTCATTTTCTCAGAAACAAAATGCTGTCCGTCCAAAAGCACTGTGCCAGTCCTGCATCTACATTATAATTTGTGACTAGAAGCTCAGTGGAAAAAGCCACTAACTCTATCCTAAAGGCCACCGGAGAACAGCTAAGAGGAGGTCAAAGGATCGGGTCATACCGTGTCTAACAGCTGACGAATAAGCAACTCGTGTGTACGGCGGCCCTGGGAGCCCTGGCGCACATAGGCCGGGGACACCAGCTGCTCGCAGGCTGTAAAGTTATCACCATTCATAATTCCGAGCTAACCAGCAACAGACAACCACCACCAAAATTCGGTATGTATGAGCTCCCACAGGCTGGCTGAGCTTTGCCAGAGGTCAGTAAGTGTGAGGTTTTTTTTTTTTTTTTTTGCCACAGGTTACGCATGCCGTCCGTGCAGTTACAGTCCGGCTCTGCGTCGATTACAGCGTGCCCCTCCCCCCGTGGTGAAACGCACAAGAGGCGGATTTCCCCCCTAGCAGCCGCCATATTAGTACTCCCAAAACAAAGCAAAAAGGCAATCAGCTGCTGTATCCACGTTGTCGACGTTGTTCATTGTTATTTTATCTTATTTACACAGAGGAACTATCACAACGGAATAATCCTTCATTGCTCAGGGTACTAATTTGTCCTAAATCGTAATCACTGGGGCATTTGAAGGGGCTGGTTAGGTTATAAGACACCCTAGTAGAACTGGTGCTGGGATTTTTTCACTATCAGTGTCTGCTATGATAATCAGGTGCTCAACATTCCGAGTTTTTATTTGTAACTACAAAGGTTTTTTTTTTTTTTAAACTTTAATTAGGTTGTGTCAAGCCTCTTAAGACTTGTTAACTGTAAAGTCTCAATATCTTGAAGTATAACCTTGGCACACCAGTACACACCTGAAGTCTCTTTATTTTCTGAAGTTTCCTTTATTGAATAAACACAGATAATTTACTCACAGTCAGATGTTCAGAAGTGTTGCCCCAGGGCACAGAGACTCCTAATTTCTGAGAGCTGTATCAGTGGTTGGAGGTAGAAATCTGAAGAGAGGCAGCTTTATTGCAGAGGTGAGAAAATAGTTGAACAGGTAGAAGTAGCTCAGAGCTGGGTGACTGGAGAGTGCAATATCTCATTAGGAAGATATATTCAAGGTAAAAAACCAAGTTCGTTCCAGGGAGTTTAGCAGGACAAGTGTTGTCTGAAGCAAGATGGAGAATGCCTCATGGAGAGAGAGAGAGAGGCTGAGAAGGGCTCACACAGGCCCAGGGAGGAGGGGGTAAAGAGACCAATGGGGTCAGAGCTTGCCATCAGGTGGCAAGGGTGGCCCTAGAAGACAGCCCTCGATTGGAGGGAAAGGTCATACCTGGCTGACCTTTCAGGACAGAGATAGTAAGGATGACCAGGAAATGATAGCAGGAAGATAAAGGAGCCAAGCTTGGCTGAGAGAGAGAAGAGGTCCACGCAGCAGCACAAGCCAATAGTAACAGTTCTTATACAGACAGGCAGGTGTGGCTGCATTACCTGTGAACTATGTTACACACAATGCATTGCTCACATATCTTTGCAGTGAGAACTGCAGCAGTGAAAATCCTTAGAAGTGAGAATACCAGTGAAGGCATTAAACACATTTTAGGGTCACACTATAAACTAGTGCAAGGCTGTCGGAGGATAGACACTCCCCGCCTGGTATCGGTAGATACCACTATCATTATTATCACAATTTATTAAATTAATAGCTTGTAAAGTCCATTATTTGTATTCCAGCTGTGGAGTCATTTTCTTCATCACAAAGGAGCTGAAACGAGAGACAGACAACAACAACACTAGACAACACAAAAGAGAGAGAAAGTCTTTGATTCTCTGGTCTTCACGGGTGGGTGGTGACGCTCTGTGCTTGTGCTTCTTCGGGTTGTTCAAGAAGCAAAATCTTGGTGGTGGGTCATACAGGCCATTCACTGTAGACAAGATGCTTCGTTGGGTGCACTGTTGCACTTGAGTGGAGACCCAAAAGGTGAAGATGTCCTTTTTTGGGTCCCAGCTTAGGCCAAGGCTACGTTGAAGTGAGGGTGTGTCCACTCCCAAGTCTAGGTCCTTCAAGTCTCTAGCACGGTCTACTGAAAGGAATGACTCATCTTTACTGAACTCTTTGTTCATTATATTCAGGAACTCTTTATCTTCTATGGAGAAGGCAGGTTTGTCTTCATCTTTGGTGGTCTGGAACACTGAGCTTCCCAGGTATTCTCCAAAGTCTGCTGAAGAGACTGTTTTGTAGCGTGTTGGGACAATGCTCTGTTCCTTGTGAGTGGGAGAGTCTTTGGTGGTTAGATGGTTGGTACATGGCTCGAACAAGGAAGAGCGCCCGCTTTCTTGGAACATTGGTGTAAAGTACATTGACACTTGCCTTTCTTGTTTGCTTGAGGCTTACGTTGCCTACTGTTGTCCAACCCAAGTTGAGTGGGTTTGCATAGGGAGCATTGTGTGGGCCCTTGCATGATTCATGGATGTCCAGGGGGTCTGGTGCATCTCTTGTCTAGCAAGAACGAGATCTCAGCATCTGGATTCAAGTGTGCGAGCTGGTCAGTTATGGACCTCTGGTGTGGGAATCTCATCCTTGTCGTCTGATATCTGGTCACACTTGACTTGTGTGGGTGACCATGACATGGTATTGCCATCCATAGCCTCTATCACATAACCGCTTGCTGTTTGCCCTGTTGCCTGTACAAGTTTTGATGCTGTATGAAGAGTAGTTTTGGTGGATGTCGAACAGGTCATAGCACTCGGATCTTGTGAGGGACCTGTTGGTCTGCTCATCTATGATGACATATATTTTGGCTGCTTTGTCACGCTGTCCTTCAAGATGCACTTTGGCCAGGTGTGTCTTGGTGCAGGATCTCCCTTCACTTCAGACATCTTTGTGCATCTCTGACTGACTTGGAATGTTGGTGCCCTCTCTTTCTCTGTCTCCCCGCCATGATTCGACTCGGGGTTACAGTTTGGTTTGGCACCATCTGGGTGTAAGGCATAGACGTGCTGGTCGCTTGTTTCCAACATTCTGTCCCGCAGCATCTTTGAGGACATTGGCCTTTGCCTCAAGTCCAGCAATTTCTTTGTCTTGCTGGAGCGCCTCTATCATAATGTCCAGCTCGGCCTTTTTATGTGCGGCTTCAGCCCCTTCTGCGTACTTCCTCAGCCTCCATCTCAGCCCTTTTGCGTGTTTCCTCACCGCCATCTCAGCCCTTATGTGTGCTTCCTCAGTCTCCTTATCAGCCCTTTTGTGTGCTTCTTCAGCCTCCAGCGCAACCCATTTTAGCTTCAGGGCGGAGGCGACGGCGAGATTTGGACATCTCTGCCATAGCCCACGCCTGAAGGGCCGCCGAGCTAGCTGTCAATTAGCTGGAGTGGTTTGTTGCACGTGACCTGGAGGATCTTGAGCTTTTGGATGTATGCTTAGAAGAGTGAGAACACAGGGAGATACTGTCTTGCGGGTCTACAGTTGCATTCACTGCTTTCTTTACAGCCTTTGCTACTTCAGCTCTACGCTTCCGGTCTTTGGCTTCTTGGAATGCCTTTCTCAAAAGACTCTGATCTGTATTTGTCTTATTTAAGAACTGGTAATACTCTTCTGCCTTTTTCTTGTAGAGTGCATAACTGGTCTGTAGTAATAACAGACAGGTGCCACTGTCTGCCCCTGCCTTTGAAATAATAAACATGTTTCTTTCCACCTCATGCCAGAGCATATATAGATTCTCCCTATATTTTTCCTGTTTCACTTGGTACATTTCCAGAGCCTTTTGGGTTAACTTGCGAGTGTTTGGTGCATCAGATTCTGCCATTGTGTGCTTGCTTGCTTGTCTTTATTGAGTGAGGAGTCTGCTCTTGTATGAGTGGAGGCAAGAGGTGTAGAGACTACTTGGTATAAAAGCTGTGCTGGGACTTGCTTGCAGTTGCTTCACTCTCTTCACTGACTTAAAAAGAGGGTCTGCCTTTCAAGCTGTTGAGATCAGTACTGGATCAGGTTTCAGTGATAAGATAATGAGCAGAGGAGATGGGAGGGGGGAGAGTAGCTCTGAGTCAGGGTCCTTCCTCAATCAGTCTCTTAGCAACTAATTGCTTCCAACCCTCCTTGCCCAGAGGATCTTTAGGACTCAGATTTCTGGCTTTGGCTGGAGGCAGAGAGGAGGGGGAACTTCAGAGCACCTTCAAGGTAATTAGCACAGAGGTGTGACAAATATAACACAAAGAACTCAAGTTGGAAGATTCCGTCTCACTCTGATATCCTGCTTCAAAGTTTCAGATAAATTCTGCAACGGTCACTTTCAGCTAATTTCATTTCTTAATCCTTCTTATGCTTGCTTAAAATGTTAAAATCTTCATAGATTTGCCAATACAAAAACAGTTTTCTTCCTGACTTCTCTGGCTGCCTTTAACTGCTGATTACCCAGAGGGGAGGGGTTGCTCTTGAGCAGGGGAAAGGTGCTTGAAAGACAAAAGGAAGGTTCTTGACTTAATTTCTCTTAGGAAAGTGGTCAGTGCTAGCACAGTCTCTCAAAGATTCTGGTTTTAAACTTTCACAAATCTTCTGTTTTTTCATAAGCTTAACTTTTCTGATAAATGCACTAAACAGTCCCAAACATTGCTTTTCTTAGTTACAAGTTCTCTTGAATGCAGGTCAGTTAACACCCAGCATAATACAAGCAGAGTTACTTGATTCACTTTTCCTTTCTGGTTTGATTAACTTACGTGAATCTGTCTCTTCACAAGCTTAACTCTTCTGATAAATGCACTTAAACAGTTCCAAACATTGCTTGTCTTAGCTAAAAGCTTGCTTGTGTGCAGACCGGTTATCATCCAGAACGTTTGGTTTTTACTTGATTCACCCTTTCATTCCTGGTTTGATTAACTTACATGAATCTGTCTCTTCACAAGCTTAACTCTTCTGATAAATGCACTTAAACAGTTCCAAACATTGCTTTTCTTATCTAAAAGTTTGCTTGTGTGCAGACCGGTTAACATCCAGAACATTTGGTTTTTACTTGATTCACCCTTTCATTCCTGGTTTGATTAACTTACGTGAATCTGCCTCTTCACAAGCTTAACTCTTCTGATAAATGCACTTAAACAGTTCCAAACATTGCTTGTCTTAGCTAAAAGCTTGCTTGTGTGCAGACCGGTTAACATCCAGAACGTTTGCTTTTTACTTGAGTCACCCTTTCATTCCTGGTTTGATTAACTTACGTGAATCTGCCTCTTCACAAGCTTAACTTTCCTGGATTTATTAAATGCAGCTGTCACGTCTGTGGTTGTGACGCCTCTCAGACTTACCTTATTTCTGGGGGTCAGCTTCTGAGCTGGCTTCTGTCTGTCCTTTCTGAGTTAGTTCTGTCTCTGTGTGCTGGCTGCTTCCAGCATGGCTCTAATTACTCCACTATACCGCACCTGTGTGTGCTGCCTGAGTTAGCTCTGTCTCTGTGTGCTGGCTGCTTACAGCATGGCTCTGATTGCTCCACTGTGCTACACCTGTGTATGTTGAGCTTCTCTATGCTTCAGTATGCTTTCTGCCTGCTTCTTGGTTTGTGCTCCCCTCACCCCCCTGGTGACCAGAACCGGTGGCTGCCATAGACTGTCTTGCTGTCCCTACCCGTTCCAGGCTTCAGCCCAGTCCGGATCTTCCAGGCTGCCAGACTTGTCTTTCTTGTTTGTGCCTGAACAGCACCCATAGTTGCCTTGAGATTGCTGCAGCTGAGCCTCAGGTGCTGATGGGCTTTATTAATCACCTAGAAACTTCTGTGTTTGCCTTTGCATCGCCTAAGGTCGCTGGTATGCTCTGTGCACTTCTGCCTAGCCCAGTTTATTGTCTGAGATTCTTGCCTGATTCTAGTCTAGTTTTTGTGTAGTTTTTTTTGTACTGTCTTGCTTGTTTTCCTCTTGTTTGTATTTCTCTGTCTAGTTCTTGGTTGTCTGTGTTTCTGGTTTAGTGGCTGCCTGGCAGCTTTCAGTTCTGTCTCTTACCTGTCTGTGTTTCCTTTCTTAGTGGCTGCTTTGCAGCTTTCAGTCCTGACCCTTAAGCCTGTCCATTTCCTGCCTAGTGTAGTATTGTCTGTCTGTGAGTCCTAGTCCAGTTTCCTGCCTTGCTGCCCATGTATATTCCTTTCCCCTCTGACCCTTAGTCCTACCCTGTTCGGCCTAGTTGGTTTCCAGTTCCTGCCCTGTCCGGTAAGTCCTGCCGGCCACCTGCACCTGTGGGCTCAACCCCTGGGGAATGGTGGTCAAGTGCAGGTGAAGTCTAGCTGTCCCTGCCAGAGTTCTGCCTTGTCTGGTGTGCAGTGGTTTTGCCTGCCGCTCCTCGGCAGTGGCCCAAGGGCTCATGAACCCAGGTTCTGCTTTGAAAGCCTGACAGCAGCTCAGATGGCTCTTTTAAAGGCATGCTTGTCCTGCTGAAACTTTCTTCATTTCCTTCAATAACTATTTAGTTTTTACCTTGGTTTTTTACTGTCAAGCCTCTTAAGACTTGTTAACTGTAAAGTCTCAATATCTTGAAGTATAACCTTGGCACACAGTACACACCTGAAGTCAGTTTATTTTCTGAAGTTTCCTTTATTGAATAAACACAGATAATTTACTCACAGTCAGATGTTCAGAAGTGTTGCTCCAGGGCACAGAGACTCCGTAATTCTGAGAGCTGTATCAGTGGTGATCCAGGCAGCAGCACAAGCCAATAGTAACAGTTCTTATACAGACAGGCAGGTGTGGCTGCATTACCTGTGAACTACGTTACACACAATGCATTGCTCACATATCTTTACAGTGAGAACTGCAGCAGTGAAAATCCTTAGAAGTGAGAATACCAGTAAAGGCATTAAACACATTTTAGGGTCACACTATAAACTAGTGCAAGGCTGTCGGAGGACAGAACAGGTTGAAACCTGGGGTTATTTAAATGTTTTGGGGGGTTTTTTCAAAGTAGCTAGCTCAAAAGAGAAAGACAGATGTGGAGAACGTGCTCCTTTTCTTTTGTGGAATGCACTTGCTATTTTTTATTGCTACTATTTAAGAGAAAGGTATTGAATAATCAGAGATGAACTGCCTTTATGCAGAAGTACAATCCAGAGTCAGTCTATATGTGCCAACATTTTCCAGATCTGTTGTATATATTTATTCTTCTTAAAGTCTGTTTGGATGTACATGGCATTTAAAAAAAAATCTTTGTCTCCTGGTTTTGCGTTTGTATATAGATGAGTCCTGTTAAATTTATTTGCATGTTTAATTGACTTTTTGATGTACTGACATCCTGAAATTTGAAAAGTCAAGATTCCAAAGCTGCATTGCAAGCAGCAAACATAGCTAACCCGAATGAGAAAAAAATCAATTTGTGTTCTGATTGTCGCAAACGGCGACCAAAATCCCCTCTCCGCTGGGAATGTTCCAATTGTTCCAACACAGTACATAGTAATGATAGTAGTGATAGTAATCTTTTAAGGCAATGGTTCTGAAAGAGGTGGAGAACTTTGAAAGATATATTGAACATGTAGGGTTTAACATCACACAGTTGGAAAGATAAACTATTAAAGCCTTGCATGAAGACTCTATCATTGTGACTCATAGGGCTGACAAAGGGGGTGCTGTGGTTGTCTGGGATAAAAAAAGACTATATGTTAGAAGTAAATTCACAATTAAGTAATGTGGTGAATTATTTGGAGCTCTCTATGGACCCTTCTCCCCACGTAGCCGGTAACATTTTGGAAATTACAAGAGAAGGTAATCTTCAAGGCTTTTTGACAGATCTGGAATTTAAAATTTTTGAATTTTGACAAACATAACGTTCCCGTTTTTTACTTACTCCCTAAGAATCATAAAAGTGTAGAACATCCTCCTGGATGTCCTATCATTTCACCAGAGATTCCCTTTTGGAACGTTTGTGTAAATACATTGATAAACATGTGCAACCTTGTCTTGCCTCAGTGAAATCATATTTGAAGGATACAACTCATTTTTTGCAAATTTTACAAGTAATGGAAGATAATTTTTCATCTGAATGGACATTACTATCTTTTGACGTATGTTCTCTATACTACTACTACTTAACATTTCTAGAGCGCTACTAGGGTTACGCAGCGCTGTACAGTTTAACAAAGAAGGACAGTCCATGCTCAAAGGAGCTTACAATCTAAAGGACGAAATGTCAAGTTGGGGCAGTCTATGTTCTCTATACACCAGTATACCTCAAAATGAGGCTTTAGATGTTATTTGGGAGGTAGCAGAACATCCTCATCCTCATGTAGTACCATCGGACTTTTTGGTTCAATTGAAGGTAGCCATGAGTTCTAATTTCTTTATTTTTGACAGCAGGTATTATAAACAAGTATCTGGTATAGCGATGGGCTACGTTTGCCCCCACTATGGCTAACCTGTTTGTGGCGGCATATGAGGAACAGTGGGTGTATCCATCTAGAGTTTTTCAATATATGCATTATTGGAAATGCTTTTTAGATTACGTCTTCTTTATTTGGAATGGAACTGCACAAATGCTGAAACAATTTATGGGCTATTTAAATGGATGCAAGGTGGTTAGGAGACACTTTGAACTGCTCAAAGTACATACAACCTTCGAACAAGCAAAGATTTTGTTTTCTTATCAGAGGGGGTGCAATTTGGGTGACTTGTTAAGCCTTAATGATGTATGGTCCTTAAAAAAAAACCTCAGAAAACAATTGGTAATAAGATATGTGGCCACTGTTCGGTATGCCACATCATGCTGGAAAATAGTGAATTTGTTCATTCAAAAACTGGAAAGAAATGTGTCCTTAAATCATTTATGTACTGTGAATCCACAGGGGTTATCTATTTGATTCGGTGCCCTTGTGATTTGATATATATAGGACAAACTACCAGGAGTTTAAAGACGAGGCTGATGGAACATCGCTCCTGTCTTAAGCTATGCAAACGGGAAGCTCCTCTGGTTTCACATTGTGAGTCACAAAATCATCAGTTTGATATGCTGTAATGCATTGTGTTGGAACATTTGGAACGTTCCCAGTGGAGAGAGGATTTTGGTTGCTGTTTGCAACAATCAGAACAGAAATAGATTTTTTTCATTAGCTCTGTGGAACCCAACGGATTGAATGTTCGGGTTGAATGGTTCACCTTTTTTTAGAGGGCAGTCTTAATGATGTAATGATAGTGACATTGATCAAGGTTGGTTGCCCTCTGCAAAAGTAGGTGGTGCTTTATTTAAATATGTTGGTAGCGTTTGTTTTTCAGTTACACTTTTGAGCTTCATATACAGTGGACATGACACAGCTTTGGGAAAACAGGGAATTCCTGTTGGGTATTTGGATTTGTGGACATGCAGGTTATATTCTACAGTGGATGAGAAGATAAGTGAAGTATAATGTGTGACTAGCATGGTTAGAAGCCGTTTAAATGGTAACTGTATTTTTGATTTCCTGTGGGATATACATGTGTTTTGATGCTCTGCTAGATGTTGTGAAATACTTTGAGTATCCTGTTGAAGTGAGTTTTTTTCCAGTCCTGTGATTGTGAGCCGTGCCTATGCCTTATAACTTTGGTTGGCTGGGTGGCTTTACTGAGGCTTTTTTCTCCACTTTGTGGTGAGTGCCTAATAGGCATATTTTCAAAGCACTTAGCCTTCCAAAGTTCCATAGGTTTCTATGGAATTTTGGAAGGCTAAGTGCTTTGAAAATATGCCCGTAAGTGTTTTTCTCTTCCAGTGTATCTGTGCATGTGACATTGAAAAACACACATTATATTGTGTCAGATAGATCTTCTGATATAGTTTTTTGGCTTGTGTGAACTTTTTGCCTTTAAAGTAAGCCAAGATCCTGTATGAAATAACGTGTTTTCGGTAATTAAAGCTATGGCAGAAAAATATTTGCAAGTACGATTTTATAATGCAGGCCAACAATATACTGCAAAAATGCAAAATAGCAAGCAGCACACTATTAGCTGCCAAGTTTATGCAAAGTTAATTATTTCAATGAAAAATAAATCTGTTGGCTGCCTGCTATGTGAATATTCTATTAGTGTTTTACTATTGCTACAAAGTATTACATATGTGGGGCATTTGATGGTTCATTCCTTACATGCACATGGTATTGCTTTTTAAATCCAAAAGCGAAATCTAAGAGTGGTTGAACAATTAGGTATAAATTGTGTTGTTTCCGACTTTACTTGTTTTGGACTGCTTTGGGTCCTTCTAGAGCTCCCATTACTCCCTCACCCGTAACTGTCTTGTTTGTATTATTTAGATTGTAAGCTCTTTTGAGCAGAGACTGTCTCTTTGTATCAGGTGTTCAGCGCTGCGTGCGTCTGGTAGCGCTATACAAATGCTAATAATAATAATAATAAATTTTGGAAAATGGAAATGAGGAAATAAAAATTAAGGGCCTTTTTTTATCAAGCTTCACTAGCAGCTCCCAATGCAGTAATGGGCTTCCAGGCCCAATCACTTTGAATGGGCTCCATTGGCATTGCCACATGACTTGATAAGAGGCCCTAAGTTTTGGATGTACTCTGTACAAGTTGTTGTTGTTTACTTTTGCAAATGTATGTATGGATGCCTATTTTGGTGTGTGCATGTGATAATGTATGAATAACTGCCTATACTTACAGCTATGATTTCTGAACATGTGGTATCATTAAAGGGCAGACTTTTAAATTCCCAGTTGGCTATATATGGTAATCTCATCTTTGTTAAATGTTTCGGACATATCTATTGACTTGCTCCCAAGATGTTACTGAATTCTGTTATTTTGTCTCACTGTGGGGCCCTTTTACAGAGCGGCGGTAAATTTTTCTAACTACATGTCAAACAACATCTATGCAAAGGCAACCAAGTAATTCTTCTCCAATTCGATATATCAGCGGTGTTCATTACGGTTGACCACACATTACTACTCGAACGCCTAGGAATAACTGGGACTGTGTTCAAATGGTTCATCAAATTCCTTTCAAATCAAAGTTATTCTGTCAGGCAAAACAACCAATTTTCCAACTTCTGGTCTCCTAACTGCAGGGATCTCCCCTCTCACCTATCTTGTTCAATCTCTTTATGCTATTCTTTGCCTCAATACACCTGGGACTTGATGAACTACTGTTATCCTATGTGGATGACATCCTGCTTTTCTTACCAGTGACAGCATCAAACATAGAACCAACTCAGTCTGTAGTCAATAGTACAACTGCTGTCAGCATCTGGGCCCTGACCAATAAACTGAAATTGAATGCACAAAAAAACAAGGTCCTGTGGTTCCGAAATCAGGGAGTTGAGGTCCCATCATCAATATATTTGATCAATGGTCAAATCTTTACAGTGGAATCTGAAACCAAAGTACTAGGGGTCTTGCTTTCTTCACTCACCTTCGCTTCCCATATTAACCAGCTATGGAAGAAAACACTATTTAAAATGAAACAGCTATGTCTAGTCAGATCATTCATCGACCAACAAGCCTTCGCGCTACTAGTCCAAATGTTAGTCCTACCTCACTCGGATTACTGTAATGTTCTATTTCTTGGTATTGTCAATATCAGAAAAAAGTGCAAATCATACAGAACACAGCTGCTAGACTAATATACAGATTGACTATATATAATAGTGTTTCAATTTATGTAAACAAACTGCACTGGCTTCCAATAGCAGAAAGTCAGCGTTTAATGTGAGCAAGTACAAAGTGATGAATGTAGGAAAGAGGAACCCGAATTATAGCTACGTCATGCAAGTTTCCACGTTAGGAGTCATGGGCCAAGAAATGGATCTAGGTGTCGTCGTTGATGATACATTGAAACCTTCTGCTCAGTGTGCTGCTGCGGCTAAGAAAGCAAATAGAATGTTAGGTATTATTAGGAAAGGAATGGAAAACAAAAATGAGGCTGTTATAATGCCTTTGTATCGCTCCATGGTGCGACCGCACCTCGAATATTGTGTTCAATTCTGGACGCCGCATCTCAAAGAAGATAAAGAGGCATATTTTCAAAGCACTTTGGGAGGCTAAGTTCCATAGGTTTCTATGGAACTTTGGGAGGCTAAGTGCTTTGAAAATGAGCCTCATAGTGGAATTAGAAAAGGTGCAGAGAAGGGCGACGAAAATGGTAAAGGGGATTGGACGACTTCCCTATGAGGAAAGGCTAAAGTGGCTAGGGCTCTTCAGCTTGGAGAAAAGGCAGCTGAGGGGAGATATGATAGAGGTCGATAAAATAATGAGTGGAGTTGAACGGGTAGATGTGAAGCGTCTGTTTACACTTTCCAAAAATACTAGGACTAGGGGGCATGCGATGAAGCTACAATGTAGTAAATTTAAAATGAATCAGAGAAAATGTTTCTTCACTCAACGTGTAATTAAACTCTGGAATTCGTTGCCAGAGAATGTGGTAAAGGCGGTTAGCTTAGCAGAGTTTAAAAAAGGTTTGGACGGTTTCCTAAAGGAAAAGTCCACAGACCATTATTAAATGAACTTGGGGAAAATCCACTATTTCTGGGATAAGCAGTATAAAATGTTTTGTACTTTTTTTGGGATCTTGCCAGGTATTTGTGACCTGGATTGGCCACTGTTGGAAACAGGATGCTGGGCTTGATGGACCTTTGGTCTTTCCCAGTATGGCAATACTTACAGTGGTGGAAATAAGTATTTGATCACTTGCTGATTTTGTAAGTTTGCCCACTGACAAAGACATGAGCAGCCCATAATTGAAGGGTAGGTTATTGGTAACAGTGAGAGATAGCACATCACAAATTAAATCCGGAAAATCACATTGTGGAAAGTATATGAATTTATTTGCATTCTGCAGAGGGAAATAAGTATTTGATCCCCCACCAACCAGTAAGAGATCTGGCCCCTACAGACCAGGTAGATGCTCCAAATCAACTCGTTACCTGCATGACAGACAGCTGTCGGCAATGGTCACCTGTATGAAAGACACCTGTCCACAGACTCAGTGAATCAGTCAGACTCTAACCTCTACAAAATGGCCAAGAGCAAGGAGCTGTCTAAGGATGTCAGGGACAAGATCATACACCTGCACAAGGCTGGAATGGGCTACAAAACCATCAGTAAGACGCTGGGCGAGAAGGAGACAACTGTTGGTGCCATAGTAAGAAAATGGAAGAAGTACAAAATGACTGTCAATCGACAAAGATCTGGGGCTCCACGCAAAATCTCACCTCGTGGGGTATCCTTGATCATGAGGAAGGTTAGAAATCAGCCTACAACTACAAGGGGGGAACTTGTCAATGATCTCAAGGCAGCTGGGACCACTGTCACCACGAAAACCATTGGTAACACATTACGACATAACGGATTGCAATCCTGCAGTGCCCGCAAGGTCCCCCTGCTCCGGAAGGCACATGTGACGGCCCATCTGAAGTTTGCCAGTGAACACCTGGATGATGCCGAGAGTGATTGGGAGAAGGTGCTGTGGTCAGATGAGACAAAAATTGAGCTCTTTGGCATGAACTCAACTCGCCGTGTTTGGAGGAAGAGAAATGCTGCCTATGACCCAAAGAACACCGTCCCCACTGTCAAGCATGGAGGTGGAAATGTTATGTTTTGGGGGTGTTTCTCTGCTAAGGGCACAGGACTACTTCACCGCATCAATGGGAGAATGGATGGGGCCATGTACCGTACAATTCTGAGTGACAACCTCCTTCCCTCCGCCAGGGCCTTAAAAATGGGTCGTGGCTGGGTCTTCCAGCACGACAATGACCCAAAACATACAGCCAAGGCAACAAAGGAGTGGCTCAGGAAGAAGCACATTAGGGTCATGGAGTGGCCTAGCCAGTCACCAGACCTTAATCCCATTGAAAACTTAAGGAGGGAGCTGAAGCTGCGAGTTGCCAAGCGACAGCCCAGAACTCTTAATGATTTAGAGATGATCTGCAAAGAGGAGTGGACCAAAATTCCTCCTGACATGTGTGCAAACCTCATCATCAACTACAGAAGACGTCTGACCGCTGTGCTTGCCAACAAGGGTTTTGCCACCAAGTATTAGGTCTTGTTTGCCAGAGGGATTAAATACTTATTTCCCTCTGCAGAATGCAAATAAATTCATATACTTTCCACAATGTGAGTTTCCGGATTTAATTTGTGATGTGCTATCTCTCACTGTTACCAATAACCTACCCTTCAATTATGGGCTGCTCATGTCTTTGTCAGTGGGCAAACTTACAAAATCAGCAAGGGATCAAATACTTATTTCCACCACTGTATGTACTTATGTAAAGGCTCAGGTTCAAAGCTGCTTGTTTTGTTTTACAGATCCTACAGGGCTTCACCTCTGAACTGCTAAGACTGCTTTACTATGTCTGGTCCAGTCTAAAAGACTGAAACAACAACTGATGCTAGCATCACTGTTCCAAAAGACAATTTGAAATCAGAAGATTTTCAGCTCTCTATTCCCTGTTCTTGGAGTCAAAATATGGAACTTGTTACCTAGTCCCATCAAAACAGAAAATAGCTACCTGAACTTCAGGAAGAGGCTAAAAACCTTTCTCTTCCCAAAGACTGCTTCATAATAATCCATCATGACTTCTACCTCCTAGTATTGTCTGCTGCGCGACTCATTTTCCGCCACATTAGCCCTCTCCTCAAGTAACTTCACTGGCTCCCTATCCATTTCCGCATTCAATTCAAACTTCTCTTACTGACCTATAAGTGCATTCACTCTATCGCTCCCCAGTACCTCTCCACCCTTGTCTCTCCCTACGCCAGTGGCGTAGCCAAGGGTGGGCCTGGGTGGGCCCAGGCCCACCCAGTAGCAGCACACCTATGGTGTGGCTGGCAGGGATTCCCTTGCCTCACCAGCTGAAAACTCCCAACAACTGTCCCTCCTGCATACCTTGTAAATAGCAGATGGCATGCAGGTGAGACAATCAGAGACCAAATCACCTGTGGGACAGGGAGGGGTTCTTCTGCCCACCCATCTTGGGTCCAGGCCCACCCAAAGTTGGGTATCTGGCTACACCCCTGCCCTATGCCCCCCCTCGGGTACTCCGTTCTGTGGATAAATCTCTCGTCTGTCCCCTTCTCCTCTACTGCTAATTCCAGACTCTGTTCCAACTTACTTAACACCATCTCTCCTACTGTCACCCCCCCCCCCATCTGTCATATCCTTAACCTCTCTCTCTCCACTGCAACTGGCCCTGACACCTTCAAGCATGCTGTTGTCACACCACTCCTCAAAAAATGATCACTTGACCCTACCTGTCCCTCCAACTACCGCCCCATTTCCCTCCTACCCTTCCTTTCCAAGATACTTGAACGCGCCGTTCACAGCCGTTGCCTTGATTTTCTTTCCTCTCATGCCATCCGCTGTCCACTTCAATCTGGCTTTCGCCCCTTACACTCGACAGAAACTGCACTATCTAAAGTCTGCAATGACCTGTCCCTTGCCAAATCCAAAGGTCACTACTCCATCCTCATCCTCCTCGACCTATCCGCCGCTTTTGACACTGTCAATCACAATTTACTTCTTGCCACACTGTCCTCATTTGGGTTCCAGGGCTCTGTCCTCTCCTGGTTCTCCTCTTATCTCTCCCACGTACCTTCAGAGTACATTCTCATGGTTCTTCCTCCACCCCCATCCCGCTCTCTGTTGGAGTTCCTCAGGGATCTGTCCTTGGACCCCTTCTTTTTTCAACCTACACATCTTCCCTGGGCTCCCTGATCTCATCTCATGGCTTCCAATATCATCTTTATGCTGATGACACCCAGCTTTATCTCTCCACACCAGACATCACTGCGGAAACCCAGGCCAGAGTATCGGCCTGCTTATCCGACATTGCTGCCTGGATGTCCAACCGCCACCTGAAACTGAACATGGCCAAGACCGAGCTTATTGTCTTCCCACCCAAACCCACTTCTCCTCTCCCTCCACTCTCTGTCTCAGTTGATGGCACCCTCATCGTCCCCGTCTCATCTGCCCGCAACCTCGGAGTCATCGTCGATTCCTCCCTCTCCTTCTCTGCGCATATCCAGCAGATAACCAAGACCTGTCACTTCTTCTTCTATAACATTAGTAAAATTTGCACTTTCCTCTCTGAGCACACCACCCGAACTCTCATCCACTCTCTCATTACCTCTCGCCTTGACTAATGCAACCTACTCCTCACTGGCCTCCCACTTAGCCATCTATCCCCCCTTCAGTCCGTTCAGAACTCTGCTGCACGTCTTATCTTCCGCCTGGACTGATATACTCATATCACCCCTCTCTTGAAGTCCCTTCACTGGCTCCCGATCAAGTACCGCATACAGTTCAAGCTTCTCCTACTAACCTACAAATGCACTCGATCTGCAGCCCCTCCTTACCTCTCTACCCTCATCTCCCCTTACGTTCCTACCCGTAACCTCCGCTTTCAAGACAAATCCCTCCTTTCAGTACCCTTCTCCACCACCGCCAACTCCAGGCTCCGCCCATTCTGCCTCGCCTCACCCCATGCCTGGAATAAACTCCCTGACCCCATACGCCAGGCCCCCTCCCTGCCCATCTTCAAATCCTTGCTCAATGCCCACCTCTTCACTGTCGCCTTCGGCACCTAACCACTATACCTCTATTAATGAAATCTAGACTGCCCAACTTGACATTTCGTCCTTTAGATTGTAAGCTCCTTTGAGCAGGGACTGTCCCTCTTTGTTAAACTGTACAGCGCTGCGTAACCCTAGTAGCGCTCTAGAAATGTTAAGTAGTAGTATTTATCTCACTGCACCTCACGCCTGGAATAGACTTCCCGAGCTTGTATGTGTAGCCCCATCTTTGGCCGTTTTCAAATCCAGGCTAAAAGCCCACCTCTTTATCACTGCTTTTGACTCCTAATCACTACTCACTTGCCCTGTACCCTCTTATCCCCACCTCTTTTATTCCCTTACCTCTTAGTTGTTCTGTTTGTCTGCCCTATTTAGATTGTGAGCTCTTTGAGCAGGGACTGTCTTTTCATGTATGGTGTACGGTGTATGCCTTGTAGCGCTATAGAAGTGATAAGTAGTAGTACGAATGCCCATTATCCTTTCCTTAATGTTTTTATTCTCATGCATTAATCTAATGGTCTCTAATGTTTCTCATAGCTCACCCTACCACAATTTGCTTTTGTCTTACCTAGCATGTAAACCACACTGAACCTTAGAAAGGGGCTATTAGTGGAAGACAAGAATTGATTTGAATTGAAAAAGATAAACACACAGAGCACAAAAAAAATTGCATTTCATTAAAGGCTTCTATTCCGCAATGAGCTACACACACAGTTCCAAGTGGATCACTAATTATAAAAGATACCGGAACAAACGTCTGGGAATAGGCACAAGAAAACTTGATCTGAATGCAAATCATTTCACATATTTATAAAACAGAACTTGCCTTAAGCTGTTTACAGGATTGAAAGTGAATAACTGGCCATTTTCGGGAGAAAAATAGACATAGCTGTATGTAGTGTGTGCTATTCGAATTCTGGACCTTTAGTGCAAAAACGTCTAAAGCACCTCATATCGAAAATGATCCACTTCTCTTTTTTGGAAACCTTCCTCCTCCTCTACTCTACTTTAGTTTTGTTGCTAGTGTTTTCCTGAAACTTTAAACAGTGCAGCCTGGTCGCTTTTGGGATACGCGCGTACAGTAACCAGAAAAAGACGGACTTTGTGCCTCTCACTTTACAGATGGAGTTTGAGGGTGTGAGCTAATGACAACCATCCAGGTAAGCCTGAACCCGCCCCTTCGGCAGTGGGTTTGCGCGTCCCTCTGCGCATGTTCAGCAGGGCGAGAACCGGTTGCAGCGGGGCTCTGCTCGCATGAAGTGGGACGCTGGCTGGTCCGTGGGCGCGGAAGTGTGAAGAGCGTCCAGGCTCGTGAGCAGTAGCGTTCTGCCACCGACCGTTACAATCGGGGGAAAGGACTCGGAAGCCATGAAACTCGAAGGGACAGCGGTTGCTGCTGTACGACCCGCCGGTTTTTGCTGCTGCTGACTTTTGGTGTCCAGTCTTTCCTTCCTTCCCACCCTGTCTGTCTTCCGGAGTCTATGGAGGAGTTGCAGGTTGTCGGTGGCGGGGTCGTGGAAGCACTTGGGCCGCAGCCGCCCTGCGGGGAGGGACTTGAAGAACGGCGGCAGGAGGAGGACGTGGCGTTAGCGGAGGAGAAGCTCTTCGGTTCTGCAGTGCCTCAGGGCGGTCGGACGGTCCCTGGCGGAGCGGTGAGGTTGTGCAGGGACGAGAAGTCAGAAGAAGACGAGCCACTGCTGTCCCGGGAAGGGGAATCCTCTCCCCTTCTGAGAGGCGGCAGGAGCCGGCGAGCCAGACTCAGTTCCTCCTCTGACAGGGAGACTTCTACCTCTATAGGTAAGCTCTCTCTTCACGCCTCCTAGGGGGCCTGAAAGCGCAGGAATTCTATTGCAAGAGTAAGGCCAAAGTTTTGCTCCCCAGTAGAGGAACCAAATAGTATGCAGATAAGCCTAGTCCTGGACCCCAAAAATAAGTAAGAAGCCGATGCAGAAAGCTGCTGTGGGCAGAAGCATGCAGTTAGCCACAGGTTTGCGTGCACTTGCACACAATTCAGAAAAGGGTTCAGCACTGGAGCTTGACTTGTGTGGTAGACATTAGTGTAGAACATATTAAAATGAATAGTACTGAGGTTATTAGCTACCCCCCCCCCCCCCCCCATGCAGAGAACATATCAAAATTTTCTGGGGGGCTATGCAGAAAGTGTAGCAGTAGAGTTTGCACTCTGTCATGAAATTGGCACTACAAAAATACCGTGGCATGCTGTAATCGATGAGCATGCAAATCACTGCTGCATTAAAATTTAAGCAATAATTCACAGCTCATTGCTAAATGTCACTTTTCGGTCAGGAGGGGGAACTGCTGGGACCGTTTCAGAAAGCAATCTGAGGCAGGTTGTGTGGGTTGAACTGAGAGGAGGGGTGCTGCTAGACACCCAGTCCTCTCAACCAATGTTTCTACAGTACCCTGGACCTGGCAAAAAGTTGCCAGTGCACGCCAGAAACACTTCTTTTTTTTTTTTTTTTTTTATGTATAGCTGTGGAATTAGTGACCATATTACCATACAGTTTAATGTGATGTGCAGTAATGGTTTCTACGTGAGTTAACACACTCGCACTAAAATCATTTTGGTATTCCTCAGACAGTAACATCCATGGTAAAACCAGTGGTAATGCTTTCTGCATAGGCCCCTCTGTATACAAGGTGAGAAATTTACCGCCAGGTTTGAGGAGGTGTAGAAAACTCATCCTTCTGCAGCAGTTGCTTTGGGGTAAAAAAAAGTTAATAGCCCTATTCCTGATCCACTGACTCTCCCCACCCCATTCCTCCCAACCACCCTAAAAAACTGAACATATGGTCATGGTGTCTAGTGGATCCCCCTAATCCCCTCCAAACAAATTACCCTAGCGCAGTGATGGCGAACCTATGGCACGCGTTGGCATGCACGCTGTCGCTGGTCCGTCCGCCGTCCCTCCCACCTAGCACCAGGCTGCCCGCCCGCCGGCCCTCCGAGCATCAGGGCTCTCCCTCCTCCGAAATTTAAAAAGCATACCTGGTAGGGGTTAAGGCGTCGTCAGCAGCAGCAGCAGCGAAAAGTGTGTTGTTTGATCGGCACGCCTTTGGTCTTCCCTTCTGTCTCTCAAGCTCTGGTCCCGCCCTCATTTCCTGTTTCCACAAGGGCGGGACCAGAGCTTGAGAGACAGAAGGGAAGGCCGAAGGCGCGCCGAGCAAACAACACACTTTTTGCTGCCGACGCCGCCTTAACCCCGACCAGGTATGCCTTTTAAATTTCGGAGGAGGGGGGCCCTGGTGCTTGGAGGGAGGGCGGGCGGGCAGCCTGGTGCTGGGTGGGAGGGAGGCCGGCCTGATGCTGGGAGGGAGGGAGGGATATCTGATGCTGGGTGGGTGGGAGGGAGAAGGGATGGTGGGTGGGAGGCCTAATGCTGGATGCTGAGTGGGAGGCCGGCTTGGTGCTGGGTGGGAGGCCTGGGAGGGAGGCCTGGTGCTTGGTGGGAGGGAGGCCTGCCTGGTGCTGGGAGGGCAGGGGGGAGAGGAGGGTGACTGGACATGGGTGGCTGGAGGGGAGGGCAGGGCGAGAGGAGGGTGGCTGGAGGGCAGGGGGGAGAGGAGGGTGGCTGGACATGGGTGGCTGGAGGGGAGAGGAGGGTGGCTGGACATGGGTGGAGGGCAAGAAATGAAGAAGAAAGGAGGAAAGTAAAGAAATAAATGGAAAGGAAGCCCTGGAAACGGAGTTAAGCGAACAGATAGAGAGCAGCAGAATCAGAGACTAGGACCAATATGGATAGAAAAACAAAATCGCCAGACACCAAAGGTAGAAAAATCATTTTATTTTCATTTTAGTGTTTGTATTATGTCCAATTTGAGAATTTACATCTGCTGTCTTATTTTGCCCTGGGTATACTGGAGCTGTAACAGCTTACAGAAATGATTTATAATGAAAAAAAATCATGTTATTTTTTCTCCTATACTAGTATAATATTTTCAATGATGTCTGTTTATATGTGCCATGGCTGGTGTAAGGGGTGTCTATCATAGGGGTGGAGTCATATGTGGTGACCCCTCCCATAATGAGTACGAGCACCCGTTATTCAGGTTAAATTGCCCTGTTGGCACTTTGCATAAATAATTAGATTTTGGGTTGCTGTTTGGGCACTCTGTCTCTGAAAGGTTCGCCATCACTGCCCTAGCGTCTAGTGGCATCCCTAAACCCAGCAACTCTCCCTGGGCTCCCTATGACCTCTGATTCCCTCAGTCTCCCAAGATGACCTCCTGATCCCTTGACACCCCCCCACCAAAAACCCTGGTATCTAGTGGTACCTAAGACACCCTCCCCTGGATACCCCTTTCTCCTACTTCCATACCACAATGTTATACAATGCAATACTTTGTATTGTTTTGTTAATATTTTTACTGCTGTAATTGTCTATTGTTAATGTTTGATTTATTCTTACTGTACACCACCTTGAGTGAATTCCTTAAAAAAGCGGTAAATCCAAATAAATATTGGAAAATGGTAATTCCTGACCCCATATGATGCATCCAGGGACACACCATACTTGATCAGTCTGGTAGTCTGGGAGGAAATTACCAAATAAGGGAAAGATTTGCTTATTTGGCAGATTGGTCCTGTGTGGTGCATTCCAGGATGCACTGTGTGAGCACAGGCACTGCTATTTTCAAAAGAGTGAGCAGGTATTGCTCCTGTCTTTTCTTGAAGGTATACTGGGAAATCTGGGAAGGGAGAGGTTCTTTTGGGTGTCAGAGAAGGTGAGGGATTAAGCGTCTTGGGAGGGTGGGATCAGTTTTTTGCAAGGTTTAAGGATATCGCTAGACCTTGGGGCAATTTTGGGGGGGATCAAAGTTTGGAGGATCGGTGGTCATCGTGGGGAAGGGGGGTTGTGGAGGTGACCAATGGCATGATAGCAGATTTTTTTGAAAGTGTCTCCCTGTCAGTTTGTGAAGCAATTACTGCTCACGGAAGCAAATAACAATGAACTTTGGGTTACTGTTGCAGTGTGCGTTATTTTTTCTGACAGCACACACTTTATAACACTTCTCATTGACTATTGCATCTCCATGATAATATTTTGCAAAAAGTTTGCATTAGAAGCCTTGCACTGCGTGACTTTCTGCATCGACCCCCAAATTGAAGAGTGTTCTAGATGCATATGCACCTAAAGCTGCTTTCCAACTTCTGTTGCATCGCATGAGGAGGCAAGAGAGATGCCAAGGCCAGAAGGGCTCTTTTTATTGTCCATTCTGCAATAGTTGCTCTCTTATCTAGATTTTCGGTGTCAGTAAACTGATTCTGGGGCAGCTGAAATCTGGCAGACGTGGCACTTGGAACTACTTAACTTTCTGATGCCGCCTCCTTCCCGCCTCCCCCTCTGGTGTTCTGGGCATGTGCTTAAGAGCTGTGCTTAATAAATAGCTCTTCAGTGCATGCACCAGACACTGGCCTTCTGCTGAACTCCCGAATGCTGAATGCTATGAGCATGCCTATATTTGCATCTCATTAAAATGGAGCATTAGGGAGGAGTTTTGTGCTGATTCAGTGGTATTTCTCAGGGCTATTTAGTACAGTGCCGGAGTTTTGAGCATTGCCCCATAGTTCTGCACTAGCAACAGCTGTGTCTTATGCACAAATCGGCACCCGGAGTTGCATGTGTATACACAGCTGCACATATGCTGAGTGATATCCTATGCATAAAATTTTTGTGATAAAAATATTTATGTGCAGAATAGTATTCCTACACATACACAGATTTATATACATGCCACTCTGGGTGCTGATAACTATATTTTGTACTTGGACTTGTGTGCGCATTGTGAGAATGTGGTACAGGCGGTTAGCTTAGTGGAGTTTAAAAAAAGTTTGGATGGCTTCCTAAAGGAAAAGACCATAGACTATTGTTAAAATGGACTTGGGGAAAATCCACTGCTTATTTCTGGGATAAGCAGCATAAAATGTATTGAGCTTTTTTGGGGATCTTGCCAGGTATTTGTGACCTGGATTGGCCATTGTTAGAAACAGGATGCTGAGCTTGATGGACCTTTGGTCTGTCCCAGTATGTCAATACTTATGTACTTAGCCAATATGGTAAAATTGGGGGACAAGACATTTTTCATATGTAAGTGACAGGAGGAAGTGCCAAAATAGCATTTTGAGGCTCAAGGCTGAGGTGGAGGAATATGTAGAAGCTGATAAGAGTAAAGCTGAACTGCTAAACAATTATTCCTGTTCTGTGTTTACGGATGAAATGCAGGGGGTAGGACTGCAGAAAAAAATGCTAATGAAGATAGATGTATGGTAGACCAGGACCGATTCTCAGAAGACTGTGTATATGCAGAGCTAGATAACCTAAAAGTAAACAAAACGATGGGGACTGATAGGATACATCCAAGGGTACTCAAGAAACTCGGAGAAGTTCTGGCTGCTCCACTGTCTGACCTCTTTAGTGTTTCCATAGAGTGGAGAGGTCCCGGATGACTAGACAGGAGCAGAAGTAAGAAGGAGGTTGAGAATTGCAGACAGTCTGACCTCAGTGAGTAAACTAATGGAAACGCTTCTAAAGCGGAGGATTGTGAGGTTTTTCAAAACGAATGGACTGCAGGACCCGAGGCAGCATGGGCTTCACTAGAGGCAGGTCATGTAGGACATACCTGATTGATTGACTGGGTGACCAAACAGTTGCTCATGGGAGAGGAGCTAGATGTGGTGTACTTGGATTTTTTGCAAAGCCTTTGAAACAGTTCTGCACAGGCAACTGATAAACTGAATGCCCTCGGTATGGGACCTAAAGTGACTGCCCGAGTTAAAAACTGATTAAATGGGAGGAGACAGAGGGTAGTGGTAAATGGAGCTTGCTCTGAGGAAAGGGATGTTATCGGTGTACCGCAGGGATCAGTCCTCTGGCCGGCTCTTTTTAATATCTTTGTGACTGATATTTTGGAAAGACTGTCTGGTAAGGTTTGTCTGTTTGCGGATGATACTAAACTCTGTAATATGGTGGACACCCTGGAGGGTTCAGATGGCATGAGGAAGGATCCTGCAAAGCTTGACGAATGGTCCAATAATTGGCAGCTAAGATTTAATGCTAAGAAATGCAGAGTCATGCACTTGGGTTACAAGAATCCAAGGGAACGGTACAATATAGGGGGTGAAGTGCTTCTGTGTACAAAAGAAGAGCGGGACTTGGGGGGTGATTGTGTCTGATCACCTTAAGGTGGTCAAACAGGTAGTAAATTGATGGTCAAAGCCAGAAGGATGCTTGGGTGCATAAGGAGAGGGATGACCAGCAGGAAAAAAGAGGTGATAGTGCCCTTGTATATGTCTCTGGTGAGGCCTCATTTAGAGTACTATGTGCAATTCTGGAAACTGTACCTACAAAAAGATATAAACAGGATAGAGTCAGTCCAGAGGATGGCTACAAAACTAGTAAGCGTTCTCTGTCATAAAACATATAGAGACAGGCTTATGAACCTCAACATGTATATACTGGGAGAGAGGGGAATACGATAGAGACATTTAAATACCTCAGTGTCACTAATGTACAGGTGGTGAGCCTTTTTCAAATGAAGGAAAACTCGGAAATGAGAGGGCATAGGATGAAGTTAAAAGGAAATAGGCATAGGAGAAATATAAGAAAATACTCTTTCACGGAAAGGGTGGTGGATACGTGGAATAGCCTCCCGGTGGAGGTCGTGGAGATGAGGACTTTGTCAGAATTTAAGAAAGCATGGGACATGCATGTGGAATCCCTTAGGAAATGGAGGAGTTAATGGTTACTGTGAATGGGCAGACTGTATGGGCCATTTGGACTTTTTCTGCTGTCATGTTTCTATTTTTGGTGGTAATTTATTAGATTTGTTACAGAAAATATTTGAAGAGGGACAGGCTACACAGTGCCTTTTCATAGGACAGAGTGCTTCCTATGGTAGAGAGGCATAATTCGCACATCTGGACTGGTCCGGTAGATTGCAAGGAAAGAAAATTAGATAAGACCATTACACTCTTTCTCATAGGAAACTCTAAATTAGCTCCTATTCAAAATTGTCTGTACGAGATGCAAGTTAAACAGAATTCACTTGTATCTAGCCAAGCACAATACAGTATAGTCTCGATTATCAGATCTTTGCTAATCCAACCATTCGGCATATAGGACAAACACCCCCCTCCTCCCCCCCCTCCTGGTGACATCGCATTTATTTCTATTAAAAAATCTTTGTTTTAGAACAATTTTTGAAAATCAGGAAATCTCTGCCTTTGATTATGCATTGTTTGAGGGGTTTATGCAATGTTTTCCTTATCTGACTTTTCACTTATCCGACAACATGTCAGTCCTGTTTCAATCGGATAATTGAGACTGTACTGTAGTTAGACTGATTTCAGTATTCCTGGATGAAGAACCAAGCTATTTCTCTTGTATGAAATAGTTTGCCATTGAAGCAGAGGACTCTAGGATAGTTGTTACTTAGATTATGGAAAGGCTATAAGAACATTTCAGTGTGTTTTGAATGTCTTTAGGTGCAGTGTTGGCCACTGTAAAGTGGGAACAGTTTTGTAACACCAAAATGCCACGTCAGGTCATCCCTCCAAAGTCAATAACCATGGCTTAAAGAAACTGCTGAGAAAGGTTACATCAACCAAGACCAGGAAGACAGGGTGGAGGGGTAGCAGTATTGATTTGGGACACAATCAAACTGCGCAGAATATCCATCCCCTAGCTACATGGATCAGAATCTCTTTTAATCCAACTTGAAGAGGAGGAGCCAATCTAGCTGCTCATGATTTACAGAGCACCTTGTAACAACACATTATCTGTACAAGAACTCCTAGATCTGATTACTCGAGTGACCCTGAATTACCCTTGGCTGGTGATCATGGGAGACTTCAATCTACACATCAAAACCCCAGATACCACCACAGCTGTCTTTGACACGATGACAGTACTAGGATTTACACAGGTGATCAATTCTCCAACCCACGAAAAGGGTCACATACTAGACCTGGTATTCTACAAAGGGGTGGATATCCCAGAATTCTGGGATAACAGTATTGAAATAACACCCCTATCATGGTCAGATCATTTTCTAATTAAATTCTCGGGCCCGGTGAAATCCAAGGCATTTGGTCATGGGAGGAGCTAGCATTTGTAGTGCACTGGTCCCCCTGACATGCCAGGACACCAACCGGGCACCCTAGGGGGCACTTCTAAAAATTAAAAAAAAAAAATACAAAGAAAGCTCCCAGGTGCATAGCTCCCTTACCTTGGGTGCTGAGCCCCCCAAATCCCCCCCCCAAACCCACTCCCCACAACTCTACACCATTACCATAGCCCTTATGGGTGAAGGGGGACACCTACATGTGGGTACAGTAGGTTTTGGGGGGGGGGTGGAGGGCTTAACATTTACCACCACAAGTGTAACAGGTAGGGGGGGGGGGCTGGACCTGGGTCTGCCTGCCTGAATGCACTGCACCCATTAAAAACTGCTCCAGGGACTTGCATACTGCTGTCAGGGAGCTGGGTATGACATGACATTTGAGGCTGGCATACAGGCTGGTAAAAAAAGGTTTTTATTTTTATTTTTTTATGTGGGAGGGGGTTGGTGACCACTGGGGGACTATGGGGAGGTCATCCCCCATTCCCTCCGGTGGTCATCTGGTCAGTTGGGGCACCTTTTTGAGGCTGGTCGTGAAAATAAAAGGACCAAGTAAACCCGGCGAAATACTCCTTAACTCCACTTTTTTTTTCCATTATCCGCGAAAGCCGGCCATCTGGTAGCCATTCCCATGCCTGCCCATGTCCCGCCTTCGCTACGCCGCCGACACGCCCCCTTGAACTTTCGCCGGTGAGGCGACGGAAAAGCGGCGATGCTGTCAAAAAAGCCGCTTTCGATTATACCGATTTCGCTGCTTTTGAGAGATCACCGGCCATCTCCCAATTTATGTCGGGAAATGGCCGGCGATCACTTTCGAAAATAAGCCTGATAGTAACGTAGTGGATGACGGCAGAGGAGGACCTGTACAGTCCATCCAACAAGATAAACTCATATGTGCTACTTTATGTGTATACCTGACCTTGATTTGTATCTGCCATTTTCAGGGCACAGACCATAGAAGTCTGCCCAACACTAGCCCCGCCTCCTACCACTGGAGTTGCTGTTCATGAAATACAGAAAAACTCAAGAACAACACAGAGAGGAATACCGGATGAAACTGAAAGAAGCCAAGAGAGAGATATGCCTGGCGAAAGCGCAAACGGAAGAACAAATGGCTAGAAATGTAAGGAGGGGTGACAAGAATTTTTTCAGGTATAATAGTGAAAAGAGGAAGACTAAAAATGGAATTGTGAGACTGAAAGATGCTGTGAACTACTGTGTGGAGAATGATGAGGAAAAAGCAAACGTGCTAAACAAATACTTCTGTTCTGTGTTCACGGAAGAAAATCCTGGAGAAGGACCATGATTGACTGGCAAAGGTACATATGGGAATGGAGTGACTATAGCACCGTTCACGGAAGAAAGTATTTATGAATAACTTGAAAAATTGAAGGTGGACAAAGCCATAGGACCGAACGGGATCCACCAGGATACTGAGAGGTTCTGGTGGGTCCTTTTAAAGATTTGTTTACTAAATCCTTGGAGACGGGGGAGGTTCCTTGGGATTGGAGAAGAGCGGATATGGTCCCTCTTCACAAAAGTGATGACAGAGAAGAAGCTGGAAACTACAGACCGGTAAGCCCCACTTCGGTTATTGGAAAAGTAATGGAAGTGATGCTGAAGGAAAGGATAATGAACGTCCTGGAAGCCAATAGATTACAAGATCCAAGACAACATGGTTTTACCAAAGGTAAATTGTGCCAAACGAATCTGATTGAATTCTTTGACTGGGTGACCAGAGAATTGGATCAAGTATGTGCGCTAGATGTAATCCACTTAGATTTTGTCAAAGCCTTTGACACGGTTCCTCATAGGATACGCTTGAATAAACTTGAGAGGCTGAAGTTAGGACCCAAAGTGGTGAACTGGATTAGGGACTGGTTGACGGACAGATGCCAGAGGATGTTGGTTAATGGAATTCACTCGGAGGAAGGAAAGGTGAGTAGTGCAGTGCCTCAAGGATCGGTGCTGGGGCTGATTCTGTTCAATATATATGTGAGTGACATTGCCAAAGGTTTAGAAGGTAAGGTCTGCCTTTTTGTGGATAAAACCAAGATTTGTAACAGAATGGACACTCCAGAGGGAGTGGAAAACATGAAAAAGGATCTGCAGAAGTTAGAAAAATGTCTAATGTTTGGCAATTAAAATTCAATGCAAAGAAGTGCAAAGTGATGCACTTAAGGAGTAGAAATCCAAGGGAGACATATGTGCTGGCAGTGAGAGGGTGATATGCACAGACAGGGAGAGGGATCTTGCAGTGATAGTATCTGAGGATCTCAATGTGACGAAACAGTGTTTATAATTATATTTACTTTGTAAGCCGCATTGAACCTGCCCTGTGTGGGAAAGCGCAGGATACAAATGTATTAAATAAATAAATAATTCCAAGGACAGGACGAGCTACAACCTTATGCGTGGAAAGGCAGCACTATAATTACACCGGGCTCTAAAACACCAATACACTACCTAATGAAAAAAAAAAACAAAAAGGGCTGCAAATACTACACACTCAGAATACTAAACCTTGATAACATATGAAAAACACATGACACAACAGATATGAAAACAAAACACTGAACTGGAAAGTTACCTCAAGAAGTCAGACTCAGCATGCAGCAATACTAGAAAAATTGAAACTTACGTGCAAAATATCACAGATGCACATTTCCAAAAGCTGACATATTCCAATTCATAAATTCTGAATACAATACTTTTTTTACCTTTGCTGTCTGAGCATTTAGTTTTTCTATTAGCTTTGGTCACAGTGTCTTCTGTTTTATGCAGTGTCTGCTTTCCATTTGATATTTTTTCACTCACCATGTCCACCATCCTCCTGTGTCCTTATGCATACTGTCTACCATCTGTAGCCCTGTCCCTATCCTTTCTTCAGTTTCAACATCTGCCCTCAAAGTGTTCCGATCCAGCCCTTAAATTCAGCAATTTTCCCTCCATCCATATCCAGCATTTCTCCTCAGTCCCTTCCCCTCCCCTCCATCCATGTGCATCTACTTCCCCTGTCTTCCCTTCCCTCCATCCGTGTCCAGCATTTGTCCTCTCTCCATTCCACTCCATCCGTGTGCATCTTCTTCCTTTGTCTTTCCTTCCCTTCATCCTTGTCCAACATTTCTCCTCTCTTCCCTGCCCTCCACTCCATCCATGTCCAGCATTTCTCCTCTCTTCCCTACCCTCTGTCCATGTGCATCTCCTTCCTGACTTCCCCACCATCCATCCGTGTCCAACAACTCTCCATTCTCCCTTGCCCTCTCCTCCATCCATCCATATCCAGCAAATTTCCTCTCTCCCCTGCCCTCCTCTCCATCCATGTCCAGGAACTCTCCATTCTCCTCTGCCCTCTCCTCCATCCATCTCCAGCAAATCTTCTCTCTCCCCTGCCCCTTCCATCCTTGTCCAGCAATTCTCCTCTCTTCACTGCCCTCCCATCCATCCATCCATGTCCAGCAACTCTCCATTCTCCCCTGCCCTTTCCTCATCCATCTCCAGTAAATTTCCTCTCTTCCCTGCCCCCTCCATCCATCCATGTCCCGCAATTCTCCTCTCTCCCCTTGCCCTCCCCTCCATCCATCCATCCATGTACAGCAACTCTCCATTCTCCCCTGCCCTCTCCTCTATCCATCTCCAGCAAATTTCCTCTCTCCCCTGCCCCCTCCATTCATGTCCAGCAATTCTCCTCTCTTCCCTGCCCTCCCCTCCTCTCCTGTCCAGCGATCTCTTTTCTCCCCTTGCCCTCCCCTCCTCTCCGCTCCATGTCCAGCGATCTGTTCTGTACCCCTGCCCTCCCCTCCCATCGATGTCCAGCGATTCTCCCTGCCCTCCCTCAGCTCCCCGACAGCCCTCCTCTCTGTTCCTTCCTGCCCCCACCCTGCGCATTTAACCCTTTTACTCTCCGTGGCAGCAACGTCAATGGCGAAGAAGGAACTGCAGGCTCGCCTCCAGCTTCTCCCTTTCCTCTTCACACAGTGTCCCGCCCTCACAGAAACAGGAAATGCATCATCGCAGAAGGCGGGACTGTGTGAAGAGGGAAGAGAGAAGCTGGAGCCTAGAGGCGAGCCCGCAGTGCCTTCTTCGTCACTGATGTCACTGCCACAGAAAGTAAAAGGGTTAAACACACTCACAAGGGAGGGGGGAGGAGGAAGGGACGGAGAGGAGGAGGGCTGCCGGTTGGGCAGCTGAGGGTGGGAAGGAAGGAGAGACAGTCGGAGAGCTGCCTGGGCAACGCAGCCAGGGGAAGGTCATGGTTGGGCTGGGGAGGCTTAGCCTCCCCAAGCCTCCTATACGCTCTGGAGCAGGATGGAAGGAGGCGGAGTTGAGGCGGGCCACAGGGCCCCTTTGAGCGCGAGGCCCTGTGTGGTCGCATCGGTCGCCTCGGCCTAAGACCGGCCCTGCTCGTATCCCTGCTAGATGATCTTCCCAGAAACCGAGACAAGGGATTTGCCTTGATGTTAGTACTGCTAGATTTCTCAGCAGCTTTTGACACTGTGGATCATGATATCTTGCTAGCATGACTGATAGAAACAGTTATCAATGGAACAGTACTTGCCTGGTTCAGATCCTATCTATCAGACAGGCAACAATCCATAATAATTGGCAGCAACTCACCACCATGGACACTGACCTGCGGGGTACCACAAGGATTGATATTGTCACCTTTTCTGTTCAATATCTACCTCAAACCACTAGCTGAGCTGATTCAGTCAATGGACACTCAGTTCTACATCTATGCGGATGATGTGCAGCTACTCATACTCACTGAACCTGACTTACCTACAGCCTTGAATAAACTGATCACTTGTCTAACATCAATTCAAGAATGGGCTAAACAACAAACTTTGCCTGAACCCAAGTAAAACCGAGCTTCTCTGGCTCCCTAACATAAGTGGATACATACCTGACATCAAAATCCCTTTTGGGAAGTATGAACTCCCCGTCAAATCACAAGTCAGGAACCTTGGAATACAGTTAGATTCAACACTTACTCTGATTCCCCAAATCCAAGCAACCTTCAAGAGCTGCTTCTATTATTTGCGACAGCTGCTCTCTCCTTACATTGGGAAGGTAAATCTTATCCTAGTTGTGCATGCCATGGTAACATCAAGACTGGATTACTGCAATGCACTATACAATGGTCTGACTACAAAGGGCCTGCAGCAGCTCCAGTTGATTCAGAACGCAGCAGCAAGCGACGTGACCACATTACACCATTTTTGCAAAAACTTAATTGGCTACCAGTATAATACAGGGCTAAATTTAAAACTGATCTTCAAGGCCCTGAAAGGAAATGGCCCCGAGTATCTGAAGAATAGGATGATCCTCCACACACCGCCAAGGACACTAAGGTCCTCCCAAGGACTTCCTCTAACCACACCCTCTCCAAGTGAGCCTTCTCTGGAGTAGCCCCCACACTCTGGAATGCATTGCCTGAAAGGCTCTGCTTAGCACAAGACTACCTCTACTTCAGGAAGCAGGTGAAAGCTTGGCTCTTCAACCAAGACTAACGGAAGAAGTAACTAACTTGTTAGTCTCACTCACACACACAAGGATTGACTCGGGCTGCACATACTGCAGCGGGACATGTTTATTTACTCCTACCCTAGCTGAGATAATATTTAACCATCTCTCTGACCTTACGTGCAACTTTCTTCAAATCAATCACATTACTTTCTAATTCTTCCTACTTTCTTACTCATCTATAGGTTATAACTTTGCCTTACCCCTCACTACCAATTATAATGTTCTGGTACATATTGTGTTGTCATTGCAAGCAGTATACCATGCCATACTTTGTATTGTTGTTCGAATATTTTTACTGCTCTAATTGCCTACTGCTCATGTTGGATCTTTTCTTACTGTAAAAAGGCGGTAAATAAATCCAAATAAATAAAATACTGTGATGCCTGAACAGGAGGGTGGTAAGAGGAAATCTCCCTCAAAATAAAAGCTATGTGATATGCTATATATGGTTTTCAAGAAACAATAAAAGGACACTGCATGCATATGGGAGAGGATTTTAGTTTCTGTTAAGTGATGTGCTGTGTTTGTTCTATGCTAAGCATATCATCCTGCTATCACCATCCCTACAGAAAAACATGGTGGTGGTAGTCCTTGCAAGAATGCTTTGCAGCAGCAGGGACAGGGAGGCTTTTGAAAACTGAGGGAAAAGATGGATGGTGCAAAGGAAACAGTCCGCTGTAGACCTGGGGTGATTGGTGTGGGGAGATTGGTTCCGCGTTAGGAGTCACAGACCTAGAAAGGGGTCTGGGAGTCATCATTGATAAGACGTTAAAAACTTCTGCTCAGTGTGCTGCGGCGGCTAAGAGAGCGCACAGAATGTTGAGTATTATTAGGAAAGGGATGGAAAACAAACACGAGGACATTATAATGCTGTTGTATCGCTCCATGGTGCGACCACACCTAGAATATTGTGTCCAATTCTGGTCACTGCATCTCAAAAAAGATATAAAGGAATTAGAGAAGGTGCAGAGAAGGGCGACGAAAATGATAAAGGGAATGGAACAACTTCCCTATGAGGAAAGGCTGAGAAGGTTAGGGCTCTTCAGCTTGGAGAAAAGGCGGCTGAGGAGTGATATGATAGAAGTCTACAAGATAATGAGCAGAATAGAGCGGACAGATGTGAAGCATTTGTTTACACTTTCAAACAACAACAAAACCAGGGGACACAAGATGAAGTTAGAATATGGTAGATTTTAAACAAATAGGAGAAAGTTTTTCTTTACTCAGCTTGTAGTTAGACTCTGGAACTTGTTGCTGGAAAATGTAGTGACAGCAGCTGGCCTTACGGAATTTAAAGGGGGTTTGGACAGATTCCTGAGGGAAAAGTCCATTGAACATTATTAAGAATTAAGGTTTTTTTTTTTTGGTTTTTTTTTTTTTTGGGGGGGGGGTTGCCGGGTTCTTGAAGCCTGGATTGGCTACTGTCAGAGACAGGATGCTGGGCTTGATGGACCTTTGGTCTTTTCCCAGTATGGCGGTACTTATGTACTTATCTTTCTGCAATGCAGTAATCGCTAATAAAAAAGCAACAATGAAGTGGATCAGCAAAAAGAGATTGAGTACCTTTTGAATAGTCCAGTCAAAGGCCCACCTGAATCCAATATAAAGTTTGCTGCAAGATCTGAAGACTGCAGTCTACAGACAATTCCACACCAAATTTAAAGTGCTTGAGCTATTGTGCCAAGAATAGGCAAAAACTACTCCATCCTATTGAGATAATTGTACTAAATGAATCATAGCTGCTGTTCGTACTAAAGGAGTTTCCATAATGTATTGAGTCATAGTAACATAGTAACTTAGTAAATGATGGCAGATAAAGACCTGAATGGTCCATCCAGTCTGCCTAACACGATAAACTCATTTTAGATGGCATGTGATACTTTATATGTATACCTGAGTTAGATTTCTCCTTGCCTTTCTCAGGGCACAGACCGTAAAAATCTTCCCAGCATTGTTCTTGTACTAAAAGTTGTGAAGCTAACGTCAAAGCCTCTTAAAATTTACACTCCAGCCAATTCCTATCCGGTTACGATCAGGGTTTAGACCGTAGAAGTCTGCCCAGCACCAGTTTTGCTTCCCAAAACCCTCATCCACACCCTTGTCACCTCTCGTTTAGACTACTGCAATCTGCTTCTTGCTGGCCTCCCACTTAGTCACCTCTCCCCTCTCCAGTCGGTTCAAAACTCTGCTGTCGTCTCGTCTTCCGCCAGGGTCGCTTTACTCATACTACCCCTCTCCTCAAGACCCTTCACTGGCTCCCTATCCGTTTTCGCATCCTGTTCAAACTTCTTCTACTAACCTGTAAATGTACTCACTCTGCTGCTCCCCAGTATCTCTCCACACTCGTCCTTCCCTACACCCCTTCCCGTGCACTCCGCTCCATGGATAAATCCTTCTTATCTGTTCCCTTCTCCACTACTGCCAACTCCAGACTTCGCGCCTTCTGTCTCGCTGCACCCTACGCCTGGAATAAACTTCCTGAGCCCCTATGTCTTGCCCCATCCTTGGCCACCTTTAAATGTAGACTGAAAGCCCACCTCTTTAACATTGCTTCTGACTCGTAACCACTTGTAACCACTCGCCTCCACCTACCCTCCTCTCTTCCTTCCCGTTCACATTAATTGATTTGATTTGCTTACTTTATTTATTTATTTTTTGTCTATTAGATTGTAAGCTCTTTGAGCAGGGACTGTCTTTCTTCTATGTTTGTGCAGCGCTGCGTACGCCTTGTAGCGCTATAGAAATGCTAAAAAGTAGTAGTAGTAATTACCGGCGTTGCCACCCAATCTCTGCTAAGATTCCGTAGATCCATTCCTTCTAAATAGGATTCCTTTGTGTTTATCCCACGCATGTTTGAATTCCACTATCTACCACCCTCTCCGTGAAAAAATACTTCCTGACATTAGTCCTGAGTCTGCCCCCCTTCAACCTCAATTTATTTCCTCTAATTCTACCACCTTCCCGTCTCCTGAAAAAGTTCATTTGCAGATTAATACCTTTCAAATATTTGAATGTCTGTATCATGTCACCCCTGTTTCTCCTTTTCTCGTATGGTTTGCAGTGCAGATCCCATACCATTTTTGTATCTTTTCTTTGCACCACTTCCAGTCTTTTTATATCTTTAGCAAGATACGGCCTCCAAAACTGAACACAATACTCCAGGTTGGGCCTCACCAGTGACTTGTAGAAAAGGGGCATCAGCATCTCCTTCTGCTGGTTATACCCCTCTCTATGCATCCTAACATCCTTCTGGCTATGGCTGTCTCCTTGTCACATTGTTTCTTCACCTTCATATTCTCCGACACCAACACCCCAAGGTCTCTCTCCTGAGTCAAGCTTACTAATCTCTCCCCTCCTATTCGGTATCTCTCTTTTGGATTTCTTCACCCCAAATGCATCACTCTGCACTTCTTGGCATTAAATTTTAAATCTCATTTATTAAATTGTGCTCCAGAAATCTTTTTCAGTTATCAATCAGTTTATTGAAAACCTCAGTTAACTAACATTTCCTTCCTGCTTACTGAATAAGCACAATCCTGTCAGCATGAATTAATTAACTCACTTATACACATTGAGGACTCCTCTTATCGCATCACGTTCATTTTACATTATTAACAATAATCTTATCCTAACCAAACAGGTTAAATACATTACCAGATGGTGAGGTTCAAGTTCTATTACCCCACCCAACTAATTACTGCCCTAAGTTATCAAGTGGGCATAGCTTCAGAAAGTTCCTTCATTCCAATAAATCCATCAGTTTGTTACGTTTCCATGCTCTTCAATTCTCAAATCCTGTCAACGCCTTTCAGATTTTTGAATTTTTTAAGCTGTCATATCCTCACATATATTTCAACAAATGTTTAAAACCAAAGATTCTCTTTCCTGAAAATCTCTATATTCCTTCTTGGTTGGCTGCAGAACATCGAACTTGCACTCCTCAACAACTTAAAACCTTTTATTATTCATCAAAATGAACCAGGTTGCCCTCTTTGTCTTCAACACGTGATTTTCTATTAACGCGGTAGAGCGTTGTTCAGAGCAGCTGAAAAATGGATAGCCATCTCAAGTTGTTTTACTCCATGTTCCACGTCTGGCATTTAAATTTGAAATGCCAGACACTCGACCATTCTTCTAACTTTTGGAGATCTCTTCTCATTGTTTCTACTCCCTCAAGGATATCCACTCTATTGGCTATCTTCATGTCATCCGCAAAAAGGTAAACCTTTCCTTCCAACCCTTCAGCAATATCTCTCACAAATATATTAAACAGAATAAGCCCCAGCACTGACCCCTGAGGAACTTCACTGCTCACCTTCCTTTCCTCCGAGCGGATTCTGTTTACCACCACCCTCTGCCACCTGTCAGTTAACCAGTTTCCTATCCAGTTCAGCCCTTTCAGCTTATTCAAGAGTCTTCTGTGGGGCACCATATGAAAGGCTTTGCTGAAGTCCAAGTAGATTACTTCTAGCACATGCCCTTCATCCAATTCTTTGGTCACCCATCAATTATATTCATTTGGCAGGATTTTCCTTTGGTAAAGCCATGTTACCTTGGGTCCTGTAACCCATTGGCTTCTAGAAAGTTAACTATCCTGTCTTTCAGCAGCGACTCCGTTATTTTTCCTACCACCGACGTGAGTCAAGGGGTATGATTGCTTATGCAATCAGAACGTTTAGGTTTCTTATTCTTATTTTTTCAGTAGTATTGTAATTGTTCTTTGGTTCACTTATCTATCCAACATACTCTACACTTTCCAACTGCTGTTACCTCAATATGTTTTTGAATTTGATCTTAATTTTGGTAATAACAAATTTTGGTCATAACAAACTCTGTAAGCCACATTGAGACTGCAAATAGGTGGGAAAATGTGGGATACAAATGCAATAAATAAAAAATAAAAAATCTTTTGGGCAGCAGAATGTGAAAAGATACAAAGGTTTGAATTCTTTTACAAGACAGTGTAGAAAATTAGCACCTAGGGAAGAGATCACAACAGTGAAACAAAAGAGAGAATCATGTGAAACTACTTCTGTACTAGTCTGTAGAGAAATCAAAGTTCCCGTTCTTTCTTTTAGCTAGATGTATACACATTTTGGATATGTTAAGCTTCTGTACCAGATGCTCTTAGACTGATGCTTGCTCTTTTTGTTTCAGGAAGTGTTGGTGGCACTGGGGAGATTAACTTCATTTTGGATGACCCAGAGTTTGCTGAAATTATACAGAGAGCAGAACAGGCTCTTGAATGTGGTGTTTTCCCAGAGAGAATCTCACAGGGTTCAAGTGGAAGTTACTTTGTCAAAGATACTAAGGGGGTGAGTGCTTTTAATTTTTTGAAAACTTCAAATATCTATTAATAGGAAGAAAATGGCTATTTTTTATTGAATTTCTTTCACTAAATACAAACCAAATTTTCTAACTAGTAGGCCACTGTGCTAATGGCTTATTAGTTAAAATAAAAAACTGCTCTATCTCTCATTTAATAGTATGCAGCTTATTTAAAAAATGTATTACCTGCTTATCCTACCAATCTAAGCGGGGTACAATATAAAAACATACAGAACATCAAAATGACACAACAAAGACCATAAGTACATAAGTAATGCCACACTGGGAAAAGACCAAGGGTCCATCAAGCCCAGCATTCTATCCACGACAGCGGCCAATCCAGGCCAAGGGCACCTGGCAAGCTTCCCAAACGTACAAACATTCTATACATGTTATTCCTGGAATTGTGGATTTTTCCCAAGTCCATTTAGTAGTGGTTTATGGACTTGTCCTTTAGGAAACCGTCTAACCCCTTTTTAAACTCTGCCAAGCTAACCGCCTTCACCACGTTCTCCGGCAACGAATTCCAGAGTTTAATTACGCGTTGGGTGAAGAAAATTTTTCTCCAATTTGTTTTAAATTTACTACACTGTAGTTTCATCGCATGCCCCCTAGTCCTAGTATTTTTGGAAAGCGTGAACAGACGCTTCACATCCACTGTTCCACAACACTCATTATTTTATATACCTCTATCATGTCTCCCCTCAGCCGTCTCTTCTCCAAGCTGAAAAGCCCTAGCCTCCTTAGTCTTTCTTCACAGGGAAGTCGTCTCATCCCCGCTATCATTTTAGTCGCCCTTCGCTGCACATTTTCCAGTTCCACTATATCTTTCTTGAGATGCGGCGACCAGAATTGAACACAATACTCAAGGTGCGTTCGCACCATGGAGCGATATAACGGCATTATAACATCCTCACACCAAAAAACATAAAATACCTGTAAACAAAAACTGCAATCCTAAACACATTATGACTGTGAAAATTAAAGGCTTGCTCAAACAATTTTTCAAATGTTTCATAAACTGTAGGAGAGGCTGTGGACCCTGTAAATTTGATGGTATATCCCATAGTCTGGCTCCAACATACACAATGGAAGATGGATACATTATCAAGTCTCATCTGTCTGAAGGTCGGAACATCTAAAAACATCTTATCAGTGGTTCTCAAGGAATGTTCAGGTTGAGAGATCCTCATTGAGGAAGCCAGTGCAAGGGGAGCGTCACTGTACAAAGCTTTAAAAATTAACAGTGCTTAAAACAGTCCACCAATACGGGTGAAATATGATCATTCTTTGACATTCCATGTAACAGTCGTGCTGCAGCGTTCTGTGCAGTTTGCAAAAGACACGTCTAATTTTGAGATGCTTAAATACAGTTATAGTAATCCAAAATACAAAAAAACATAGCTTGCAGTACTGTCTGGTAATTAAAATCTGATAATAAGCATTTAAGATGTCTTAAAAGTTTCAATTAAAAAAACCTCATTTCAAACTACGCTTTTGATATGAGACCTAATAGTCAAAAAAAATTTTTTTTTGTTACATTTGTACCCTGCGCTTTCCCCACTCATGGCAGGCTCAATGCGGCTTGCATATTGTATACAGGTACTTATTTGTACCTGGGGCAATGGAGGGTTAAGTGACTTGCCCAGAGTCACAAGGAGCTGCCTGTGCCTGAAGTGGGAATCAAACTCAGTTCCTTAGTTCCCCAGGACCAAAGTCCACCACTCTAACCACTAGGCCACTCCTCCACTCCTCCACTCAATCTCAACATCAATATTATCAAAAGCCATAGAACGTGGAACTTTTAGTGACTTAAAGAGGCATATTTTCAAAGCACTTATCCTTCCAAAGTTCCATAGGTTTCTATGGAACATTGGAAGGCTAAGTGCTTTGAAAATATGCCTCTTAGCTTCACTGGACAAAACTTGGGTCTTAGATGCATTCAGTTTAAAACATAAAGCTTGGCACTCAACCAAATGAAATCTGGGAAAGAATATTATTTATCTGGACAAAACTTGGGTCTTAGATGCATTCAGTTTAAAACATAAAGCTTGGCACTCAACCAAATGAAATCTGGGAAAGAATATTATTTATCTGGAGTTTGCTCGCACCTTTTCAGTAGTAGCTCAAGATGAGTTACATTCAGGGACAATGGGTATTTCCCTGTCCATGGAGGAATTACAGCCTAACTTTGTACCTGAAGCAATGGAAGGTTATGTGATTTGCCGAAGATCACAAAGAGCAGCAGTTGGATTGGAACCCATTTCCCCTAGATGTCAAGCCCAGCACGCTAACCACTAGGCTACTTGACTATATTAGGTCTCCACTAACAGACAACAAAAAGAAGCAATGCTCTAGCAGTTGTGGATACTCTTCAGATCTAGTTGCAATATTTTCTTCAGTCACCTTTGACCAGAAGAACACTGGAAGCGCTAACTAACCTAATTACAATGTATGGAGAATGGAAGCCATTTCACTGCCCAAGCTGTGCTGCGATGGGCTGTTGAGCTCAAGGTCAACTGGCATATCATCCGAGAGCTGAATGCATGAGCAGGCTCATCTAAGAAGCCTTATATGGATATATGATTGACCTGATCAACCTACCAACAAGAAACACATCCGAATCAGCAAGAACATACCTAAATCTTCACTTCCCAAGATGTAAAGGACTCAAATACAAATCAACATATGCGTCCAGTTTTTCCTACATTAGCACACAACTGTGGAACGCATTACCGGAAATCACTAAAAACTAGCCTGTTCAAAAAGGCATACCCTACCGACCCAACTTAAATGCCTGAACCCTGCATCACAACGAAACTAAAGATCGTAATGGACATAAAATAACTCTTCCTCGCTACGATTCCCTAACTGTCTATTACACATGAACCTTTATCCTACCACAACATCACTGTATTTGTTCATACCGGTATTGGCGATCGCCTTTACGGTACTATGTAAGCCACATTGAGCCTGCAAATATGTGGGAAATGTGGGATACAAATGTAACAAAAAAAAATCTTGAGTTATATTTATAACTTAGTTGTGCACCAAAGGTACTGTAGACACAGATGTAAGTCAGCCTTCATGTAATAATATGAGGATTTGGTTCCAGATTAATCAATCATATCAATGTTGTATAAAACCGGTAAAGTATTTTTCCCTTTTAGTTTCGGTATAGCATATTTTTTAAAAATAAATTCCTTATCCTGCTAGACCAGCTTGAGGAAAGGGACCAGCACAGATGGATCAGCAGGGATACAAGAGAAGCTCTGGTGGTGCTTTTCCTTCAGCAGTGAAAGAAAGGGACTGAGGTCTTGTTAACAAGAACATTTAAGAAAGGAAGGTAAAACTGGGTAAAAACCCAAGGTTACCCAAGTGGTGGTGGAGGTTGGACTTCTGGTTAATATGTGGTTGTAGTATTAGTTAATATAGGGGAGAATTAATGTCTGGGGCGAGGCAAATGCTTAAGGCTATTGATAAGGGTGCAGGGGAGGGCCAGAGCGGAGTGAAGACGTGACCAGTTCTCTAGCGAGAACAATTTGGGCGATATGGGAGTAAATTCTGGAGAAGGGGAGGTGGGGAGGACGGGGACGGGGTTTTTTGTTTTTTCTTTCTCTCTTGCAACATGTGGATGCTCGGAAGATGCATTGGGTGGCTAAGAAAGGAAGGAAAAAGAGGAAAAGGGGGGGTGTCCAGGGGCTGGGGGATACTCCCTTACATTCAGGTAACAATCATTCTTTACTTCATATCTCATTGTAGGGATAGGGTACACTTAAATTATTTCATGGAACGTGGTGGGGGGGGGGGGTCTCATTGCCCATTAAGAGAACAAAGGTCTTGCAGGCATAAAGCAGACATCGCGTTCCTCCAGGAGACCCATTTGACGGAGTTGGAGCATGGGAAATTCCAGACAGGCTGGGTGGAAAGGGCAATAGGAGTGCCAGCAGTGGGGAAAAAAAGAGGGGTCCTGATGTTATTTCATAAAGGCCTGCATATGCACATAAAGGCAGTTAGGAGGGGTGCAGAAGGGAGGATAGTGCTGGTAGAAGCAGAGTGGGGTGCCGTAACTTATATCTTTTGTAATATATACGCGCCTAACGTTTATGACCAGAAATTCTATCAAAAGTTAATAGATTTGTTAAGCCCTTACCAAGGGTGCAAGATTGTATTAGGGGGGGATTTTAACATGGTGTCTGACCCTAGGATTGATAAATGTGGCTCCCGGGGAGTGCAGCGAGGGGCGTGCCTTTCCTCTGCTCAGCGTTAAATTTGATTGATGTGTGGAGGGTGCTACACCCCGCGCAGAGGGGGACTACACTCATACCTCCCAAGCCCACCTAATGCAGTCACACATCGACTATTTATTTATACCACGGAACCTTTTTTCTAATGTACCCGCGGCAGAGATAGGCCCATGTGAAATATCAGATCACGCAATGATATGGGTGCAGTTGCAAACCCTGGGGACTGGGAATAGGAAAGGAGGGTGGAGATTCCCCTTTGAACTCTGTAGGGACCCCCACTTTAAGCCCTATATTTGCAAAAAATGGCAAGCCTTTGAAACTCACAACCGGGAGTATAGGCAGCAAGTGGGCCTTTACTGGGAAACAGCCAAGGCTGTCATGAGGGGGGAAGTAATTGCCTATAGGGCACGAGCCCAGAAAATAAGAGACAAATTCTTTGTTTAGAAAATGAAGTGCGCACTCAGCGGCAGAGGTTAGGGAAGGTGACAACAGAGACTCAAAAATTCTCTTGACCGCACAGAGGGAGTTAAATGAACTCCTGCATCAACAGGCACAAAATTCACATGTGTATTATAAGCACCAACTGTTTTTATATGGGAATAAAGCAGGGGCGATGTTGGGTAGGTTGGCGCAGAAGGGATATTGCAGGTGAGGGACGGTAAGGGTCAGCTTCTCCGGGAGATAGGCAGTATTGTTGAGAGATTTAGGGAATATTACCAGGCGCTATATGAGAAACCTACAGATATAGTGGAGGATAGCGAGATGTATTTGATCAATCAAAAATTGCCAAGAATATCAGAGGCACAAAGGGAAGCGCTGAATGGTCCCATAGTGGAGGGCGAACTATTGGTAGCACTCCAACAGAGTAACATACATAAAGCGCCAGGTCCAGATGGATTTAGCATGGCCTATTATAAATTGTTGAGGGAACAGGTGGTACCCCTGTTGCTTAAATTATATAATGACATGGCAACTACTGGAGAAATGCCAGGCTCCCTAAATGTAGCCAAGATAATAGTGCTGTTGAAGCCTGGAAAGGAGAAGGAAGCCGTAGGATCCTACAGACCAATTTCTTTACTGAACTGCGACATAAAACTTTATGCAAAGATTTTGGCGAACCGTTTGGCAAGGTTACTGCCAGAATTGATAGTGCTTCCCCAGGTTGGATTCGTTAAAGGTAGAACAGTGGCCAGTAATATTAGGGCTCTGTTGGCCTCCCTGGAGTCTGTAGAGGTGCAGTGAAGGCCTTCTCTGGTTGTTAGTTTTGACGCAGAGAAGGCCTTTGACAGAGTGGTTTGGGGGTTCATGTTAAAGCAGATGGGGATAGAGGGAACCTTTAGAGATGCAGTGGGAGCGCTCTATACCAATCCACAGGCATATTTGTGGATCAATGGGGAACGCTCATCATTATTCCCGATCAGGAGAGGTACAAGACAGGGCTGCCCCCTGTCGCCTTTGTTATTTGTCACCACATTGGACTAATTAGGGAGATTCAGGAACACCCGGAGATAGATGGAGTCACATGGGGTTCTTCAGAGTTTAAGGTATCTGCTTTCACAGATGACATATTGGTGCATATCACTCAGCCCAAAAGATCACTAGAGGCATTGCTAGAGCTGTTTCAGGAATATGGTGATTTTGCTCGTCTTAAAATAAATTACTTTAAGTCTTTGGCGATGGCAACGAACTTAGAAGTGAGGCGGCAGTGGGGCGGTGTATTTCCACTCCAGTGGGTGTCAGGGTCACTCAAATACTTGGGAGTGCAGATTACTCTGAGGACAGCCGATCTTTATCATTCAAATATAGACAGAATGATAGAGGCCCTGAAGGGACGATTGGATAAGTGGGAGATGTTACCACTTACATGGGCGAATCCATCTCTACAGGATGGTAGAATTCCCTAGGTAGCTATACTTGTTCCAGGTGCTCCTGCTGAGATTAAAAAGCAGCGATTTAAACAAGATCTATAAACACATTCAGAAGTTCATTTGGAGGGACTTGAAGCCTAGGCTCCCCTTAAAACTGCTAATGGGGCCCTGGCGAGAGGGAGGAATGGGGGTACCTGACCTCCGCTGTTATAATCAAGCAAGCTTACTGCGTCACTTGGGGGAACTGGCTCTTAGATAGACAGGACTTTACTCCACGTAGGCTAGAGGAGGAATTTTTCCGGCCATATCACCTATACTTTTTACTACAAAGCCCGAAGAAAATATTACCAACATGGGTTAAGGATAGTATATTATTGAGACCTCTAAGAGAGATGTGGGGTGAACTGAATAGGTTATGGGGCCTAGCAGCGGATGTATCAGATCTAATGCCGCTACAAGAGAACCCCTTATTTAAACGGGGTCAGAGAACAAAGTGTTTCGTAGATGGGCGGAGTTGAGGATCACTAGATTAGAACATGTCCTAGGGGTAAGGGGACAGTTGCTGGGCTTGGGAGCCCTGGGGGTGGGTATTAACGCATGTTACCAATTTGCCTATTACCAGCTAGCGCATTATGGCCGCTCTCTGGAGCCTGGAAAGCTGGGGAGTGGCCAAGGTAGTCATATTCGAGAATTCTTCTGAGCTGTGCCTGGGGAACGTCTGTCGGTGTCAGGGCTGCATAGGGTGTTGGGGGAGCACTACGAAGGCAAAGCAACCGGGCATATCCTTCAGCATTGGGCCCAAGATCTTCAACGCCCTAACTTACAGCTGGACTTTGTGTACTAAGTGTGGGCAGAAGGAGGGCACGCTATTTCACTATCTATGGGAGTACCACATGATAAAAAGTTTTGGGGGTCGGGTGATCAACTTTTTGGAGACTGTATTACAGGGGAGAATTCTACTTTCCCCCTTGGGTATCTTATTGGATAAATATGAAGTGTTCGCTATGCATACCAGGGGGGCACGACAGTTTATTAGGAAAGCTAGTATCATGGGGAAGAAGCTTATTATGAATGCGTGGGTATCCGAAGATCCTCCTGAATATTGGCACTGGAAGAACAAGCTGCATGACCTGTTACTATTAGAGCGGAGGGCGGTGGGATCCTCCCCAAAAAGGAGGAAAGCTTTTCTGGAGATATGGGAACTATATATCCAGGTACTAGCACCCAGGGCACGTAGTTTTAGCTTAAATCGTCTTTGAAGCATGGAGAGAATTTTTATTATTATTATTATTTTTTGTCTGTTTAATTACAATGTTACAGTGTAAGAATCAGGATTGGGCGGGGGGGGGGGGGGGAACAGTGATGTAAATGTTTGAGGATGTTTCTGATTCCTTATGTTTCAGTGTACAAAGTTTATGCTACGCTTTTGCATAGTCAGGAAGAATGTGGCATTTTTGATCTGTGTTCCATAAAACGGGAAAGGCAGAGAATAGAATGTAGAACAGACAGCGTGGTGGAGCATTGGGGTTAATTGGGGAGGGCTATCAGAGTGCAGGTCTTCCTCTTCTTTCTAGTGTATCTGCTATGTTGAGATTCTAATGGTTAATCCTTCATGTTATCCTTGGGAGCAAGCTTGCCACTATTCATCGGGGAAGGGTGGGGGGGTGGGGTCTGTATTGGGTGAAAAAAAAAGTTGCATGACTTGTAAATTGTATTTGGATTGTTCTTTTACTGGTGACCAATTGAAACACAATACACAATGGACGTTGAAAACTGGATGACAATGTTGATAGAAGAATGTATACAACAATCAAACCTTTGTTTATCTTTAATAAAAATGATTTAAACATAAACAGAATTTACTTTTGTTTTAAGAATTGTTAAATTTTTGGCTTTAGGCTGTGTGATAACTGGGACTAATGCTTTGCATATGGTTTTTTGATACAGGATTGAATGGTAGGTAAAGTCACCCTGAACTTATTGTCAGTATCAAGAAACCTTTACCCACTCTGGAGTCTATGCAGAGCATGTAGCTAAGCTGTTTCTCCCTACAGCTTGTCATACAAAACAGACACTGTCAGATACAGAGGCCATTGCAGAAAGCCATGAATAGAGCGCGGATGTCTGCTTCTACCATGAGCAGCAAACTAAGTATATACAAATGTTTATGTGTGCAGAACTTGTGTGCAAATTGGGGGAGTCTGCCCTAAGCATGTGCACAAAGGTTTTGTGGTGAGTACAGCTTCTTGTGTGCATGTTGGAACAAGTGTGTCGGGACACGACGCCTGTTCTTCTGCACATAAGTATCAGCCTTGCAAAATTTCTTGCACATACAATATTTATGAACAGAAGAACAGGTGCTGATGTGTGCTGACAGTTGTTTTTGTTCTGATATGTGCCAAAGCTCTGTTACCTGCCATCAGTCTTTTAAACTTGCAGACACTTCTTCAGGTTTCAGGAGAAGACAAAACTGGCAGCTAAATCTTCTCTGCTAATCTTTCTACATTACCCCAGACCTGACAAAAGAATTTATTATGTTGTCCACACAGCTAAAGCCACTATTTCTTTTTGTGCCCAGAATATTTAATGGCCTTATTACCATACATTTTAATGCAATGTGTGACCAAGTCTTCCATGTGAGTTAACATTTTCACTCAATCCCTCTGTGCATTGATTGGCCATTAATGTTTGTGTACAGCTTGAGATAGCCATGCGGCTAGACTTTCTGCATTGGCCCCTGAGTAAAATAACCCAAAGCCATGCAAACATGCTACTCAGAAACATAGAACACTGCAACATTTCCATTTCTGGCTGGTGGAAGCAGTTATCATTGGAGTTAATGAGGAAGCAGTAATAGATCCTTACTTTCCTCAGCCTGCAGGCACAGGTGGTTGTTAAGGAAAACAAAGGTGACACTTTCCCACCTCTTGGTGACATACATTGGTTGAGAACAGCTGTTATAGAGAAAGAGAGAGAGGTGCTGCTCCTCTGAGATAGCACATAGTGAATTAATGTGACCCATATATGTGAACTTTAAAAACAATTGCTTAATAGTTAACATTTTATCCATACTCTATTTGAATTGTAATTTATATATAAGTAAAAATATTATTTTAAGCTTAAGAATATAAACATTATTTTAATTTTAACTTTTATTTCTTTGTTCAGAAAGTAATTGGAGTGTTTAAGCCAAAATCTGAAGAGCCTTATGGTCATTTAAACCCAAAATGGACTAAATATTTCCACAAGATCTGTTGTCCATGCTGCTTTGGCCGTGGCTGTTTAGTTCCCAATCAAGGGTATCTTTCTGAGGCTGGTGCATCTCTTGTAGACAGCAAGCTGGGCCTAGAAATAGTGCCTAAAACTAAGGTGAGAGAAAACCTTCACATTTACATTGTTGAACATAGAAAAGTCGATAATGTCCTTTAGGTAAAGACGGCTAGGCACATGTGGTCTTTGCATTTAGCACAGGCATTATCTTTACATCCATCTAATTAAGGAACCTCTATTTTTCACATGCATTCTTCAATTGTTACTTTTTTGCCATCTCCACTTGGAGGCTGTTTCCTGTATCCACCACCCTTTTGTTGAAAATCTAAATTTCTTCACTCAACGTGTAATTAAACTCTGGAATTCGTTGCCAGAGAATGTGGTAAAAGCAGTTAGCTTAGCGGGCTTTAAAAACAGTTTGGATGGCTTCCTAAAGGAAAAGTCCATAGACCATTATTAAAATGGACTTGGGGAAAATCCATTGTTTATTTCTAGGATAAGCAGCATAAAATGTACTGTTTTGGGATCTTGGCAGGTATTTGCAACCTGGGTTGGCCACTGTTGGAAACAGGATGCTGAGCTTGATGGACCTTTGATCTGTCCCAGTATGGCAACACTTATGTACTTATGTCCTTAAAATTAAACTAAATATTTCCATGTGTTGACTCCTAGAGTCTATCACTTCTGGAACACCTGTCACTACCCTCCCAGCCCCAGTTCTGAAACTTGTTTCCTTAGAAAAATCCTTGCTTTGTATTATCTTTTGGGTAGTAAGTAGTAGTAGTAGCTAGTATTAAGCTGTTCTCATGAATACTAGAAGAATTAATGGGGAAGTGTTTGTGGTTTTTTTTGAGTATTTTTTTATTAGTGGCAAGACAATTCCAAACAATTCCAAAAACATGATAATTTTCACTAATACAAATAAATCCTAACCACTCAACCCAGTCCAAGGTCCATAAGAAACAACCTGTTCTAAACTTGGTGGGAGTCCTTACGCCAAGTCCTGAAAACCATGGTTAACCCCCCCCCCCCCCCCAACCCCCAGGTTCCACAGAATAGTTAGGAACTTGCATTGTTAATTGTTCAACAACCAGCTTTGAGCTCTGTGAGGCAGCCAAAGTGTTTCCCACACTTTACTATATTTGTGCCATCTAATCGGGTTAGTCCACCCTGCCCTGTAATGCTCCATGATCATCAGTTCACAGAAAAAGTTTCTTTAATGTGTAATTGAAGGTGGATGTTCATTTTGCTGGGGCCTTCATTCCAAGATCTAAATTTATCGGAAGGGCCACTTTTTGAATAATTCCGTTTCAAACCCGCATATCCACCAAAATTTGAAAATTCAGACAAAAACTGCTGTCAGTGATGCCTTGGAATTCATGAGAAGCGGTTAAATATTGTCTGCAAAAGCTAGGATTTTGACCTCTATAGACCCAAGTCAGACCCCTTTTCTTGTTGGTGTTTGTCTAATTCATTGAAGAAATTGTTTAAGAAATGTGTATGTGTGTGTGTAGGGGGGGGGGGGGGGGATAGAGGGCAACCCTGTCGTGTATCCTTATGAATAGAAAAGCTTTTGGAGACCACCATTAACTAATAAATGTACCATGAAGCACTATACAAGGCTTGCAAAGCAGCTTCAAAAAATGCTACAAAACTCCCAAAATCCCAACATGTGAAACAGGAAGGGCCACGACACTTGGTCAAACACCTTTTCTGCATCACAGACTATAAGGGCCTCTATGTGATTAATTCATGTAGTGCTTCCCAGGCAGCTAATGTCTTTCTGACATTATATAATACAAGACTTGTCTGTTTCTCACAAACCCCACTTGGTCATCCCTGATTAAAGAAGATAAAATGTTAGCCAACCAAAGGGCCAACACGCTGGCCATAATTTTTATGTCAACATTTAATAAAGAAATGGCTCAGTGAGACCAAAAGCATCTTTCCCAGGTTTCGGGATAAGGGCAATCAAGGCTTGATTGGCTTCCTCCAGCAGTGCTTTCAGTGGCCTTTACAAAATAATGCTATAACACTTCACTATGAGGGTTTTGTAGTGTGGACTTGAGGCTTTGCACAAAGAGAGAGAACGAATGACTAAATCTTCTCTCCTGATGAGGGCATTTAAAGCCTCCAGGTAGTGGCATACTGAGGGCGGGAACGGTGGGGGCGGCCTGCCCCGGGTGCAGGTCGTGAGGAGGTGCTGCCATGGACGCCTTCCTCCCCCCCCCCCCCCCCCGATGGGTGCGGTGCTGCCATCTTCACCCCCACCCCCGACTGGTGCGGTGCTGCATGGGTGTCCCGTCCCCCCCGACTAGTGCAGTATCACTCTCCCTCTCCTCACTTCACTCCTGCCCCACTCTGCAGGTCTTTAAACTTCGAGGCTTCCGGCAGCATCAGCAATGTAAGCGCTGCCTTCAGCCAGCCCCGGAAGCATTTTCTGTATAGAGGAGGCTTCCAGGGCAGGCTGAAGGCAGCACTTTCATAGCTGAGATGCTGCTGGCAGGCCTGGAAGCTTGGAGGCATGCAGGAGCAGACGAGCGTGGAGTGAGGAGGGGGAGAGCGATACAGCACTAATCGGGGGGGGGGGGGCGGAGGAGGAAGGAGGGAGAGCGATGCCAGCCAGACCATAGGGAAAGGGGGATAGAGGAGGATGTGATGTGATGCCACATCTAAGGGGAAGAGGGGGTGGAGAGAGCGATGCCAGACCTAAGGGGAAAGGGCGGTGGAGAGAGGAAGGAAAGCAATGACGGGAATGGGAAAAGGGGGTGGAGAAAAGAGTGAGAGTGATACCAGATCAAAGGGAAGCAAGAGGGGGAGGGGAAGAAAGGTGGGATGTATGAGGGAGAGGAGACTGGGAAAAAGCTGGATCAGGGGAGAGGGAGAACAAGATGCAGTACTATGAAGAAGGGGAGAGAGATACTGGCCCTGGGTTTGGAGTGCAGGAGAGAGGGAGAAAGAAGGGTGAGGAACATGGGAAGGGATGGAGACACAGAGAGCAAATGCTGAACGTGGGGGAATAGGGACAGAGACACAGATGGGAGATTATGGAATAGGAGAGAGGGAATGACAGTGGATATGGAGAGTAAAAAGTCAGATAGGAGATAGGCAGAAGATGGGTATGGATGGGGAACAGAGTGGAGAAATAAAGATGGAGAGAGGGGGAGATGCTGGAATGCCTCATGTAAAAACGAGAGAGGAGGCACATGCTGTATAGAAGGGAAGGAAAAGGCAGGCGGTGGATGGAAGTGGCAGAGAAAGTTGGTAGGCACCATATGGAAAGGGGGAGAGGGCAGACTGGATGGAAAGGGCAGAGAAAGCAGACAGACACTGGATGAAAGGGAGAGAGAGAGCAGACGCTGGATGGAAGGGAGAGAGTGAAGAGAAGACGAGGAAAGCAGAAATCAGAGTTGACAAAGGTAGAAAAAAAGATTTGATTTATTTATTTGCTTTAGAATAAAGTAGTATTGTAGCTGTGGTGAGAAATAGAAAATGAAAATAAGGTGATCTTTTTGTTGGACTAATTTTAATGCATTTTCAACTAACTTTCAGAGACCAAAACCTCCATCCTTAGGTCAGGACAGGACCACAACAGCAGTATATTGTACTGACCTTCGGAAGGGGGTTTTGGCCTCTGAAAGATAATTGAAAAATGTATTAGTCCAATAAAATGGTATTATCTTATTTTCTGGGGTTTTTTTTAATTTCTATTTGTTAATTTGTAAAGTGGTGATTGGTATTTGTCAGTTTTTCAAATTTACATCTATCTTTGTATTTTGACAGTACTAGGGGACATTCATCACTGTTTCTGCGGTGTTGTATTGTATGCGGAATCTGGCCTCCTGGGTGTCAGTTTAATTTTAGTTTCTCCGAGGACAAGCAGGCTGCTTGTTCTCACTGATGGGTGACGTCCACGGCAGCCCCTCCAATCGGAACACTTTACTAGCAAAGGCCTTTGCTAGTCCTTGCGCGCCGATGCGCACCGCGCATGCGCGGCCGTCTTCCCGCCCGAACCGGCTCGTGTTCATTAGTCTTCTTTTGTCCGCGCTCGGTACGGTCGCGTTTACGCCGTTCGCGCCCCTTAAGTTGACCTCGCGCGTCTTTTTTGACTTTTCACTAAAAAAAAAAAAAAAAAAAAAAGGATTTCGGAAGAAGGCCTGTTCGGTCTTTTTCCCCTTCCTCTATTTCCAGTTTTTGCCCCGTTAAGTTTTCTTTCGTTTTCGGGGTAGGCCCTTTTGAGGCCTCGGGTCGAATTTTTTTCTCCCCCTCTTTTTGGTGCCTTACCGCAATTACGAGTTTTGATTTTGCCGGCGTGATTTTTCCGCCCATGTCATCGAAGTCTCCCAGCGGCTTCAAGAAGTGCACCCAGTGCGCCCGGGTAATCTCGCTCACTGACAGGCACGCGTCGTGTCTTCAGTGTCTAGGGGCTGGGCACCGCCCACAGGCCTGTAGTCTTTGCACCCTTTTACAGAAAAGGACTCAAGTAGCGAGATTGGCCCAGTGGAACGTTTTGTTCTCGGGCTCTTCGTCGGCATCGGCACCGGGAGTATCGAGTGCGTCGACGGTGTCAAGACCTCCGTCCTCGGCCGCGAGTGCATCGAGGCATCGACCCTCTGCGTCGGGGCCGAGACATCGGAAGGCTGCGTCGGCGGTACCGGGTCCTCCACTAGTGCTGATGTCGTCGGACGGTGGTGCTTCGACTGGAGTGCAGGTGAGGGCTGTCCATTCCCCTGCTGGTGGCGGTGAGCCTTCGGGTGGGTCTCCCCCTACCCTGAGGGCTCCTGCGGTACAGCCCCCCCGAGACCGACCTTCTTCGGCCTCGGCCCCGAGGAAGCGACGGCTGGATTCTACGTCCTCCTCGTCGGTACCGGGAAGCTCCGGTGACATGCTTCGTTTGAAAAAGTCAAAGAAGCATCGACACCGGTCCCCTTCCTGTGTCGGTACCGAGAGCTCTGGGTCGCCGAGGGAGTCGGCACCCAGTAGGCATCGGCACCGGGAGGACCGCTCATCCTCTGTTCAGGAGGTGTCGATGCGCTCCACCTTGGACAGCCCGGAACGGCCTCCACGCCCAGAACAGACTCTGACATCGACACCTGCATTGGCTTCCATGTCTTTCTCCACAGCCGCTCTGCACGAGAGTCTCCGGGCCGTTCTCCCAGAGATCTTGGGAGAGCTGTTGCGCCCTTCCCCTCCGGTACCGGGGGTGCTTGCGCCACCGGTACCGTCGAGTGAGGCGCCGGCTGGCCCCTTGCCCGGGGTGAGGTCTTCGACCGACTGCGGTCGCCTCCCAGGAAGGCTCCCCAACGACGTCGGCGGAGGGAGCTTTGCCGGTGCGGGCGAGGGAGTCTACCTCTCGACGCTCACACCGTGGCCGTGGTTCCACGGAGTCGAGCCGGGCACGGCTTCAGACACAGGTCCGTGAACTTGTGTCTGATGCCGATGGTGAGGCCTCGTGGGAGGAGGAGGAGGACATCAGATATTTCTCTGACGAGGAGTCTGATGGCCTTCCTTCTGATCCCACTCCCTCCCCTGAAAGGCAGCTTTCTCCTCCCGAGAGTCTGTCTTTTGCGGCCTTTGTCCGGGAGATGTCTACGGCCATCACCTTCCCGGTGGTTGTGGAGGACGAGTCCAGGGCTGAAATGTTTGAGCTCCTGGACTATCCTTCTCCACCTAAGGAAGCGTCCACAGTACCCATGCATCATGTCCTAAAAAAGACATTGCTTGCGAACTGGACCAAGCCACTAAGTAATCCCCACATTCCCAAGAAGATCGAGTCCCAGTACCGGATCCATGGGGACCCGAGCTGATGTGCACTCAGTTGCCTCACGACTCTGAAGTTGTGGATTTGGCCCTAAAGAAGGCTAAGAGTTCTAGGGAGCATGCTTCGGCGCCCCCGGGCAAGGACTCTAGAACCTTAGACTCCTTTGGGAGGCAGGCCTACCATTCTTCTATGCTCGTGGCCAAAATCCAGTCTTACCAGCTCTACACGAGCATACACATGCGGAACAATGTGCGGCAGTTGGCGGGCTTGGTGGACAAGCTCCCCCCTGATATCGCATCTTAATAAAGCTTTTGCTGTGTACCTAAATAAAATGGGATCATCTTTTTGTATAGCATTAGTAACAAAATAAAACCTCTAATTCCCAAATATTTCTGAAAGTGACTGTCCTGTATAAGGTAGGTTCAAATTCCGCTTAGAGAGGTATGATCTGAGAGAGCAGATTGCCTAATCTCTGCCATTGCAATTTTCCCAAGACAACTAAAATTAGAGGGACATTTATCAATGTGAGCTACTATTAAAATGAGTTATTTTACCACTAACTAGTGCTATTTTATGTAATGAGATCTGTTTACTAATAACTTGTATTAACAGTAAAGCAGTGGCGTAGCTAGGGTATCTGACACCCAGGGCCAGTTATTTTTTAACACCCCCTCCAAAATCCTGTACTAGGCATACCGAGAATACAAAACACTTGGGACCTATGGAGCAATTCTTCCATACCATAGGCAGTAATTTCTATGAGTCACACAAGGAAAAGGAAAGCACTTTAAACACAACTGTGAGCACTAGAACATCAATTCACCTATTGTAAAATGAAACCAGATAGAATAGTACAGATCATCAATCCTGCACAATCAATGCCAACAAAAGCCCTGTCTTTTTCACAGACACACCCTAATCCACTATAGAATAAGTAATCATAAACTTTCTATTTAAACAAAAATTAAACTGAACCCCCAAGATGACAGATTCTGCATACAATGCAACATACAGAAACAGAAAATGTCCCCTAGTACTGTGCAAAATATAAAGATAGCAAATGTAAATTTGAAAAAACTAACAAATACCAATAACTACTTTACAAATTAACAAATAGAAATAAAGCAAATATAGAAAATAAAATACCTTTTTATTGGACTAATACATTTAGCTTTCAGAGGCCAAAACCTCCTTCCTCAGGTCAATACAGTATACTGCTGTTAAAGTATCCTATCCTGACCTGAGGAAGGGGGTTTTGTTCTCCGAAAGTTAGTCAAAATGTATTAAAATTAGTCCAATAAAAAGATTACCTTATTGCCACGTTCTGTTTATAAACATTTATTAACACAGCTACAATACTATTTACAGTTTGTTGTCTCTTGTTTCTGCTTTCCTCATCTTCGTTTCACTGTCTCCCTTCCACCCAGTATCTGTCTTTGCTCTCTCCCTACCATCCAGTATCTGTCTTCGCTCTCTCCCAACCATCCAGTATCTGTCTGCGCTGTGCCCCTTCCAACCACCGTCTGCCCTCTCTCTCCCTCTGCCCCTTTGATCCACCGTCTGCCCTCCCTCTCCCATCCATCCAGGGTCTGTCCCCTCTCTCTCTCTGCCCCCAGTTTTAGCCCCATTATCCCACCAGTCCCCAGCTTCAGCCCCAGCCACTTCTCCCTGTCCCATTTTCAGCCCCCAGTTCCAGTACTAGCCCCCTTATCCCATCTACCCTCCTTTTCAGCCCCCAGTTCCAGTCCCCTTAATCCACCTGCCTTACATTAGGGGCCCCCCTTTTCAGCTCCAGCCCCATTCTCTCACCTGCCCTCCTTTTCAGCCCCAGACCCATTATCCCACCTGCCCCTGTCCCAGGCATGGCCCCAGTCTCCCTCCTGCCCCCTTCTCACACCCAAGCTCCAGCCCCCATCTCCCATCTAAACTCCCCCCCCCCCCCGACCCAGTCCCCTTTTCCCATCTGAGCCCATCCCCCGACCCAGTCCCCACCTGCCTACCATCAGCTCCCTCAACAGCCCCATTCTCTCTGCCACCCGACCGGCTGCGCTGCAGTTTAAAAATCGCTGAATCAGCGGCGCAGCTCTAGCATGCAGTGAACACGCCTCTGTTAAAGAAGCGGATTGCCTCATCGGGCCTTACAGTGAGAGAAGGCCCGACGAGGCGATCCGCTTCTTTTACAGGCAGAGGTGCGTTCACTGCACGCTAGAGCTGCGTCGCTGATTCAGAGATTTTTAAACTGCAGCGGGGGGGGGGGGGAGGGGGGGGGGCTGTTGAAGGAGCTGACTTCAGTGCCAGCAGCCTTTCGGTCAGGCACAGCGGGAGTGGAACACCCCCCCTCGCTCTTACACCCGGGGCGGACCACCGCCCCGCCCTTGCTACGCCACTGCAATAAAGTAACCCATCTTAACAGTAAAACACATTGATAACTCCCCCCCCCCACCTTAATCTAGTAAAACATTTGAGCTGTCAGTTGTATATGTTCATATGGCAAGGTCACTCAATTATCAACTCGGAGGCATAGTTAATCAAGTTGCCTCTTAGTACGCTCCTGACTTGTCTGCTGACTTTTACCTTGTATAAATGCAAAGTTAACTTGGAAGGTCAGCAAATCAGGATTATCTCATTCTAAGGTGTTAAAAAAAATACCCAAAACAAAAAACTCCCTACAAACTACTACTTCCTTAGTGTCCAGTTGAACCATCCTAATGATTGCGCTGTATCCCCTTTCTACCAGCAGATGAAGGTAGAGAAACTAACTTTCTCCGAGTACAAGCAAGCCTATTTATTCTCACAAGTGGGTGATGCTGACCCGCATCACCTGGTCAGGGACTTAAGACTTGCATAAGTAGAGCTTTGTGGAGCTCGAGACACGTTCCACTGCACACGCGTGAGTGCTTTCCCGCCTGCCAAGAGAGCACGGTCTCCTCAATTTTGTTTTTCTACTGTGGTGAGCAGAAGAGGGTGGGTTTTTTTTTTTTTTAACCGTGTCTTCACTTCACTTGGTCCAAAGAGCTTTGTCTGTGCCTTTCGACAATTTTCTTGTCTTCTTTTGTATTCCCGCTTGTGGAACCCCCTTTTTTTTCCTCTTTTTTTATTTTTTTTTTTTGTTACATTTGTACCCCACACTTTTTCCCACTCATGGCAGGCTCAATGCTGCAGGCAATGGAGGGTTAAGTGACTTGCCCAGAGTCGCAAGGAGCTGCCTGTGCTGGGAATCGATCTCAGTTCCCCAGGACCAAAGTCCACCACCCTAACCACTAGGCCACTCCTCCTCCTTTATTTCTTAGATTGTTTTTTGTTTTTGCTGCTTAGACCCTCTGACACTAGGAGCAATGAAGCATCGAGTGGGTCAACACCTGCCTTGAGGCCTCCTGCTCTGCAGGGCCCCTGGGACCGTCCATTGTTAGACCCGACCCTGAGCTGACGTGTGGATTTAGTTTTGCCCTCAGCACCGAGGAGCCTTGATGACAAGCTTCGGGTGAAGACCAGGAAGCATTAGCATTGATTGCTCTTGACCACTCCCCCTCCCCCTCCATACAGAAGGTACCGATGCATCAGTCTCCCAGCAGCCAAGACCCAGCTCCTGCATCGACCCCGGCAGCTCTGCAATTTGCGCCTGAACTGGCACTCCAGCTTTTCCTGTTGTTGGCCCTCAATGAGCGCGTCTGGGCCTTGCTCCCTGAGCTGATGGATGGCCTTTTGCAACGGTGTGCATCGGCATCGGGGTGCTTGCGTGCAGCCTCCAACACCGATGCCGCATATGGCTCAGCTGTCAACTGCCACCCAAGCCGGCACTCCAATGTCGGTGGCGGAAGCTTCACTGCAGGAGCCGGCTTCTTGATGCCATCCTTGAGGACGTGACTCCTCCACTTCGAGGCAGGCTCCGTCTCAACATTTCCACCAGGAGATATTGTCTGACACCAAGGAGGAGCACTCATGGGATTCAAAGGAGGATCCAAGGTAGTTTTCCTCAGAAGAATCCTACGGAATTTCCTCTGAACCCTCCCCTCCACCTGAAAGGAGAAAGTATCCTCTGAAGAGCCCTTCATTCCCTTCTTTTGCCAAAGAAATGGCTACGGCCATTCCATTTCCTTTGGAGGCGGAGGACGAACCCAAGGCCAAGATGCTCGAGGTCCTGGACTACACGTCTTCTCCTAGGTAGGCTGTGGCTTTTCCTCTCCATGAGGTACTCCAGGAAGTCCTCGTTCGGAATTGGGAATACCTTCTTTCCTCCCTTTCATGCCCAAGAAGATCAATACCGTGTACCAGATCCACAGCACACCTGGTTTTGATAAGCCTCAGTTGCGTCACAATTCCATTGTGGTGGAATCCGCTCTCAAAACAGCCAGGAGTTCCAGAGACTATGCCTTTGTGCCCCCAGGCAGAGAAGCTAGGACCTTGGATTCTTTTGGGAGGAAGATGTTCCAGGCCTCTATGCTCGTGTCATGTGTCTGGTCTTACCAGCTCTTCATGAGCGTTTACTTACGGGACTCAGTTCTCATGTGGATGGGCTCCACATTCAAGGTGTTTGGTCCTCCCAGGAAACAAATCTTCAGATCAATCTCCTGGAGCTGCGGGTGATCTGGAACGCTCTAAAGACTTTTACTGATCTGCTGTTTCAACAAATTTGATCTCATTCAAACAGACAACCAGGTTGCAATGTATTACACCAATAAGCAGGGGGGCACCGGATCACACCCTGTGTGTCAGGTGGCCGTTCGGATGTGGCATTGAGCTCGCCATCAAGGCATATACCTACGAGCCACTTATCTGGTGGGCAAAAACAGTCTAGCCAACAGACTGCGACGTTTGTGAGTCCTTGGCCCAGAGGTGGCCATGTGAGAATCGCTCAATCACCTCTGGGTAGACCGAGTACCCTCAGACCTAAGAGTACTTCCAAGAACTGGAGGTGGTGGAAATGAAAACGGTAACGGAATTCAAACATGCGTGGGATAAGCATAAAGGAATCCTGTGCCGAAGGAATGGATCCTCAGGAGCTTAGTCAAGATCGGGAGGCGGGGCTGGTGGTTGGGAGGCTGGGATAGTGCTGGACAGACTTGTACTGTCTGTGCCAGAGCCGGTGGTGGGCAGCGGGACTGGTGGTTGGGAGACGGGGATAGTGCTGGACAGACTTGTACAGTCTGTGCCAGAGCCGGTGGTTGGGAGGCAGGGCTGGTGGTTGGGAGGTGAGGATAGTGCTGGACAGACTTATACGGTCTGTGCCCTGAAGAGCACAGGTACAAATCAAAGTAGGGTATACACAAAAAGCAGCAAATATGAGTTATCTTGTTGGGCAGACTGGATGGACCGTGCAGGTCTTTTTCTGCCGTCATCTACTATGTTACTATGGACCACAAGTGGAGATGACCTGAGGCAGCTTTATTAGTAGCAAAAAACACAAAGCTAAAAGGGTAGCCAAAAGGCACAGAAAGGAAAACAAGCAGCCTAGCTATACAGTCTAACCTAGCTGAAGCAAGGCAAATATAAAACATAGATTAAGGTAAAGTAGAACAGCCTAGCTGTGTAGGGAAATCAAACGTAAGCAGCCTAGCTGCGCATCTCAATATTAGCAAAGCAATGCAAACATATGGCATACAGTAGAACACAATAGAATAGGCAAAGGGCCCGCCCTAGCAGGACAAAGACAGACAATACTTGGCTGACAGTGGTAGTGGTTAAGAAAAGGGTTCATTCTGTCAGTACACTCAGATGAGCTGCTGAACAACCACGGCAAGCTCCCTCAAAACCAGAGTGGAGCAGAACAAAACAAAGGGAAAAGTCTCTTGAGGATCTGCACCGCAGGTAGAGGCTAGAGTGGGTCACTCCACTCACAGAAGACTAAGGATGTCCCTCAACGTGTAATTAAACTCTGGAATTCATTGTCAGAGAATGTGGTAAAGGTGATTTAGCTTAGTGGGGTTTAGAAAGGGTCTGGCCAACTTTCTAAAGGAAAAGTCCATAGACCATTATTAAATTGACTTGGGAAAATCCACTGCTTATTTCTAGGATAAGCATCATAAAATGTATTGAGCTTTTTTGGGATCTTGCCAGTCAATAGGATGCTGAGCTTGATGGACCTTTGGTCTGTCCCAGTGTGGCAATACTTATATACTTAAACACATGCGGACTGTGAAATATTGCAGGAAGATCTTAGGAAATTGGAAGACTGGGCATCCAAATGGCAGATGAAATTTAATGTGGACAAATGCAAAGGTGATGCACATTGGAAAGAATAATCTGAATCATAGTTACCTGATGCTAGGGTCCACCTTGGGGGTCAGCACCTTAGAAAAAGATCTAGGTGTCGTCGTAGATACTAGGCTGAAATCTTCTGCTTAGTGTGTGATGGTGGCCGAAAAAGCAAACAGGATGCTAAGAATTATTAGGAATAAGACCAAAAATACTATAATGCCTCTCTATTGCTCCAAGGTGTGACTTCACCTTGAGTATTGCGTTCAGTTGTGGTAACCTTATCTCAAAAAAGGTCAGACGCACGCACATAGACTTCAACAGATGCTCAATCATGAAGCCATGCCCCGCAGTCGAGAGAGAACAGAACTTTGATCCGTCAGCTCAGCAGAGGTACGCGACGGCTTCAGGGGAGGTATTTCGGAGGAAAGGGTGGTGTACAAAGGGTCGTGGTAGGGGGGTGCAGGGGACATTAAAGCGGAGGGGGGGTTTTGAATGTGAGGAAGGGGGTAGTCTGCAACGCGGTGGGAGGGGCTTGACGGCCCTTGAACTGGGAGGGAGGGACATATGTGTGGGTGGGTGTGTGGATGTGCTTCGGGTGGGGCCCTTGAACTGGGAGGAAGGGGGGTCTGCAACTCGGGAGGGAGGGAGTTCTGCAACTCAGCAAGGAAGGAAGGGAGGGAGAGGGATATGGAACACGGGAGGGAGGGGTATGGAACTTGGGAAGGAAGGGAGGATGGGTGGGAATTTACCTTGCTAGCGCCCGTTTCATAGCGTTTCAAAATGGGCCTTTTTTACTAGTAAAGGAATAAATGATAGAATTTGATTCATACAGGAAACAGAATATTCTGGAAAGATGCATATTCATTAGGTAGGAAGGGTAATTATAATTAAGATAATGACGAAAGGAAGAAAAAAGTATTTAACAGGAAACAGAACTGAGGATGGCGAGCCTCAATGTGCCTACACTAGGAGGTGGACATATTGACAGCTCCCAGGGAAAACTCTGTTTTTATTCGCTACATATTATACTGTATTGGGAGTTTATCCTATATAATAATTTGCACCTCCAACATTCTACGTCTGGATGCCTGGGTTCGTAACACCCATTCCCACTCATTGCCCCGCCCTTGCGTCAAAATGTAATGTCAGAGGGCGGAACAATGAGGCGGAAGGGAACACTGGAGGCGAGATGATGTCAGGAGGAGAGAATCGCAGGACATAGAGGGGAAGGAGGGAGGAAAGGGAGGGCAGGGCAGAGGAGAATTGATGGACATGGATGGGATGGGAGAACAGACTTTCATAGGCGCCCCATATAAGAAGCTTGGGGAGGCTAAGCCTCCCCAGCCCAACTGTGACCTTCCCCTGGCTGCTGCGCCCCCCAAACGCAGGGCTGCCTGGCGCAGCAGCGCTGCAGCCAGGCAGCTCTCGGACGGTCCCTCCGCTACTTCCCGCCCTAAGGTCCCCGATCGACAGCCCTCCTCTCCATTCCTCCCCCCCCTTGCGCGTGTTTAACTATTTTACTTTCAGGCACAGTGACAGCAGTGAAGAGGACAACACAGCGGGCTCGCCTCCAGCTTCTCCCTTCCCTCACACAGTGTCCCACCTTCTGCGATGATGCATTTCCTGTTTCCGCGAGGGCGGGACACTGTGTGAGGGAAGGAAGTGCCTGCTAGATTCTATCTGTTAATGCTGTAGTACAAAGTTTTTAAAACTAAGTGGAAAAGACTATGGAGATTAGTTGATAAAATTTGCTTTTTGCCTATCACTAACCTACAATTCCTCCTTTAAACCCCAATCTTTAAGTTCACAAAGCAAAATAGTGTTCACTTACCAGAGAAATGTCCTTCTCTCGGAACTTCTCAGGGCAGCCTGTATTGAAGAAATTTGCAAGGCTGTGATGTGGTCTTTAGTAGGGTTACCATGTCCAGGCGTTCGGACGGGTTTTGCCAGTCCGCCCATTTGTCCGAATTTCTGGACAAACGGGCGGGCGGCGGGCCTATCCTAGCCTCCCCTTCCCTTACTTACTATCTTCTGCCCTGGTGGTCTAGTGACCTCTTCGGGGCAGGAAAGAGCCCCATCTTTCCTGCCCGGAGCACTGCCCTTGCCCTGCATCTTGTTGCTGTGACGGTCTCGGGATTCAAAATGGCCACCGAGAGTTGAAGCAGCCTCGTGAGACTTCAACTCTTGGTGGCCATTTTGAATCCCAAGACCGTCACAGCAACAGGATGCAGGGCAAGGACAGAGCTCCGGACAGGAAAGAGGGGGCTCTTTCCTGCCCCGAAGAGGTCACTAGACCACCAGGGCAGTAGATAGTAAAGGGAGGTGACGGGAGGGGCAAGGATGCGAAAGGGGTGGGCAGGACGGGGCATGTATCCTCTTTTTGAGAGGACAAAATATGGTAACCCTAGTCTTTAGTCCACTCATTTCACATCTCATTACTTCTTGGAGCAGGATACCTGACGCGACAGTCAGTTTGGGCAGCTCCACCCCCCCTAGGCCTATTTTATTCTGTTCCAGGCTGCACTCTCACTCAGTTTGTATATAGTTTCAGGTTAATCTGAGTTATGACTTTGCCGTTGCGAGGCCCAATTCACCAGTGTTTGTTGGTTTCGGTGAGCCTGGATATACTAGGGATTTTCCACTTGTGAGAATAAATAGGCCTGCTTGTCCTCAGAGAAAGCAAAGATACTTACTGTAGCAGGTATTCTCAGTGGACAGCAAACCTTATATTTTCACAGTCCCTCCCACCTCTCCTTTCTTATTTTTACTTTTTTTTGCTGTACTGTATAACTAATGAGACCGCGCTCTTGTGGCAGTCAGGAAGGCACTTGTGCATGTTTGGTGGAGCGTGTCTCGTGCTTCATAAAGCTCTTCTTATGCTAGTCATATGTCGGACCAGGCGATGCGGGTCGGCGTCGCCCACTTGTGAGAATATAAGGCCTGTTGTCCTCGGAGAATACCTGCTACAGGTAAGTATCTTTGCTTTCCCCAGTGACGTCACCAGTATAATGGTTGGTGCTTTGTGGGAAAACTCCAGTAATTTCTGTATCTCTAACATAAAGTAGCTGTGCAGGCTACAGTAGAGATTAGTGGTGGTTTATTTAAAAAAAAAAAAATCAAGTTACTTGAATCAGGTTCCTGGTTGTAGAGTTTATTGTAGCTGCAGTGGTTGATGGTGCCTGGGTGTGGTTTATGGGACTTTCTGCTGCTTTGGCAGAGGTATACTGGAGTTTTTCATGGAGCATGAGCCCCTTTATACCAGTGATGTCACCGGGGAAGTCAGTTTCTCTACCTCCATCTGCTGGTAGGAAAGAGAGACACCCAAATGTCAGGATCGTGCTGCTGCAGGACTAAAGGAAAGGAAATTAACAGGTGTGACTAAATTCATAATTTTTATTTTAAATTAATTGTCATGTGCAAATGTACTTTACAGGTTTTCATGGTGGATATTCTGAAAACCAATTCTGTTAATGGCTTTTGAGACAATTGTTAGTCACTTTCAAACAATGTTATTACAATTTCTAACATTGACAGCTTCATTGAGCATTCATAAGTTCTTATCATTTTATAGTTGATTATCCACTTTATCTTCTTTTGCCATCCTAACATTTACAAAATGTAGGTCCCAGTGATTTAGTCAGTAGACAGGGAGGAGTCTTAGTAGTTTTTAAGGGAGAAGAAGAAAAGAACAAGTGGAAACCATTGTGTTGGTTTATGGACTTCATCACAATAACTATATTATTAGTTTATACAAGGTTATAGGTAGCTTGTAAATGCTATCATCTCTGTTGATTTAATTCATGGTCAAGCAGATCGCAAGGCTTTTGCCCACAGTGACCTTCGCTTTGTTTTGTTTTTGTTACATTTGTACCCCGCGCTTTCCCACTCATGGCAGGCTCAATGCGGCTTACATGGGGCAATGGAGGGTTAAGTGACTTGCCCAGAGTCACAAGGAGCTGCCTGTGCCTGAAGTGGGAATTGAACTCAGTTCCTCAGTTCCCCAGGACCAAAGTCCACCACCCTAACCACTAGGCCACTCCTCCACTTTGCTTTGCTTCTGTTTTTATATTATTCATACTTTTTTTTTAGTTCACTGAATTTTTTTTTAATATGCGAAAGCAATACTTGCATTAAACTTTCAAGCATAGTCTTAATTGAACGTTTTAAATCACAAGTAAAAAATACTTTCCATATCATCATGCTGATCAATCCATAGACTGGTGGGTTGTGTCCATCTACCAGCAGGTGGAGATAGAGAGCAATCCTTTTGCCTCCCTATATGTGGTCATGTGCTGCCGGAAACTCCTCAGTATGTTCTCTATCTCAGAAGGTGGTGGTCACACACAGCAGCAGCTCTGGCTAGGTCTCCAAGCCTAATTTTTAGGTTTTGTTTAGTACCTGGGGTTGAGGGCTCTTCTTGAGCAAGTGCAAACCTGGTGGTCCCAGGTCCCTCCTTTTCTCCCCCCTCCCGCTGGCTCCGTTAAAAAAAAAAAAAAAATGTTGGATGTCCTTAAGGGCGTTTATTTCAACGTTTATTTAAACGTTTATTGCAGCTACTCACTGGGACACCGGTTCATTACAGCTCGGAGCGAGAAGCAGGTAATTTTTACCTTTTTGTAGCGGGCAGGGGGTTCCCCGATCGATCTCCACGTGGCCTATGGCGTCGGAGGGCGAGGGCGCAAAGAATCGCTCCCCGGACTGCGTGTGCGTTTCTAGCGGGGATGCGGGGGTCTTAAAGTCTGATTTGCCCTTGTCGGGTGTCAGTTTGGAGGCCGGTCAGTGTCCCGGTTTTTCCCGCCATAAACGCCCATCCCCCGCTGCTCGCCTCCGCCATCTTGGCCGGCCACTCTGCTCGGACGGCTTCTTCTTGGGCTGCCCTTGAGGTGGGAGACGTTAATGCCATGGCCGCCCTTGATTTGGGCGACGGCAAAAAAGCGGCTAAAGTTAAGCACCGTTCTTCCCGCGCGGCTCCTTTGCGGAGTGTCGCGCCGGACACCATCTTGGATGCGCAGCATGTTTCTCCCCCGCTCTTGCGAGCGCCGGTTGAGGGTGCGTCTAGGGCTGTGGCCCAGGCTGCTGAAGTGCACAGTCTGGGGGGTTTCTCCCCCGAGTTTATTTTGCTGCTGCATCAGGCCTTCCTTATGCAAAACGCTGCCCCTGCTCCCTTGTCCGATAAAGGGGTTGAGGCCCCCGGAAGTAAACGCCCTTGGGTGGATTTCCAGGCCTTAGAGGACTCTGTCTCCTCTGATGTAGATGAGGGCAGCGTATCTGAGTTCTCCCAACGGTCCTTTGGGGATTCCTTGGAGAAGACGGATTCCCGCTCGGATGGAGCGGATGACCCCTCTGCAGCGCGGATCTTTCGCTCAGAGGACTTGCCCAACCTGTTAATGCAGGCCATGAGCATTTTGAAGATTTCCTCTCCGGAGGACGTCTCTCCCTCAGCCCCTGTTGGCTCCGCCATTATGCTGGGGACGAAGCGCCCGCCTAGAACCTTCCACGTGCATGATGCCATGCACACATTGATTTCGGCTCAATGGGATGTCCCGGAAGCGAGCCTCAAAGTGGCTAGGACTATGTCCCACGTCTATCCTTTGCCTGAAAGTGAACGGGAGGCCTTTCTTTGGCCTACCGTGGATTCTTTAATCACTGCGGTGACTAAGAAAACGGCGTTGCCGGTGGAAGGTGGCACAGCCCTAAAGGACGCCCAAGACAGAAGATTGGAGGCGGCCTTAAGGTCGTCCTTCGAGGCGGCTGCTTTAAGTTTGCAGGCCTCAGTTTGCGGCTCCTATGTGGCCAGGGCGTGCCTGACGATTGTGCAGCGGGCTTCCCCCTCGGATCCTTCCTTGAGGGCTGATTGGCTGGCCCTGGAATCGGGCCTGGCTTATTTGGCAGACTTACTGTATGATGTCTTGCGAGCCTCGGCTAAAGGTATGGCTCAGACAGTCTCTGTGCGGCGGTGGCTTTGGCTGAAGCATTGGTCTGCTGACCACGCATCTAAGTCCCGCCTGGCTAAGTTGCCTTTTAAAGGCAAGCTGCTCTTTGGGGTCGAGCTGTACAAAATTGTGACCGATCTCGGCACGTCTAAGGGCAAGAGGTTACCAGAGGTCAGGGCTCGGGCCAGTGCTCACCCCGGTAACTCCAGAGGACGGTTTCAGGAAGCCCGTCGGTACCGCCCGGGCAAGTCGGGCTCCTCTGCCCCTTCTTCCTTCAAGAGGAACTTCTCGCCCAAGCAGCATTCCTTTCACAGAGACCGCCGTCCCGGAGGTGCGCCCTCCGGTCCTCCCCCAGGGTCTCGTACCCAATGACGGGGCCCTGGTCCATGGCCCAGTGCAGATTGGAGGACGCCTGTCCTCGTTTCTGGGCGAGTGGACCAGGGTAACTTCAGACGCTTGGGTGCTGGAAGTCATCAGAGACTGCTACAAGCTAGAGTTCTGCCGACCCTTAAGAGAAGGGTTTGTACTCTCTCCCTGCAAGTCTCCGGTCAAAGCTGTGGCAGTGCAGCAGACCTTGGACAATCTGATCCGCCTGGGTGCGGTCGTTCTGGTGCCAGAAAATCAGCTTGGCAAGGGACGTTACTCCATTTACTTTGTGGTACCAAAGAAAGGAGGTTCTGTACGGCCTATCCTCGTCCTCAAAGGGGTCAATCGGGCCTTGAAAGTTCGGCACTTTTGCATGGAGACTCTCCGCTCTGTTATAGCGGCAGTGAAGGCAGGGGAGTTCCTGGCATCCTTGGACATCAAGGAAGCGTACTTGCATATTCCCGTCTGGCCTCCTCATCAACGCTTTCTGCGTTTTGCAGTCCTGGGCCGACACTTCCAGTTCAGAGCCCTCCCGTTCGGGTTGGCTACTGCTCCGCGGACCTTCTCCAAAGTAATGGTGGTCATCGCGGCGTTCCTGCGAAAGGAAGGAGTACAAGTCCATCCTTATCTGGACGACTGGTTGATCCGAGCCCCCTCTTATGCAGAGTGCGGCAAAGCTGTGGACCGGGTGATTGCTCTTTTGAGCTCCCTGGGGTGGATCATCAACTGGGAGAAAAGCCAGCTGCGCCCGACTCAGTCCCTGGAGTATCTGGGAGTTCGATTCGACACCCAAGTGGGCAGAGTGTTCCTGCCGGACAATCGGATTGTCAAACTTCAGGCTCAGGTGGACCAGTTCCTAGTAGCCTCTCCTCTTCGGGCTTGGGACTATGTGCAGCTGTTGGGCTCTATGACGGCCACGATGGAAGTAGTGCCCTGGGCCAGGGCTCATATGAGACCACTACAACACTCTCTGCTGCAGCGCTGGACTCCGGTGTCGGAGGATTATGCTGTGCACCTTCCCTTGGACCCAGCAGTGCGCAAGGCGCTGAGCTGGTGGCTGAAGACAGACAAGTTGTCTGCAGGAATGTCTCTTGTGACCCCGGAGTGGATTGTCATCAGGACGGACGCCTCTTTGACGGGCTGGGGAGCCCACTGCTTGGGAAGGACAGCGCAGGGGCTCTGGTCTCCTGCAGAGGCAAAGTGGTCTGTCAACCTCCTGGAACTAAGAGCCATTTGGTTGGCGCTTTTGGAGTTCCTCCCGGTACTGGCGTTGAAGCCAGTACGGGTCCTGTCGGACAATGCCACGGCTGTGGCCTATGTCAACCGCCAGGGAGGTACCAAGAGCGCCCCTCTAGCCAAGGAGGCCATGAATCTATGCCAGTGGGCGGAAGCGAACCTGGAACAGCTGTCGGCGGCCCACATTGCCAGAGTCATGAATGTCAAGGCGGACTTTCTCAGTCGCCATACCTTGGATCCCGGAGAGTGGCAGTTATCGGTTCAGGCATTCTTGGACATCACGAAGCGCTGGGGCCAGCCAAGCCTAGATCTGATGGCGTCATCGGCCAATTGCCAAGTGCCGCACTTTTTCAGCAGAGGACGGGACCCTCGATCCCTGGGAGTAGATGCTCTTCTCCAACAGTGGCCGACACAGGAGCTTCTCTATGTGTTCCCGCCCTGGCCCATGTTGGGCAGGGTGCTAGACCGGGTGGCAAAGCATCCGGGCCGGATAATCCTGGTGGGTCCGGACTGGCCCAGACGTCCCTGGTATGCGGACTTGATCAGGCTCTCAGTGGACGATCCTCTGCGGCTGCCAGTGGAGCAGGGCCTGTTGCATCAGGGTCCCGTGGTGATGGAGGATCCCTCCCCCTTTGGTCTTACGGCCTGGCTATTGAGCGGCAGCGTCTGAGGAAGAAGGGCTTCTCAGACAAGGTCATCGCCACTATGCTGAGAGAGAGGAAGCACTCTACTTCTACTGCTTACGCCAGGGTTTGGCGTACCTTTGCAGTGTGGTGTGAAGCAGGCTCACTTTCTCCCTTCACTGCTCCAATTTCTTCAGTGTTGGCGTTCCTGCAAGAAGGTCTGGAGAAAGGCCTGTCGCTCAGTTCTCTTAAAGTCCAGGTAGCGGCTCTGGCTTGCTTCAGGGGCCGCCTGAAGGGTGCTTCCCTGGCTTCGCAGCCAGATGTGGTGCGTTTTCTCAAGGGAGTTAATCACCTGCGCCCTCCTCTGCGCTCAGTGGTGCCTGCGTGGAATCTCAACCTGGTGCTAAGAGCCTTGCAGAAGCCGCCTTTTGAACCCTTGTCGAGGGCATCTCTGAAAGACCTGACGTTGAAAGCAGTGTTTTTGGTGGCTATCACTTCAGCCAGAAGAGTTTGCGAGCTCCAGGCACTTTCATGTCGAGATCCCTTTCTGCAGTTCACTGAGGCAGGAGTGTCTATTCGCACAGTGCCTTCCTTCCTGCCCAAGATTGTTTCTCGCTTCCATGTGAATCAGCAGCTCTGTCTCCCTTCCTTTCGTAGGGAGGACTACCCAGAGGAATACTCTGCTCTCAAATATCTGGATGTGAGACGAGTCATCATCAGATACTTGGAAGTGACCAATGATTTCCGGAAGTCGGATCATCTGTTTGTCCTGTTTGCAGGTCCTCGTAAGGGTCTGCAGGCTGCTAAGCCTACAGTGGCAAGATGGGTCAAGGAAGCCATTGCAGCGGCTTATGTGGCTGCGGGGAAGGTGCCGCCTATCCAGCTGAAGGCTCACTCCACTAGAGCTCAGGCGGCCTCGATGGCAGAGGCCGGGTCCGTCTCCTTGGAAGAGATTTGCAAGGCGGCAACTTGGGCATCGGCCCATACCTTCTCCAGACATTACCGCTTGACTGTGGCTGCTCGGGCGGAGGCCCGGTTTGGAGCTTCAGTGTTGCGGTCAGGGATTTCAATGTCCCGCCCTGGGTGAGTACTGCTTCGGTACATCCCACCAGTCTATGGATTGATCAGCATGATGATATGGAAGGTAAAATGATGTATCATACCTGATAATTTTCTTTCCGTTAATCATAGCTGATCAATCCATAGCCCCTCCCAGATATCTGTACTGTTTATATTCTGGTTGCATTTCAGGTTCAGGTTTAGTCTTCAGTTCCTGTTCAGGAGGACTTCGTGTTCAAGTTTTTTCAATTGGATTCTTCAAGAGTTGAGACGAGTTTGTGTTACAGTGAGATGCTGCATTCCTCTCCCCTCCGTTTTACGGGGCTGGATTGAGACTTAAATTCTGCCGGCGCTCCCTCCCGCTTCGTGCGGCTGTAGGGCAGCTTTGTACCCCTCCCGCTTCGGCGGTGTTAGGGTCAGTCAGCTCCTCCCGCGGTTGCAGAATAAGCCAAATCCCCCCGCATCGGCGGGTGTGGTGTCCCTCCCCCGCTCCGCGGGGATGAGCTGGACGGATTCCCCTCCCCCACTTGTGTGGGGATGAGCTGGGTTAATTCCCCTCCCCCGTTTCGGCGGTGGTGAGCTGGGCAGAGTGTCCCTTTGTGGGTGTAATTCTCTAAGTGCTGAGTCCTGCGGATGGAGCTTGGATATCGACATACTGAGGAGTTTCCGGCAGCACATGACCACATATAGGGAGGCAAAAGGATTGCTCTCTATCTCCACCTGCTGGTAGATGGACACAACCCACCAGTCTATGGATTGATCAGCTATGATTAATGGAAAGAAAATTATCAGGTATGATACATAATTTTACCTTTTGAACCTGTTGTTTTCATGCAAAGGGAGGACATGTGGGTCACCTAAAACTTCATGTAAAGAGTTATCCTTTGATGGAACTGAGTGGTTTGAAAACAGACCTATCATTGTTCATTTTTGTATATGAAAAATGACCATAGCAATCTATTGCACTTCCTCCTCTGACAAGGAATTGGAGGAAAACTGACATCTATACTTGCAGCATATTGAAGGCTTATCTAGTAAGCCACCTTTGGTATATGCAGTCCTGTAACTTATAAATGTGTCTTATTGATCTGTTGCTATCAGAGAAAGACAATTGCAGGGAAGTAAACCTCATATTAAGCCATTCAACTTATGACTTTGTATTTTAAAGGTTGTCTGGCTTGTCAGTGAAACATTCAACTACAGTGCAATTGACCGTGCCAAATCAAGAGGTAAAAAATATGCATTAGAAAAAGTACCAACATTTGGAAGAAAATTTCATCGTATAGGACTACCTCCTAAGGTAAGTTGCACTTATTTCAACAAGCTAAAAAAATACACTGAAAACTAAAAAAATGTAAACAGAATAATAGCATCTCATCTATTTTTTTTTAATTAGAAAGGCAGTCTGGATTGATTTTTAAATTTTGTTAATCATTTTTTGGCCATCAAATGTAGCACTTGTTTTATACATAGAGCATTTATCAGCAGACATGCATCATGAGCTTCAATCATCATTAATGTATGAACTGAACTCCTCCACTGCCTAAATGTAGGTGGATGATCCTGAGTCCAGTGTTGCAAGATATAGTTTTTGCCGACTATACACACTTGAGATAAGAGAGAACACCTACCACTAGAAAGGAGACTACAAAGGTCCACTTTCCCAAGTAAAATACCTGATGAAGAGGGTGTTCTGCCCCCGGCAGCCTTATACTAGTCTTTATAGAGTAGCTCTAAAATGTGTCTGATTCTTTAATGTTATTCTCACTTAGGATTTTTTAGTGCTGCAATCACTTCATGCAATGATATGTGAGCAATGCATTGTGTGTAATGTAATCTCATGTATACTATAGCCACCCTTGTGTGTTTGTGTAAGCTTAGTGGTCTGTTATCCTGCAGAGACCTCCTCTCTGTCTCGGCCGAACTTGATTCATTTGTCTACCTGCTGTCATTTTCTGATTATTCCTACTATCTTCATTCTGATGGGTCAACAGGGTATGACCTTTCTCTCCAATCAAGAACTGCCCTCTATGGACCACCCCTGCAACCTGTTCTTTCCCTATTGGTCCCTTTATCTCATCCCTGCTGGTCTTGTGGGTGTTCTTCTTGACCTCTCCTGCAGTGAACATGTCTTTTTATCTCTCTCTGTCTCTCTAAATATTGCACGAGTCAGCATCCCAGCTCTGACAACTCCATTACCTCTGCCATAAAGCTTCTTTCTCTACAAATTTCCACCTCCACCCACCAATACAGTTTTCAGAACTACAAAGTCTTTTGCCTTGGGGCAGTAAGTTCTGAGAATCTATGAACTACGAGTAAATTAGCTACATTTATTCAAAAAAAGTAAACTTCAGAAAAAGATAAGACCTGTGATGTTTGCTGACATGCCAAGGTTATACTCTCTGGTTCTTTTAGCACGTGTCTGCTTTAAGAGGATATTACATTTTAAGAGACCAGAACAGAAGGTATAATTGATTTGTGTAATAATTTCTCCAAATTAGTGAGCAGTTGGTTCCAGAACCGCTATATTTTATATGACCAAATTGAATTAGATAATGTATTATCCTATATACCACATTTAGTTTGCTTCATGAGAGGTTTGATTTTGTCAAAGCCCCCTGTCAAACTTCCACCAATGTCATGGGGTCTCAATGTCCTTCTCACTCAGCTGATGAAAGCTCCTTTTGAGCCATTGAATTTCTGCCATCTGAAGTACTTGACATGGAAGGTCGTTTTCTTGGTGGCTGTTAACTTCAGCTCGTAGGGTCAGTGAGCTTCAGGCCTTAGTAGTGGATGCACCTTATACTAAGTTTCATCACAACAGAGTAGTTCTCCGCACGCACCCTAAGTTCCCTTCGAAGGTGGTGTCTGAGTTCCATCTGAACCAGTCGATTGTCTTGCCAACATTTTTTCCCCGACCCCATGCCCACCCTGGTGAAATCAGCTTGCCTTGCAAGAGAGCGTTGGCCTTTTACACTGAGTGGACGAAGCCCTTCAGACAGTCCGCCCAGTTGTTTGTTTCCTTTGATCCCAACAGGAGGGGAGTCGCCGTTCGTAAGCGCACCATTTCCAGTTGGCTAGCAGATTGCATTTTCTTCACTTATGCCCAAGCTGGACTGACTTTAAAGGGTCATGTCACAGTCATGGCTGCGTCAGTAGCCCACTTAAAATACCTGATGTGACAGTTGGTTTGAGCAGTCACTGTTGCAGAATCTGTTTGAGGTCTAGAATCCAACTTTACCCTCCTAGGCTCATTTTATTCTGTTCCAGGCTCTGCCCTCATTTAGTTGTATTTTAGGTTAGTCTGTGTTATGTCCTCGCCGTTGTGAGGCCCAATTGACCAGTGTTGTTGTTTTGGGTGAGCCTGGATGCTAGGGATTCTCTACTTGTGAGAATGGTAAACCTGCTTATCCTCGGAGAAAGCGAAGATACTTACCTGTAGCAGATATTCTCTGAGGACTGCAGGCTTCACATTCTCACAATCCCGCCCACCTCTCCTTGGGAGTTGTTTCTTCGTAGTTTAATTTTTATGCAATTGTTTTAAACTGATGAGAGGCGGAGACACTGCTGGTGGGAATGCACTCCGTGCATGTGCAGTGAGGCGCATCGCGTGCCTCAGAAGGCTCTGGAAAGTTTTGACTTTGCTGGCTATCTACCAGTTCCCGGATGACTTGGATCGTCGACCCACTTGTGAGAATGTGCAGCCTGCTGTCCTCGGAGAATACCTGCTACAGGTAAGTATCTTGGCTTTTGGTAACATGCAGCAAGAAATGAGGATGCAAGTCTTAGTCAGATATAAGAAACAATTCTGTAAAGGTTCACCTCGGTGCAATTAGCACTTACAATCACCGTGTACAGGGTAAGCCTCTCTCTGTTTGTTCTAGTTCATTTTATATGAGGGTTGCTTCTGACAATACACTCCCCATCAAACCTGCCACTATTTCATGGGACCTCAACATCATCCACTAACCCAGCTGATGAGGCTCCTTTTTGAGCCACTTGATTCATGTCATCAGAAGTACCTAACCTGTTTAAGAAAAAAAAAAGGGGGGTAGAATTTTTGAGGTTGGATTTAAATTTTGTCATCTGGTTGTTTATCATCAGGCTGTTTGAAAGTTTAGTAGTAAATGTGGTGTTTGTCAATATATAGTAGGATGTTTCCTACTACCTTCTCCAGCTCGTCAAAAAAAAAAAAATTAAACAAGAGACATGTTTATCAAACTTGTTGCCAGTTTTGCCGAAATGCAAACCTTACTCTAAATAGTAGTAGTAGTACTTCTGCTCTGCTGCTTTTCTCATTCATAACTGATCATCCATTCCACCTACCATGGTGGAATAATACATTTCATATAAGACAGAAAATCATAACAGGCAATAATTTGTCAAACGTTTATAAGAGCTTCAGGAAGCTTGACAGATTATTGCCAGTTGTGATTCTTTGTCTTAGTGAAGCTGCTTATTCCGTCAAGGTAGGTTGGAATAAATAGCCATTCTTGGGACCTACACATCTCTCTGAACAGTCATTAATGTGCTGATAGATTATACGTGTGATAGAGTTCTGGGCATAGTGAATTAAGGATCTCTGATACAGGCATATGCCAGAAACGTGGGTGTCATGTCATATCAGTAAGCTCGTTCCCAATAGTGTGGCTCTTGTGATATCCTTATCTCCTTTTGACTGTCTCTGCCTTTTCTTCTCCTATGTGGTACAGTGGAGTTCTGGTGGTGGTCTCTGTTTTATACTAAATGACTAATAATGATATCAGTAATACTAAAAGTACTGTGGTGATGTGTGCATCTCTGAGGTGAGCTTCCTTTCAATACAGTGGTGAGTGAATGAATATACAATACCTTTTGGATATTATGATTCTCAAGACTATTAACATTAGGAAATGAGAATAGGTAATAGAAGACAGTTCTTCATCTTGAATTTAACAAGTTTAGTAGCTACTGTACAGTTATCGTTCTGAAGTTGTAAAATGTTGAAAAGTTAGTTGCAGAGATGTCAGTTTGGAACAAAATAATTTTATATCTATAGGTTTAAACAAATTTCTATGGTTGATGCTATCATGATCAAAGGTCTCAGTGGATTGTATAAATAAGATGATGGATAAAGTTATAGAGCTGGTCTCAGCAGTACCATTTTAAGAGCAGAAACACTAATGACTGACAATGTTTATATTGCTGGTGTGGAGGATTCCAGTAAGGTAATGGATATAATGACGTAAATGAATTAGATCAGTAAGATCCTCAGGATTTTTAAATTTTGAGAGGTTATTAAAGTAGAATATATGAGATGATTTGGTTCTTTAACATAGTAAATAGAAGCAGGATGTTTTGCTCTGCAAGTTTGACCCCTAAGCATGCCGAAAAGGTCGTGCAGTGCATTTGACAAAATCTTTTTGTATGTTCTTGGTGTTTGAATCTGTTGTGTGGCTGTGATTTTGTGCATTTTGAATTCTGCTTTGTAAATGTTCAGGAGAGAGGAAGGCATATTTGGTTTTTGGAAGGGGTCATGATGGGTGGGGGAAGTTAAAAATCTGAGGTGTTACTTTGTTACTGTTTGCATAAATTTGTATTTTTCATCGGTTATTGGACCTCTTCATAAAGATGATTTTTCCATAAAAGGACCTCTTTTACCAAACCGCATTAGTTAGTCCCACGCGGCAGTGCTGATGAAGCCCATTCAATGTGAATGGGCGTTGTCAGCAATGCTGCACTGGGAATTGCTAGTGCAGTTTAGTAAAAAAAAGGTCCTAAATAGAAGTTTTTACATTGTTATATTTATTTTTAAAAAAAATTTAGAGATGTTTTTATTAGAAGCTGAAGTCAGTGTTACAAAGAAAAGGCAATATATATTGAACATTAGAAGCAAAATATACACTATATTAAATAAATCGCTTCTCAAACATAGAGGCCCAAACAGAAACCTCCTAATTTTTATATATAGATAGAGAGAGATATATAGATATATACCTCCCACTTGTTCCTCAATTCCCTTTCTCCAAATACCCTCTCTCCTCCACTGGACTATACAATAAAAGAAATGAACAGTAAATGTCCATAAGCAAATTCTATGAGCAATGAGCTAAGAAAGGGTTCTCGTATGCACTCCCATTTAGCCAGGGTCTAGTTATGTTGTATTGTGATCTTTTCCATGTCATCTATAAACTAAAGTTTTATAGTCCGTTTATCGATAAGTAGAAGAGTCTCCGATTTCCAGCGTGCTCCCAGAATTGGTCTATTAAGCAAGTAGATCCCCATGTCGTATGGTATCTCAAGACCCAACTAAGATTGCAGCTTATACTGCACTGTCTTCCAATAAGCATGCTTGAGACAGATCCACCAAATGTTGCATAGTTCCTCTCACTAAATTTTCTCCAATAAAGTGCCAAAACAGCAGGAAAAATGTCATGGAGTCTGGCAGTAGTAAGGTGCCAATGATATATTCATTTAACCCCATTTCTCTTCAACAAGGCATACAACAAGGATCAACAAATATGAACTCCTGTACACATATCCAGAACCGCACTTACAATATTTGCTGCCAAACCACTATCATATTTTTTTCGCCATTACTAAATGCACATTTTCTATATAACTAGTAAAAAAGGCCCGTTTCTGACAGGAACGAAACGGGCGCTAGCAAGGTTTTCCTCGGAGTGTGTATGTTTCAGAGAGAGTGTGTGTGAGAGTGACTGTGCGAGAGACAGAGAGAGTGAATGTGTGTGTGTGTGTGTGTGAGAGAGAGAGAGACTGGGTGCGAGTGTGTCTGTGAGAGAGACTGTGTGTGTGTGTGAGTCTGAGAGTGTATGCCAGGGCCCCTCCCCCCTGTTCCAGGGTTGTCGCCCCCCCCCCCCCCCCCCCCCCCCCCCCCCCGTTCCAGGGTTTTTTTTTTTACCCCTTCCTCCCAGTGTCAGGGGCGTCCCGTCCCCTCCCTCCCAGTTTCAGGGTCCATCCCCTCCCTCCCTCCATGTCCTGCCAATAGTCTTGTTCTTCTCCCCTGTATCCCCATCTCCTCTACTTCTCCTGCCCCTCCCCTCCCATATTGAACCCAAACATTGGCAGTTTTTTCTCCAGAGGATCTGTTACCTAACCCAGTCTCCTGAACCATAGCCCCAACAGTGATTCCTCCCCCAAACGCTTGCAGCATTCCATTCAGTCTTCCATACACACTCCTTGCCTTTCCATTCTACCATCAATATTCCCTGTTCATCTGCCCCCATTCATTCCATTGTGTGTGTGACTGCTACATTGGTCTTCCACTGCTGTCCTTGGGTGCCTTCAAATCCTGGGTGTCTGAGGTGTGAGATGGTCTGTGTGCTTCTGAATCATCACTGCTACCTGATTTGCCTCCTCATTCTCTTTCCTGTGGTCAGTTTCAGTCATTTAGTGTGGAACCTGTGGGGTCTCACAGGTTCTCTGGAGAGAGGCACTGCCAGGCCTTCAATCCCAGCTTCCCTGACTGCTATGAGGGCCTGTTGAACAGTTTTTACGGTGCGCGTGCACTTCTGAGGCAGCTGAAGATGTGAATAACCCAACTTCTTTTTAATTGAGCACCTGTCGTGGTCCTCACCTGGTGCGCGTCTTGGCCGCGTCCTGCCCACTGCTTGGCGCCACCTCCGTGAAGGGGAGCATCAGCCATGCTGGCTGGGCCGATGCTCCGACACCACAGTCATCGCCGTGATTGTAACGCCGGCCATCTTGGCGGCGCCGGTGCGTCGCTGTTGCCAGTGGTGCAGTTTGGAGTAGCGGCGCTGCAAGGATAGCGCTTCTCTTGCGGGTGCGGGGCCTGGGAACTGTTGCCATGCCTCCAATGCCCCGGATTGGCCACTTGCATCCTGGCTCCACCTCCTCCTGACCTGTTACTTCCGTACCTCTCGTTCCGTCGGAGGTTCCAGGCCTGTGAACGGTTGTGTTTGTCGGCGCCTGGGAGGGGGGGCGACGCATGCGCACAACAGATTGTTAGGGTCTCTGCTGCTGATTCGCCGACGAAGCTGTTACATATACGCAGTTTGGTCGTGACGTCATCACGCTTGACGCAAGGGCGTGTCCAAAAGACATGGTGAGTAGAGAGGCTTCACCAACATGAACTTACGAACCCTTTATGGAAGTGGGTGGAACTTGGGGGCTTCATTCGAATGTTGGGGTTGCGAATTATGTCCGGATGGGGCGTGTCTGGGGGCATGGCTGAGGGCGGGTGTATGAGTGAGAGTGAGTGGTGTTGACAGGCTACAACAGTACAGGGCTTCAGTGTTTCCCTGCCACACTGTGAGCTTCAGAATTGGAGGTGAGAATTATTTATATAGATTCTTATATAATTCTCAAATATTTCTTACTATGATTGCTTGCTAAATTACTATTATGTTTTATCATTATCATGTTACCCAAAATCCTTCTGTTATTACTAAATGTATACTTTCTCATGTATTCTCACTATTCATGATGTATTGTAAGCCACATTGAGCCTGCAAAGAGGTGGGAAATGTGGGATACAAATGCAACAAATAAATAAAGTTAACATCTCAGGACAAGCATGGCAATGCCTCTTCCATTGTCTTCCTCACGATACTCATATTGAGTACCTAGCTCAGTTTCCCATTTAGCTCTGGGACACATCAAGGGGCAGTCTGTCCTTAAGGTAATGATACAGTACTGAAGTTAATTTATGAGTATTATGAAAACCTTCACCTAAATCTTCCAGGAAAGTGTTCTCCCACATGACAACAGATGTAATAGATTTCAAATTTAAGAAATGAGCTGCAAATAATTTGATCACTCGACGGCAATTCATAGTCATGAGCCAGTTCTTCAAAAGGTATTAAGTCAGCGTCATCAAAAAGTTGCCCCCAGATAACTAACTGCATCAGACGCCAGGGCTTTGACCAGGTAGAAGAAGAGGGTTATCCACAATAGGAGGAAACTTTGATAACTGAAAGTCTCGATTTTGTCCTATACAATCCCAAACCTGAAGAGTATAACGAGTAGTGGGGCAAGTGGTCTTTGCAAGCACCGTACGCCGAGGAGCCACCCAGAACTAAGAGGCCAAGTTCATAGGGCCAACTCAAGTTTGCTCCAACGGTACATGTGGGTATCAATGACAGGAAAATGTGGGAGTGAGGTTTTGGAAGCCAAATTTAGGCTCTTAGGTAGAAAGCTCATATCCAGAACCTCTAGGGTAGCATTTTCCAAAGTGCTACCCATTCCATGCTCAGGGCCCAAGAGACAGGCAGAGCTCTGGAGTCTCAATGCATAGATGGAAGCGATGGTGCAGGGAGGAGGGTTTTAGATTTATAAGGAACTGAGCAACATTCTGGGGAAGGAGGAGCTCATTCCGGAATGATTGTCTCCACCTTAACCATGGTGGGACCAGGCTGCTGGCATCGGAATTTAAAAAGGAGATAGCGCAGCTTTTAAAGTAGAACCTGAGAGCAGCTTTTAAACTAGAACCTGGGGGAAGGCCGACAGTCATTGAAAAATGCATGGTTTGGAACAAGCTATCTTTCAAAGATATCAGCAAAACAGGGAAGATGTGGTGTCCCGATATTGAGGTTGCAAAAGAGACCATAGTAGATCAATAAAAATCAGACAAAAGATTGCAAATTAACACTGTAACAACAAGCATAGTTTGAAATGTCTATTTGCAAATGCCAGAAGCCTAAGAAATAAGATGGGAAAGGACTATATTGCAGTAAATGAAAAATTAGGTATAACAGGCATTTCTGAGACCTGGTGGAAGGAGGATAACCAGTGGGACACTGTCATACCAGGGTACAATTATATCATAGTGATAGGATGGATCAGATTGGTGGAGAGGTAGCATTGTATGTTAAGGAGGGCCTTCAGTCAAATAAGACTAAACATTCTGCAGGATGCAAAATACATCTTGGAATCCCTATGGATTGAAATTCCATATGTAAAGGGGAAAAGGATGAACAGACGGACGTAGAAATGTTATCAGAAATTATGGAGGTTAACAAACTGGGCAACACAATAATGGTGATTTCAATAACCCCAAATAGTGACTGGCTAAATGTAACATCAGGGCATGCTAGGGAGTCAAAATTCCTTGATAAATTCAAGGACTGCTTTATGGAGCAGTTGGTACAGGAGCCAAAAAGAGAAGGAAACATTCTAGATCTAGTCCTTAGTGGAGCGCATGATCTGGTGCATGAGGCAGTGGTGCTGGGGCCACTTGATAACAGTGATTATAATAAGATCATATTTGATATTGGCTTTGGAGTAAGTACACACAGGAAATCCAATACATTAGCATTTAACTTTCAAAAAGGAGACTATGATAAAATGAGAAGAACAGTGAAAAAAATCTTAGAGAAGCTGCGAAGGCCAAAAATTTACATCAGGCTTGGATGCTGTTCAAAAATACCATCCTGGAAGCCCAGGCCAAATATATTCCATGTATTAAAAAAGGAGGAAGGAAGACCAAACGACAGTTGGCATGGTTAAAAAGTGAGGTGAAGGACGCTATTAGATCAAAAAGAAAATCCTTCAGAAAATGGAAGAAGGAACCGACTGAAAATAATAAGAAACAGCATAAGGAATGGCAAGTCAAATGCAAAGCGCTGTTAAGGAAGGCAAAGAGGGACTTTGAAAAAAGATTGCATTGGAGGTAAAGACATATAGTAAAAACTTTTTTAGGTATATTAAAAGCAAAAATCCAGCAAAAGAATTGGTTGGACCGCTAGATGACCGAGGGGTAAAAGTAGCAATTAGGGAAGACAAAGCCATAGCGGAGAGATTATATGAATTCTTTGCATTGGTCTTCACAGAGGAAGATTTGGGAGAGATATCGGTGCCAGAAATGGTATGCATATCTGACGAGTCAAAGAAACTAAATGAAATCTCTATAAACCTGGAGGATTTAATGGCGCAATTCGACAAATTGAAGAATAGCAAATCTCTTGGAGTGGATGGTATTCATCCCAGAGTACTGATAGAATTGAAAAATGAACTTGCAGAACTATTGTTAGTAATATGTAATTTTATCTTTAAAATCAAGCATGGTACCTGAAGACTGGAGGGTGGCCAATGTAATTCCGATTTTTAAGAAAGGTTACAGAGGACATCCGGGAAATTATAGACTGGTGAGCCTGACGTTGGTGCTGTGCAAAATGGTAGAGACTAATATAAAGAACAAAATTACAGAGCCTATTCAAAAGCATGGATTAATGAGACAAAGCCATCATGGATTTAGGAAAGGGAAATCTTGCCTCACCAATCTATTACATTTCTTTGAAGGGGTGAACAAACATGTGGATAAAGGTGAGCTGGTCTGGATTTTCAGAAGGCGTTTGACAAAGTACCTCATGAAAGACTCCAGAGGAAATTGGAGAGTCATGGGATAGGAGGTAGTGTTCTATTGTGGCTTAAAAACTGGTTAAAAGATAGAAAGCAGTGCATAGGGTTAAATAGTATCCTCAATGGAGAAAGGTAGATAGTGGGGGTTCCCCGGGGGGTCTGTGCTTTGACCGCTGCTTTTTAACATATTTATAAATGATCTAGAGATGGGAGTAACTAGTGAGGTAATTAAATTTGCTGATGACACAAAGTTATTCAAAGTTGTTAAATTGCAAGAGGTTTGTGAAAAATTACAAGGGGACCTTATAAGACTGGGAGACTGGGCATCTAAATGGCTGATGATGTTTAATGTGAAAAGTGATGCATGTGGGAAAGAGGAACCCAAATTATAGCTACGTAATGAAAGGTTCCACATTAGGAGTCACCGAACGGAAAAGGGATCTAGATGTCATCGTTGATTGAAAACCTCTTGTTCAGTTTTCTGCGGTGGCTAAGAAAGCAAATAGAATGTTAGGTATTATTAGGAAAGGAATGGAAAACAAAAATGAGTATGTTATAATGCCTTTGTATTTCTCCATGGTGCGACCGCACCTTGGATATTGTGTTCAGTTTTGGTCACTTCATCTCAAAGATATTGTGGAATTAGAAAAGGTGCAGAGAAGGGTGACAAAAATGATAGAGTGGATGGGACGACTTCCCTATGAGGAAAGGCTGAAGCGGCTCTTCAGCTTGAAGAAAAGACAACTGAGGGGAGATATGATAGAGGTCTATAAAATAATGAGTGGAGTGGAACAGATAGAAATGAATCACTTGTTTACTCTTTCCAAAAATACTAGGACTAGGGGGCACGCAATGAATCTACAAAGTAGTAAATTTAAAATGAATCTGAGAATTTTTTTTTTAACTCCAGGTATAATTAAACTCTGGAATTCATTGCCAGAGAATGTAGTAAAAGCGATTATCTTAGCTAGATTTTAAAAACGTTTTGATGTTTTCCTAAAGGAAAAGTCCATAGACCATTATTAAAATGGATTTGGGAAAAATCCACTTGTTTCTGGGATAAGCAGCATAAAATGTCTTGCCAGGTACTTGTGACCTGGATTGACCACTGTTAGAAACAGTGTGCTGGGCTTGATGGACCTTTGGTCTGTCCAAGTATGGCAATACTTATGTGCTAACTCAGAGAGGTTTGTAAAAGTTTCATATAATAATTGCAGTATCAATCCTTCAATAAAAGCAATTAGATGGAGGCCCTCGTCTCCCTCAGGTAACCCCAGTATTCGAATGTTATTTGTACTGTGATTGCTTGCTTCCTCTAATTCTTGCTTCAAAACCTCTGTGGCCTCACTAAGAAGACGAATTTGGGCCATGTCGTCCTCCAGGACTACAACACGTAATTGCACAGGTTGCTCCTGGGAGGCACTTTGATGTTGTCCTCTTCCACCTATAATTCTCTTATGTTTGTATTTTCATGCATCATATTCTTAAGTGCAGCAGACTGACGTGGTTGAGTCTAGGAGATATCTAAAATTTCCTGCTGTCGCCATCTTGATTGGAATTGGAAGGTTTGACTTTGTCTCCCTCTTCCTATCATTGCAAATGCTGAATCTATTTTTTTCTGCTTGCCACTAGCTATTAGTGCAACTCGAGTTGCACATTTGGATGATAGAAATTGCAATGATATGGCATGAAGAGTGGAATAATTTTGGTACCACGGCTTCAGGCAGCCGTTTTGGTGTAGGTTCAACCTCTCCTCCTCCCCATTCTCTATTTCTGTGGATAACACTCTCATCCTTCCTGTCTCATCAGCTCGTAACCTTGGGGTCATCTTGGACTCCTCCCTCTCCTTCTCTGCACATATTCAACAGACTGCTAAAACCTGTCGTTTCTTTCTCTATAATATCAGCAAAATTCGCCCTTTCCTTTCTGAGCACACTACCAGAACCCTCATCCACGCTCTTATCACCTCTCGCTTAGACTATTGCAACTTGCTTCTCACAGGTCTCCCACTTAGCCATCTCTCCTCTTCAATCTGTTCAAAATTCTGCTGCACGACTAATATTCCGCCAAGGTCGTTATGCTCATATTAGCCCTCTCCTCAAGTCACTTCACTGGCTTCCTATTCGTTTCCGCATACATTTCAAACTCCTCTTGTTGACCTATAAGTGCATTCACTCTGCAGCTCCTCAGTACCTCTCCACTCTCATCTCTCCCTACATTCCTCTCTGGGAACTCCGTACACTGGGTAAATCTCTCTTATCTGCACCCTTCTCCTCCACTGCTAACTCCAGACTCCGTTCCTTTTATCTTGCTGCACCATATGCCTGGAATAGACTTCCTGAGCCGGTACGTCAAGCTCCATCTCTGACCATCTTCAAATCTAAGCTAAAAGCCCACCTTTTTGATGCTGCTTTTAACTCCTAACCCTTGTTCACTTGTTCAGAACCCTTATTTTACCATCCTCATTTTAATATTCCCTTATCTCTTGTTTGTCCAGTTTGTCTGTCCTAATTAGATTGTAAGCTCTGTCGAGCAGGGACTGTCTCTTCATGTTCAAGTGTACAGCGCTGCGTACGTCTAGTAGCGCTATAGAAATGATAAGTAGTAGTAGTAAGCTTGTGTTCTTAACCTCATACTCAGTCTTGTGTGTAAGTATTTTGTTGTCACTTGCATCTGTAAATTTAAACTCATCTCCTCATTGTTGTCTTGATAGTACTTGCTGCCTTATTTATTTTGTTATGGTAAAGATCCATATTTATACTTCTCAACTCCTGGTTACTAGAACCATTTCCATGGCCTCCATACATATTTGTATATGCTATGTTTATATTGCTTGCTTTTGAAATTCTTTAGAAAAGTGAGACGCATCAGCATCAGGTCTTGGGTAAACTTGATTTGCTTTGTTAGTTGTCTGTCTATCAAAAAAATATTATTTACCAGTTATTGTATTTTTTATAGGTTGGCTCCTTCCAACTGTTTGTTGAAGGATACAAGGAAGCTGATTATTGGCTCAGGAAATTTGAAACTGATCCTTTGCCTGAAAATACCAGAAAACAACTTCAGTCTCAGTTCGAGAGATTGGTTATCTTGGATTATGTCATTCGAAACACAGGTATTTCACGTGCTGAACCATAATTTGTTGTCCCTAGTTTACATATGATAGGACTTTTCACACCTATTTGCTAGGGTTATGTATTCATTTTTCTGCCAAATGGTAAAATGCAGCAAACAGACTGAACCAAAAATCTATTCGTCTGGCAGCCATTATAGTCTATGAGGCCTTGAAAAGAGCACTTTGTTTGCTTAGCTAGTGTGAGGGCTAAATGGAGATTATACCCATCATCCTTGGGAGGAGAGGTTAGACTTGTAGCTGAAGCCAAAGGCACTGAATAGTCAAGGTAGAAGCCAGTGAATAATTATCCTTTGGGCAGCAGAGTGACAAGCCCTTGGAGGAACCTATTAGACCATCATTTGTTCCCTTGTCAAAGGGACACCCCATGCTGGGCCAGTGGTCCCTTTTAGGGGCATGTCGTGCTTTTTTTTCTTGCCCAGAGAATAACTTTTTACTGGCATTTACTTTGCCTGCACAGCTCCTGTGGCTTCAGCTGTAATTCCCTAGCCTCTGTTTTTGAGGGTCACGAGTTCAATCCCATGTGTTCTTAACAGATAAAGTGGAGTCACTTTGGGAAGGGACAAGAAGAAACAGGAGTCACTTGACCTACTATGCTGAAAATGCTTGGCAAATAGCCAGACAGCCCATTCCAAATCTCAGTTCCAAAACCCATGGCTGTTCTGTTATGAATCTGAGACCAGCACATTTCCTTATTTCTCTATTTCAGTGGAAGAGAAGCTCGATTTAAAGGAAGTATAAACTACAGAGGGAAAAGGAGTAAAATTACCAGGCTTAGATTGAGAGAAAGCAAAGAATATATGAGGGGGTCAGGTACAGAGGGACTAGGCAGTGATTTGAGTTTTTTTGTCATGGGGAAGTCAGGCTCTATGGTGCTGCACAGACAGAATCCGTAGTGAGAAGCTTAATAGAAAATAAAATAAGACCTGCCAGTATTGGTGGTGCTTTTCCCCTCCTCTAGTGCTTTGGAGTCTTCTGCCAGTGTTGGTGCTTCTTTTCCTCTCTCCCATTCTCTTGGGGCCTTTAATACATCATTTTTGCTGCTTTACTCATTTCATGATGACTTAGGTCTTCTTGCTGCTGTTAGTGCCCTTTGTCCCTCTGTTGGTGTCATGGGATCTTTGTGTCATTCCTGATGTCTACTCCTACACTACTACTAATTTCTATAGCGCCACTAGACGTATGCAGCGCTGTATACTGAACCTGTAAGAGACAGTCCCTGTTCAACAGAACTTACAATCTAATCAAGACAGACAAACAGGACAAATAAGGGATAAGGGAATTACTTAAGGTGGGAATTATAAAGCAGACATGGGTACTGAACAAGTGAATAGGAGTTAGGAGTTAAAAGCAGCCTCAAAAAGGTGGGCTTTTAGCCTAGATTTGAAGACTTCCAGAGCTGGAGCTTGATGTATTGATTCAGGAAATCTATTGCAGACGTAAGGTGCAGCAAGATAAAAGAAACAGTTTCTGGAGTTCCTGGGGACGAGTGTAGAGAGAGAGAAGAGTGGAGAGGTAATGAGGAATTGCAGAGTGAAGGCACTTGTAAGTCAGTAAGAGGAGGTTGAGTGGAACTGGCAGAGTTGGGAAGAGTGAGTGCTGAGCAGTGAGCAGGCATTCCGGGAGGCAGTGATCCCTGACATCACCTGGGACCTTTTGTGCTACAAAACTGTGCGCCCCTCTGCGGGAAGCTGGAACCGACAGTGTTGGGAAGAGTGCTGAGCGGTGAGCAGGCATTCCAGGAGGCAGTGATCTCTAACATCACCGGGGGTGTTTTGCACTATAAAACTCTGTGCTTTTCTGTGGGATGTGGGTGCATAGCCATGGGTGCGTGCCCGAAAGAGTGTGATCAAAGGGGAACACCCCTTCAGAGACACTTGAACAGGGAACTTTGCCCTTAAACATGAGGAAGTGTAAAGGAGGTCGACTGCGAGGATCATCAGGAGCAGTTGGTATGGCGTGAGGTCCAATGGATTTGCATCTGCAACATGTTAAATTCCCTCTCCTAAAACTGTGAGTAATGTCTCTTCTTCTCTGGCCTCATTGTCATCGAGTGGTACAACTCCACCCCCCTCCCCCCAAACTGGATTGAGTGAGACTCTGTTGCCGTCAAACTATGGTGGCAGTGGATCTCCAGTTGTCCTTTGGTGGTCAGAGGAATACTTTTCCTCTATTGTTTACCTGTTCCTGAACCAGTAACAATTTCAGTCTCTTCTACCCTTATTTCTTCACCACCTTGTTGATTACTTTTTCTTCAAAGGAAAATAAGATGGCAGTATTGAGAGCTTATTTTCCAAAAAAAGAATCCCGAAGTGGCCAAGGAGTCTTAGTAATATATTGTGGTTTACCATGTTGAATGCACTCGACATGTCAAATTTGAGGAGAAGTATGCTTTTACCGGTAGCTATTTCCTGCTTGAATTTAGACTGGGGAGTGACTAGTACAGTTTCGATGCTGTGGTGGGGGCGGAATCCTGATTGTGAGTCGTGTAGTATTGAGAACTTGTCCATGTAGTCAGTAAGCTGTTTGGTCACCAAGCCCTCCATCAGTTTGGTTACTAGTGGGATAGATGCCACTGGGCGGTAATTGGTGAGATCATTTATGTTTTTCTTGATGTCCGGATATAGACTGGGTTAATGTAACATCGGTACACGCTAGGGAGATAAAATTTCTTGATGAAATCAAGGACAGTTTCATGGAATAGCTGGTTCAGGAGCCGACGAGAGAAGGAAAATACTAGACTTGTCATTAGTGGAGCTCATGATCTGGTGTGAGGGGTAAGGGTGCGAGACCCGCTTGATAACAGTGATCATAATATGATCAATTTTGATATTGGCTTTGAAGTAAGTGATCTTAAGAAATCAAATACACTAGCGTTTAACTTTAGAAAAGGTGATTACGACAAAATGAGAAGAACGTTGAAAAAAAGACTGAAAGGAGCAGCTCACAGGGTAAAAAAACTTGAATCGCATGGAAACTGTTCAAAAACACCATCCTAGTGGTACAGGACAAATATATTCCGTGCATTTGAAAAAGAGGAAAAAAGACCAAACATAAGGTAAAGGAAGCCATTAGAGCCAAAAAAACAATCCTTCAGAAAATGGAGAAGGGAGCCAACTGAAAATAATAAGATAAAACATAAGGAATGCCGAGCCAAATGCAAAGCGGAGATAAGGAGGGCGAAAAAGGACTTTGAAAAAAAATTAGCATTAGAAGCGAAAACACATAGTAAAACTTTTTTTTACATACATCAAAAGCAGGAAGCCGGCTAAAGAATCGGTTGGGCCACTGGCCGACAGTGGTGTTAAAGGGGCGATCAGGGAAGACAAAGCCGTAGCAGAGAAGTTAAATGAATTCTTTGCTTCTGTCTTCAACGAGGAGGATTTGGGAGGGACATTGGTGCCGGAAAGGGTATTTGAAGCGGGCGAGTCAGAGAAACTAAACAAATTCTCTGTAAACTTGGAGGGTCAGTTCTGCAAACTGAAGAGTACTAAATCACCAGGACCGGATGGTATTCATCCAAGAGTATTAATAGAACTGAAAAATGAACTTGTAGAGTTACTGCTAGTAATATGCAATCTATCCCTAAAATAAGGTGAGGTACCGGAAGACTGGAGGGTGGCCAATGTAACGCCGATATTTAAAAAAGGTAACCACTCGCCTCCACCTACCCTCCTCTCTTCCTTCCCGTTCACATTAATTGATTTGATTTGCTTACTTTATTTATTTTTGTCTATTAGATTGTAAGCTCTTTGAGCAGGGACTGTCTTTCTTCTATGTTTGTGCAGCGCTGCGTACGCCTTGTAGCGCTATAGAAATGCTAAATAGTAGTAGTAGATCCCGGAAATTGTAGACTGGTGAGTCTGACGTTGGTGCTGGGCAAAATGGTAGAGGCTATTATTAAGAATAAAATTACAGAGCACATACAAAAACATGGGCTCATGAGACAAAGTCAGCACGGATTTAGTGAAGGGAGGTCTTGCCTCACCAATCTACTGCATTTTTTTGAGGGGGTGAACAAACGTGGACAATGGGGAGCCGGTGGATATTGTGTATCTGGATTTTCAGAAGGCGTTTGACAAAGTGCCTCATGAAAGACTCCAGAGGAAACTGGAGAGTCATGGGATCGGAGGTAGGGTATTATTCTGGATTACGAGCTGGTTGAAAGATAGGAAGCAGAGAGTAGGGTTGAATGGTCAGTATTCCCAATGGAGAAGGGTAGTTAGTGGGGTCCCGCAGGGGTCTGTGCTGGGACCGCTGCTTTTTAATATATTTATAAATGACCTAGAGATGGGAGTAACTAGTGAGGTAATTAAATTCGCAGATGACACAAAGTTATTCAGGGTCGTCAAGTCACAGGAGGAGTGTGAAAGATTACAGGAGGACCTCGCGAGACTAGGAGATTGGCCGTCCAAACGGCAGATGAAGTTCAGTGTTGACAAGTGCAAAGTGATGCATGTGGGAAAGAGGAACCCGAATTACAGCTATGTCATGCAAGGTTCTGCGTTAGGAGTTACAGACCTAGAAAGGGATCTGGGAGTCCTCGTGGATAAGACGTTGAAAACGTCTGCTCAGTGTGCTGCGGCGGCTAAGAAGGCGCACAGAATGTTGAGTTTTAGGAAAGGGATGGAAAACAAACACAAGGATGTTATAATGCCGTTGTATCGCTCCATGGTGAGACCGCACCTTGAGTATTGTGTTCAGCTCTGGTCACCGCACCTCAACAAAGATATAAAGGAATTGGAGAAGGTGCAGAGAAGGGCGACGAAAATGGTAAAAGAGATAGGAGGACTTCTTTATGAGGAAAGGCTAAGACGGTTAGGGCTCTTCAGCTTCGAGAAGAGGCGGCTGAGGGGTGATATGATAGAAGTCTACAAAATAATGAGTGGAATGGAGCGGACAGATGTGAAGCATTTGTTTACACTTTCTAACAATAATAGAACTACTACTACTACTTAACATTTCTAGAGCGCTACAAGGGTTACGCAGCGCTGTACAAATTAACGAATAAGGACGGTCCCTGCTCAGAAGAGCTTACACTCTAAAAGACGAAATGTCAAGTTGGGGTAGATGAGATTTCCTGAGAAGAGATGACGTGATTAGGTGCCGAAGGCGACATTGAAGAGGTGGGCTTTGAGCAATGATTTGAAGATGGGTAGGGAGGGGGCCCAGCGTATGGGCTCAGGGAGTTTGTTCCAAGCATGGGGTGAGGCGAGGCAGAAAGGGCGAAGCCTAGAGTTGGCGGTGGTGGAGAAGGGTACTGAAAGGAGGGATTTGTCTTGAGAGCGGAGGTTACGGGTAGGGACGTAAGGGGAGATGAGGGTAGAGAGGTAAGGAGGGGCTGCAGATCGAGTGCATTTGTAGGTGAGTAGGAGAAGCTTGAACTGTATTCGGTATCTGATCGGAAGCCAGTGAAGTGACTTGAGGAGAGGGGTGATATGAGTATATCGGTTAAGGCGGAAGATAAGACGTGCGGCAGAGTTCTGAATGGACTGAAGGGGGGATAGATGGCTAAGTAGGAGGCCGGTGAGGAGTAGGTTGCAGTAGTCAAGGCGAGAGGTAATGAGAGAGTGGATGAGAGTTCGGGTGGTGTGCTCGGAGAGGAAGGGGCGAATTTTGCTAATGTTATAGAGGAAGAAGCGACAGGTCTTGGCTATCTGCTGGATATGCGCAGAGAAGGAGAGGGAGGAGTCGAAGATGACACCGAGGTTGCGGGCAGATGAGACGAGGACGATGAGGGTGTTATCAACTGAGATAGAGAGTGAAGGGAGAGGAGAAGTGGGTTTGGGTGGGAAAACAATAAGTTCAGTCTTGGCCATGTTCAGTTTCAGGTGGCGGTTGGACATCCAGGCAGCAATGTCGGATAAGCAGGCCGATACCTTGGCCTGGGTTTCCGCAGTGATTTCTGGTGTGGAGAGATAAAGCTGGGTGTCGTCAGCATAAAGATGATAGTGGAAACCATGAGAAGAGATCAGGGAGCCTAAGGAAGAGGTGTAGATTGAGAAAAGAAGGGGCCCAAGGACAGAGCCTTGAGGAACTCCAACAGAGAGCGGGATAGGGGAGGAGGGCGAACCATGAGAGTGTACTCTGAAGGTACGATGGGAGAGATAGGAGGAGAACCAGGAGAGGACAGAGCCCTGGAACCCAAAGGAGGACAGTGTGTCAAGAAGTAGGTTGTGATTGACAGTGTCGAAAGCGGCGGATAGGTCGAGGAGGATGAGGATGGAGTAGTGACCTTTGGATTTGGCGAGGAACAGGTCATTGCAGACCTTAGTGCCGTTTCTGTCGAGTGTAGGGGGCGAAAGCCGGATTGGAGCGGATCGAGGATGGCATGAGTGGAGAGAAAATCAATGCAGCGGCTGTGAATGGCGCGTTCAAGTATCTTGGAGAGGAAGGGTAGGAGGGAAATGGGGCGGTAGTTGGAGGGACAGGTAGTGTCAAGTGATGGTTTTTTGAGGAGTGGTGTGACCATAGCATGCTTGAAGGTGTCCGGGACAGTTGCAGTGGAGAGAGAGAGGTTGAGGATATGACAGATGGTGGGGGTGATAGTAGGAGTGATGGTGATAAGTAAGTTGGTGGGGATGGGGTCTGAGGAACAGGTGGTGGATTTCGAGATGGAGAGGAGATGGGTGGTTTCCTCTTCGGTGATAGCAGGAAAAGAGGAGAAGGAGGTTGGTTGAGAGAGAGGGTTATAGGCTGAAGAGGAGGAGAAGGTTTGGTGGTGAATTCAAGGTTGATCTTCTGGACCTTGTCACGGAAGTAGTCGGCCAGAGATTGAGGAGAGAGTGAGGGGGGGGGGGTGGGAGCGGAGGGCACTTTGAGGAGGGAATTGAGGGTGGCGAAGGGACGATGTGGGTTAGAGCTGAGGGAGTTAGTTAGTTGGGTGTAATAGTCCTGTTTAGCGAGGAATAGGGATGATTGGAAGGAGGATAGCATGAATTTGAAGTGAATGAAGTCAGTATGGGCGCGAGATTTCCTCTAGAGGCGTTCAGCCAAATGGGCGCAGGAGCGAAAGTAACGGGTGCAAGGGGTCAGCCAGGACTGGAGATTGGTACACCTTGTGGGACGGGAGATGGACGGTGCAAGGGTGTCTAGAGCAGAGGAGAGAGTGGCATTGTAAGAGGAGACAGCTATGTCAACAGATTTGGAGGACATGATGGAAGGGAGGAGATCAGAGATACTAGAGGATAAGGTTGGGGGGGGTCGACAGCCTGGAGATTTCTGGATGTAGTAGTTAGTGTTGGGCGAGATTGAGGGGGAGGGTGCTGAAGTGTGAATGTGATTAGGTAGTGGTCAGAGATAGGAAGAGCTGAAACGCAGAAATTGGACGGTGAGCAAGTAGAAGAGAGGACGAGATCAAGACAGTGGCCAGATTTGTGAGTAGGGGTTGTGGGGCTCAGTTGGAGGTTGAAGGAGGAGGTAAGAGTGAGGAACTGAGAAACATAAGAGTCGGATGGGTTATCAGTGTGAATGTTAAAGTCACCAAGAATGAGGGATGGGGATGAGGGCTCAAGAAAAACGGAGAGCCAGGCATCGAAGTCAGTAAGGAAGGAAGGGAGGGATTTATCAGGGGGGCGGTAGATGACTGCAACTCTGAGTGGCAGTGGGTGGAATAGATGGATGGAGTGAACTTCAAAGGATGAGAAGCAGTGAGACTGAGGTAGGTGGAGAGGTTAAAAACTGCAGGAGGGCGAAAGTAGTAGCCAGACGCCGCCACCGCGGCCAGTTGGGTGGGGCGAATGGGAGAAAAGATAACCACCGTGGCATAGGGCTGCGATTGAGGCAGAGTCGTCAGAGGTGAGCCAAGTTTCAGTTAGGGCGAGCAGTTGAAGGGAATGGGAGATGAAGAGATCGTGGGTGAAGGGAAGTTTGTTGCAGATCGAGTGGGCGTTCCACAGGGCGCACGAGAAGGGGGGGGAGGAGGGGAATAGAGATGAGATTGGAGAAATCGTGGGGAGGTTTGCATAGATGAGATGAGGATGAGGACAGGTGTGGGGGACCTGGGTTGGGATTGATGTCACCCGCGGATAGCAGGAGAAGGAGCAAGAGAGTGCGGAGAAGGGTGGGTGAGGAAGGGCGACGAAGACGGGATGCGCTTAGGAGGAAAGGGGAAGGGTTCATGGCAGGAAGGAGGTGTTGAAGGTTGAGAGCTAGGAAGGAGGAGGACGACAGTAGGGATGGTGAGGTGGTGGAGTACAGGGGTAGGTAGGGTATTGCAGTAGTGAGCAGGACGGAAGAGGACAGGGATGGGTAGTGAGATCGTGTGGTATACAGCGGTGGGAGGGGGAAAAGATTAGGGAGGGACAGGGCAAGGAATAGGATGTGAATGGGGGCCATGAGTAGTGACTGAGGTGTTCACAGGGCAGGTGGGTGGGCTGGGAGACAGGCAGGTGAGGGTGAGCAGTTGGGCAGGGAGTGATGAGTTGGTAGGAAGATGGGCTGGGATGAAGACTGGTGGGTGGTAGTCAGTCAGTCAGGTGATTGGCTAGTAGGCAGGTTGAGTGGCAGGAGCAGGTGAGTGCAGTGGAGAGCACAGTAGCAGTACTGGAACAAGCTGGAACCAGGGAACATAAGATGAAGCTAGAATGTGGTAGATTTAAAACAAATAGGAGAAAGTTTTTCTTTACTCAGCGCATAGTTAGATCTGGAATTCGTTGCCAGAAAATGTAGTGACAGCAGTTGGCATTGCTGAGTTTAAAGGGGGTTTGGACAGATTCCTGAAGGAAAAGTCCATTGAACATTATTAATTTTAAATTTTTGTTTTTGGGTTTTTGCCGGGTTCTTTAGGCCTGGATTGGCCACTGTCGGAGGCAGGATGCTGGGCTTGATGGACCCTTGGTCTTTTCCCAGTATGGCGGTGCTTATATTCTTATGTTCTTTTGGCATTGGGGTGAGTAGGATGTTGCCATAGTCCTCTGGGAAGAGACCTTGTTGTAACATGAAGTTTAGGTGGGATGTGAGGTCTGCTATGAAGTGGTCGTGGGTGGATTTAAGTAGATGGCTGGGACAGATATCCAATTTGCAGTGGGTGTTGTTAAACCTATGAGTCGCTTGTGTAACTGATTCAGTGGTGAGGAGAGTAAATGTAGACTAGGTACGGTCAGCTGGGTATCCGTCGGGTTATATCCAGTTCGTTGTTGACGTTTTCAATGACGGTGTTGTGCTGAGGAAGTGAGTTGCATAATTTTATTATTTTTTTGTTAAAATAACTGGCAAGTTTGTCTGCGGATGGAATGTCTGTGTTGGTTGTGGTGATAGGGGTGGTGTCTAGTAGCTTATTTACGAGTTGAAATAGTTTCTTCTGATCTTTATAATCCGGTCCTATTTTAGTTTTGTAGTAGGACCTTTTGGTCTGTCTTATTGCATATTTGTATTTTCTATGTATTTGTTTCCATGCATTGAGTGTACATTCATCTTTTGTTTTTTTTCCATGCTCGTTCAGGTTTTCTGGATTGTGTTTTGAGTTTTTTAAATTCGTCATTGAACCATGGTATTGAGTTATGTCTTCTTGATATTCTTGTCTTTAAGGGCGCTATTTCATTCAGTACACTTCTGCATCTGTCATCCCAGTGAGTGAGATAATGTATGGAATCCGTTCGTGCTGTCCATCCGTTGTCATATATCTGTTGCCAGAATACTTTTGGGTCTATTTGCCCTCTCGTAGTGTAAGTTGTATGTTCTAGTGTACAATTTAATCCCTTCTTACGCCAGTTTAGGGATAAGTTCATTTTGTAGTGATCGGTCCAAGGTGTTTCTGTCCATATGATTTCTGTTATTAATAGGTTATGATCTGTGGACAGTTTGTGAGATAAGAGGTCCAGTGTGTGTCCTTTGATGTGGGTAGGTTGCATGTAAGGCCGTTTAAGATCCATGCAGGAAGTCTTTGCATTCACGTGCATCGGTGGAGTTGGGGTCTTCTAAGTGAAGGTTTATGTCACCTAGTATTAGTAAATTGGAGTTGTTTACACAAGTACTTGATATGAAGTCCGTGAAGATAGGCTGGCTTTCGTTCCAGTTACTGGGCGGTCCGTAAAACAGGACGCAGTTTAGATGATAGATCAGGGATTTATTATGGATTCTGATTGAGGCAATTTCAAGTTGGGGTGTTATGGATTCAGCAATGGTTTCGGTGGTGAATTGGGCTCGGTAGATTAGTGAATGCCTCCGCCTCTCTTTTCCATTCTGGTCCAGTGAGTGATTTTGTATCCTTGAGGTCATAGTTCAAGGATAATGTGGTCCTTTTGATCGTGGATCCATGTTTCATTAATGAAGATAAGATCGAGGTTTTCTGATCTGATCCAATCTGATGTTGTTGTTTTGTTAACTGCCGACCTAGCATTAATGTAGCCCACTTGGATATTTTGGTATGGGGCTGTTAAGTTTGATGATGTGTGGATTTTTGTTAATTGCCGTTCCTTGGATGGTGTGTGTTGTGATCTTTCTTTCAGTTTTGTTGGTATTGACCGTATTTAGATAATCATCCTTTAATTTAAGTTGGTGGTTGTCAGTTTGATGAGGTGTGGAGTGTCTGATCAGTCTTTGGTGATTTTGTAGGATGGGTATGATATTATTTTCTGTAAGTGGGATGGATAGTGATAGGTGAGTCTGTGAAAGGGAGTAGATTGCTAGGAGTATTTTGACTGTATTCATTTTGGTGTCAATTTGGAGATAGATAGATTACTCACAGTTAGATACTCGGGAGTGATGTCCTGGGCGCAGAGATTCTGTAGCACTAGATACCATATTGCTGGTAGGAGGCAGAGAGGATCCGTTGGAAAGGCAATGTAATTCTAACTAGGGCAAACAAAAGTCCAAAGTATCAACGAGACTGAATAGATGATTCAGTCCTGCGTTTTGGCACAGCAAGCGCCTGCCTCAGCAGATATATTCCAGTCTAATTGACAATGGGAAATTGTTAGCCAGTGAATGATAGTACAGGGATATCAGCTCATAAGTTACACTAACATAAAATGATGAAACAACTGTTATGCTCTGATACATAAATCTTCTCATTTCTACATGTTGTTGTTTTGATGTTACAGCTTTGTTGTAGTGTGACAAGGAATGTTTTAAGACATAGGGTGAAAGAGGCAGAAAACTGACTCAGTACAAAGAAGGAATAACTAGGATAGGTATAAACACCACAAGAAGCAGCAGTAGTCTAGCACACTTTCACCAATGAAGAACGTGGTGGATTCCAGGTATATATGTGTATATATATATTCCCTTTGTATCATTGAGGAAATGTTTGGACAAAAGATAAGTGGTGCTTTAGATTTATGGAAGTAAATTGACTTTCAGGATATTTGTACTTTTTAAAACTTTTTTTTTTTAACTGAGTGAGTAGTCTTTGTGTTCAGATATGCTCAATCAGCAGAACAAATTCCAGCCTGACTTGCTTCATCTCTGGCCCTATTCAAATCCAGGCTTAAAGCCCAGTTTTTTGAGGCTGCTTTAAAATCTTAGGGCCCTGTTTACTAAGATGTGTTATTGTTTTTAGTGCGCCTACACTTAGCATGCGTGCTAATCACTTAGACACCTATAAGGATATTGTAGGCACGCACATGATTAATGCGCCTATAATGCTGCTTAGTAAACGACCCTTAACACATTATTTGCCTGTTAATGCCCATGTTATTGTAATCATTCCCATAATAAATGACACTCCCTAGTATCTTATTTGTCCTGATTATCTATTGTAAACTCTGTTGAGCAGGGATGGTCTCTTATGTGTTTGTGTATGGCATTGCTTTTGTCTAATAGTGCTGTAGAAATAAACAGCAGTAATAATAGTATTTGAAGACTAGTAATCAAGTGGACTAGAGTGTTTTGGCATAAAATGTAAAATCCTAAGATGTTTTTAAAAATATGCAAATTATTTTTTGGCAGACAGAGGCAATGATAACTGGCTAATCAGATATGAAAACCAGGATGACGACACTGAAGATTCAGATAAGGTAAAAAGATACTGGATTTTTTTTTTTTTAATGTGCTTGGGGTTCCTTTTTTTCCTTCTATGCATTGTTTAGCTGCCAAAAAGAATAATCTGCAACTCTTTTCTGACAGGAAATAGAAACATATCTTATAGATCAGGTGATCTGTATTGATGCTTCCACAAGAATTTGAGCATGTGCTTATGGCTTCACATATGTATTTCCACCATGTTCTTCGTTGGTGAAAGTGTGCTAGACTACTGCTGCTTCTTGTGCTGTTTATACCTATCCTAGTTATTCCTTCTTCGTGCTGAGTCAGTTTTCTGCCTCTTTCACCCTATGTCTTAAAACATTCCTTGTCAGAGGACATATATAGGCATGATCCTTTGGCCGGTAGAGACAGTTTTTCTTGCATCTCTGTGCCTGAAGCACAAATCTGATGAGTGAACCAAATCTTTGATGTCATGTTCAATTAATTTAGCACTCCTAGATGTTTTAGAAGCAGTCTAGTGACTTTAAATGTGTTAGGTTAATGAAGACAGTTCCTCACAGATCATTTGGAATGCCTCTAGAAGTACTTGGACCTCTGGATGTGATTTGAATGTGAAAGGAAAGGTAGTGCTCCTGTATGCCCTCTAAGAGTACACTGAACTCGAACAGGCCATATCCAAGTTTTTAAAAAGCTCACATAACCATTTTAATTGTACTGGTATCCCGGCCCAATTGATATAATCACCACCGCTCACCCCTCCATCCCCTCCCCAAGGTCACCATCGCTCCCCCTTCCACCCCCCACCCCGAGGTCGCCAACACTCCCCCCTTCACCCCACCAGGGTCGCCACCATTCCACCTCTCCCCCCCCCCGAGGTCACCGCAGCCACTGCTCCCCCCCTCTACTTCAAGTCTCGGCGGCTATTTTGAAGAGCGATCAGGCAACGGGGGAGGGTCAGCGCCGGCAGCAGGCAGGCAAGACTGGGGATCTTTCCTGCCTACCCCGAAGCATTCGCTGGACAACCTGGGTGGCAGGAGGGGGAGGCAGGGGAGAGAGGAGAGTCGCTGGACATGGGTGGCTGGAGGGGGGGCAGGGGAGAGAGGAGAGTCACTGGACATGGGTGGCTGGAGGGGGGCAGGGGAGAGAGGAGAGTCACTGGACATGAGTGGCTGGAGGGGGGGCAGGGGAGAGGAGGGTCGCTGGACATGGGGGACTGGATGGGGGGGCAGGGGAGAGAGGAGAGTCGCTGGACATGGGTGGCTGGAGGGGGGGCAGGGGAGAGAGGAGGGTGGCTGGAGGGGGGCCAGGGCAGAGAGGAGGGTCGCTGGACATGGGTGGCTGGAGGGGGGGCAGGGGAGAGAGAAGAGTTGCTGGACATGGGTGGCTGGAGGGGGGGGCAGGGGAGAGAGGAGGATCACTGGACATGGGTGTCTGCTCACAGAGAGTCTGTGTATCGCACACATACTCTCTCACACCCACACTCTCTCTCACACACACATTGTATCTGTGTGAAACACACTTTCTCTCTCTCTCACACTCACTGTCTCTCAGATACGCAGTCGCACACACTCTCATTCTCGCACACATACTGTCTCACAGAAACACTCGCAACCAGTCACGCACTCTGTCACACACACACACACACACACACACTCGCACATTCACTCTCTCTCTCACACACAGAGACTGATTCTGAAGAACAGATTTCTTTGGATGCTATGGTTACTGTTCTGTTGCGATCTTATATGTGGTCCACGGTCCACTGCAACCGCATATTCTCGGGTGTTGAGGATTTTTTGAGGCTGGTTGCTGCCCACGCTTGGTCTTCATTGCAGGCGTCTGTTCCTCAACAATTGAGTTCTTTCTGCAGGATGGGTTGCAGAAGGGCCTGGCCTTGCACTCAGAGGTGGTGCATTTCTTGCAGAGTGCTTTACTCCTCCGCTTCTGCAACCTTCTCCATGAAACCTCTTTCGTATTCTCAGAGTCTAGCTTAGGGCTCCTTGTCTACCGAGCATTGCTTTGGACTCCTTTTGTTCCTTTGCAGAATGCTTTGCTTAGGAACTTACAAGCAGTGTTCTTGGTCTGGAGTGTCCTTGCTTTCGGTTCCTTCTTTCTTTTCCGGCTGTGGTTTGGCTTTTCTTTTTCAGCCTCTTTCTTACCTCCTTTTGGGAGGGGGATTTTCACGCGGAGTGCACGGCACTTCGTCTTCTGGATGTTCAGAGGGCTCTCCGGTATTCACAGATGTTGCATGTTTTTCAGCATTCAGCTCCTGTCTTTGTCGCTGGTTCTTGCTGTGGGACGGCAGCCTCTGGTCTGATCTGATTTTTTTCTCATTGGATTGCAGATGCTTTGTGAATTTTTTGGAAAGGTTGCATCCCGCCAGTGGCATTCCAGGCTTGTTTCATGAGTTTGCTATCTACTTCTTGGGCAGAACAGGTGCGCTTTCATTATTCAGATGCTGCCTTTGCAGCGGCTGTTATGTTTCAGGGAGCGGCGACTTCCCACCCTACTTAGAGATTGCTTTGGTACATCCCACCAGTTCTTGGTGGGATTCATCTGCTGCATACGCTAAGGAAGGTAAAATTATGCCTTACCTGCTGATAATTTTCTTTCCTTTAGTAGCAGCAGATGAATCCAGGATCCCACCATTTGTCAGCTGCACTTGTTTTGCCTATCTGTTCTTGTCCTGGTCTTTAGTTTCCAAAAAAAAAAAAAAAAAAAGAAGAGGAAGGAGAACAGAAACCACTGAAGAGGACTCCATCGCAGTTGTGGTTTCTCTTAAGTCAGACTGACGAGTTTCTGTTTTGTATGGTTAGTGAGGAAGGCTTCCTGGTTTCTTGTCTGATTCTGCTTGGTGATGAGACATGCACTGAGGTGAAGGAGGAGCTGGCTGTCTGGTATCACTGCTTTCAGCTTTGTAACCTCGATCTCCACCTGCTGGTAGATGGACACAACCCACCAGTTCTTGGATTCATCTGCTGCTACTAAAGGAAAGAAAATTATCAGTAGGTAAGGCATAATTTTTCCTTCTTATATATTATATGTCACCAATAGCTCAGAACAGTTTGCAATGGGTAATTAATCCAAAACCAGCAGCAAACATAATCTAAAATAATAAAAAAAGTACACTGAATGGCTCAGTCTGAAAGAAGTATGAAGCCTAAGCATGTTATACAAGATCATGGTGTTACATTAAAAATAGCAGTTCAAAGCAATAGCGAGTGAACAAGAAAAATGTCTGAATGGGTAATTGATACTAGGAGGAAAGATATTTTCTGTATAAACAGCACTTCAGTAATTTGTGAAATCTCAAGTAATTGTATTTGCATTTTAGTTCAGATGGCTTTGAATTATATAATGAAACTGCTACAACATTAAAAAGTTTAATGGGGAGGAAAGCCTGAGTGGATGGTCGGGGTATGGCAAGCTTATTGATGTGAAGCAAAATATGACGATGACTTGTTTGCAGAGAAATCAATGATGACATATATTACTAATACTACTACTACTACTACTATTTATTGTTTCTATAGTGCTACTAGACCAATGCAGTGCTGTACACTAAATATGTAAGAGACAGTCCCTGCTCGACAGAGCTTACAATCTAATCAAAACAGACAAACAGGACAAATAAGGGATAAGGTTATTACTTACAGACATGGGTACTGAACAGAAGAGTTAAAAGCAGCCTCAAAAAGGTGGACTTTTAGCCTAGATTTGAATACAGCCAGAGATGGGAGCTTGATAAACTGACTCGAGTCCGTGCAGTATTTTAAAAGCCAAAAATAGGATTTTAAACTCCATTTTAGCAATCAGAGATAACCAATGGAGAGATTTTAAGAGCAGTGTAATTCTGTCATATTACGATTTAAGTAGAAGTACTCTTGCTGCAATAGCCAATCCTTATTAAGGAATTTTTGGAAAGTACTGTGTAGAACGGGAAAGGGGATGGGAATTGATATACATCGTTTCTGTGGTTACAATCAAAGCAGTTTATATATTATATACAGGTACTCATTTTGTTGTGACTTGCCCAGAGTCACAAGGAGCTGCAGTAGGAATTTAACCCAGTTCCCAGGCTGCTGCACTAACCATTAGGCTACTCCTTCTAGAGTGATCAATTTTGGAGAGAACAAGAGCATGAACAACTTTTTGCATATCATTCAGAGAAAAATAGGACTGAATTTGATGCAGATGTAGTCAGATGTTTGATATGACAATCACATCACTGGTTGAATTGGTGTCAAGCCAGATCCCCAAACTACGTACTATTGGTTGACGTTTTAGATTTACCATCTAATATTGGATTTTGAGAAGGAAAAATGGAAGATTTTCCTTTCACTCAAAGCATAGTTTTTTCAGCATTTAATTTGAGTAAATGCCTAGCCAACCAGCTAGAGATTTTAGAGAAACAAAAATTGTGATCAAATAAATCATGCAGAGTTGTTAAAGGAAAAATAATTTGAGTAATTTACCCGGTGAAGTGTTTAAAAAAAATGAACAAAATTATGGATAAAGAGGAAACCTGAGGTACACCGCAGCCAGGAGAACAAACAAGGTATTTCCCCATTTTTAACAGCATTGTTTTTAATACATAATAGAAATCGAATACTGCAGATTCAGTGTGTGTGGGGGGGGGCAATATCTGGAAAACAAAATTGTGGTTTGCAATGTTTGGTTGTCTATTTGAAGCTGTTAATTTTGTTGTCCAGTAAATATAATATTACAAAAAACCCTGCCAGGTTTGAACTTAGAAGGGAAATGTCAACGTTTATATTTTCAGGGTGCTGACATCCTATTGTTTAATTGCAATCTATCTCCTTAATGGAGGGTTGCAGACTAATATTGAATTATGTCTTTATCAGTCACTGTTACCTTAATTTGGCATCCCATTGTCATTCTTTGGTTTTTATCTGCCCTTTTAATATGTTTGCCATATACAGCCAAATTCCTTCCTTCCAAAGAGCCCTTTGCGGCTTGTTTCTAGGATTATCTTTTCTTTGTACTAGGTGTTTTATCTTGTACTGTATGTATTTGAAAACAGCCCTTAACTAGTTATTGCTAGGACCATACCAAGCTATTGTGATCTTGGGCAGGTCACTTAACCCTCCATTGCCTCAGGTACAAACTTAGATTGTGACCCCTCCTGGGACAGAGAAATCTCCAGTGTACCTGAATGTAACTCACCTTGAGCTACTACTGAAAAAGGTGTGAGCAAAATCTAAATAAATAAATAGTTGTATGCTCTGTGACTTGTCCACTTCGCCTCCACGGCTGCTGCTGCCAATGAGAGAAGTAATTTTTGTGCCTCGTATTTTCAGTTTGTCCATACTGCTCAGACAGCCCTTGGTACATTGCCAGTTTACCTGTGTGACATATTCCTGCTTGCCATATAGAAAGTTTTATGTATGGATCCAGTTAACTTGGATATCATTTCTGCCTTTATCCCTTTTTTGGTTCAGTTAGAGATTTTGGTAGCTATTAGGAGTGGGTTAGGGTAAATGGTTTTTGTCATATAAACGGTGTAAATTTCATAGATTGCCTGCTAAAATGAACTTTTTTTTTTTAACCCTCCAGGGTACTGACTGGACTGGTAGTAAAGAGCCTATAATTAAAATTGCTGCTATTGACAATGGTCTGGCATTCCCATTTAAACATCCTGATGAGTGGAGGGCCTGTAAGTATTTCCAAGCCCACTGTTTAATAGTTTTAGAGGTAGAGAACTATTTTTGGGATGATTTATCTTTTATTTGGAGGAGTTGTTAAATTAATCATTAATCAGTACAGCCTTTCCTTAAGAAGTTGGGTAAGTACTTGTTGAGGTTTTTTTGTGTGTTTCAGTGTGACTTCTTCCTTTTCATGTTTACTTGATACAAAATCTACACAGTTTCTGTCTTGTGAACATTTTAGGGACATAAAGACATTACCAGAGTGCTAGTAAGGGAAACTGATTCTCTGATGAAGCAAATCGCCTAATCACACTGGTGGATGATGACATTTAATGGTATCAATAAGGAACCTGTTTTCCAGGAAAAACTTGAATGTCCCCACTGAGAAAATGTGACTAGGGTCCCTACAACTGCACACCATGAAATGAGTTGCTTTCCACAGAGAGCAGTGAACACATTTTGTCACTTAAATCTTCAGTTGTTCCTTTTTTTTTTTTCTTTACAGAATGAGCATCCGCCCCCCACCCCCACAAGGAAACACATTCCTTAATTTGTCTCTCGTGTGCTAGTTTTTTCATTGCTTTCAAAAATTTTGATTTTTTTTATACTTTGTTGGTAAGTAACTATTTCTCTGTGATGTATGGTAGGCTTCCCAAGCCAAGAAACTCTGTCGGGTATTTGCAGTTCAAAATTAATTTAATTCCAGACACTTGTATTTTGCTTTTACCATTTGATTTCAGAGCAAGTAACAAAAACAAGATAATGATAGGTTACAACAGGTTTGTAGGGGAGATAAACTCTCTGTAGTACATGCATTGCATATAGGTGTACAGTGCAGGTTTGTGCTGTTCTCCAACACACACATTAAATTCTTCTCACATAATTAAAATCTCATCAAAATACATATCGCAGGTGAGTAACTTCGCCTTACATGTCAGCATTTAGGGGTGGCCGATTACACTGTCAATGGCTGGTGTAAATGTCTGTGATTAAATGTTGCTGTTCATGTAAATGATAGTATTCAAGAATATTAGCACGCAAGTTCTATGCATACCCTCCTTGTGCCCTTCCCACTTGGATAACCCCCTTGTAGATATGGGTTATAGTTTTTATGTACTAGTGCCCAGATGATCAAAGCAAATGCAGGCGCTAGAGGCCATTAGCGCTGAACTAGCCTCCCACGTTTGATTACATCCCAGGATTGCCAGCTCTGCATGCTAAACAGGGACATTAGTATTCCTCTAGCTCAGAAGATATTCACAATAGCTCAAATGACAGAGAATAAGCCCTCAGAAACCTGTCACACTTGGTGTCAGGTTTAAAGCCTTATTTCCTTGTATTAGTTTACGTATTTACTCTAGCCAGTACTGCAGTTTTTTTTCCCTAGTTTTCAACATTAGTATTCCTCCCCATTGCTTAGCGGGCAGGGTACCAAACTAGTTCATAAATCCTATGCATGCTCAGAGCTGGCTTTACGGTTTACAGAGCATTGGGGAGGAATGAGGAACCCTGTTCAACATGAATCTGCATACTAGTAGGCCCCCCATCCCCCCAACAGAAGAGCCACAGCCCTCTCCCCACAAGGGACCCGATCTCCAAACCCCTGACAGGAGAGCGTTGGAGGTCCGGTGGACCTCCAGCCCCCATCTGGTGGTCTAGCGTGCCCCCAGGTGGTCTAGAGCAGTGTTTCCCATGTCCGGTCCTGGAGTACCCCCTTGCCAGTCAGGTTTTCAGGATATCCACAATGAATATGCATGAAAGATTTGCATATAATGGAGGCAATGCATGCAGATCAAGTTCGTGCATATTCATTGTGGATATCCTGAAAACCTATCTGGCAAGGGGTACTCCAGGACTGGACTTGGGCAACAGTGATTTAGAACAGTGTTGCCCAAGTCCAGTCCTGGAGTACCCCTTGCCAGATAGGTTTTCATGATATCCAAAATGAATATTCATGAGAGATTTGCATACAATGACAGCAGTGTATGCAAATCAATCTCATACATATCTATTGTGGATATCCTGAAAACCTGACTGGCAAGGGGGTACTCCAGGACCGACTTGGGAAACACTGCTCTAGAGACCCCACTCCCTGGTACCTTTAGATGATGGAGGAGGGAGTAGCACTCCCTGCTCCTTCCAGCGCCGCCTCCAAAATGGCAGCACCCTGTCCTGTCCAGTGCATCGTGGGATGTGCTGGGTGGGGCTTCATTACCATATAAGGGAGTTTCTTCTGTCAAGGGGTGGGGAGGGTTAGGGGTCAGGTCTCTTGCAGGGAGGGGGTCAGGTTTCTTGCAGGGTTTCGGGGAGACACTAGACTACCAGGGCCTCTATCTTGGGGGGTGGTGGTTGAGCGGGCTGGAGGTCCACCAGACGTCCAGATCGCATTGGTGTTTGGCAGGTCTGGGCTTTTTTTTGACAGCCCGGGCCTGTCAAACAACTTCTGCAGGAGGATTGTGCCTTGGGTGCATGCCCAGGCACAGTCCTCCCGCAGAAGTAATAGCATGCCTAAATTTGCATGCTATTAGCTTTGATCATAGGGGTGTTATTGCCTCATGTTGTTATGGCTCTAATTTTAGAGCTCTGTTTGAACAGCGTGGGACTTCTGATCATCGGGCTGTAGGTGTCTAGTATAATAGCTAAGTGCAGTTAAGTGTGTAATTGTAAATTAGTGCCAATTAGCAGCAATTTCATGCAAATTTTACTTAAAAACTAGAGTGCAGTCACTAAGCATTTAATTTTCAAAAGGGTAGCTCTTTGATAAAATGAAGAAAATGGTTATAAAAATGAAAACAGCTCAGCTGCAAAGGTTAGGACTTTAAATCGGGCATTGACGTTGTTTAAAAAATATCATTTTGGAAGCCCAGATCAGATGTGTACCACATATTAGTAAAGATAGAAAGAGGAACAAATGACAGCCAGCATGGTTAAAGGGAGAAATGAAAGAGGCTATTAAAGTTAAAAGAACTTCTTTCAGAATGAGGTCAACAAAAAGCAACATAAACACTGGCAAGATAGATTCAGAGCACTGATAAAGAAGGCCAAAAGAAAACCTGCCTTGGAGGCAGAAATTCGTAGTAATAATGGTTTCAGGTATATTGGAAGCAGAAAGCCTGTGATTGAATCCATGGGACTGTTAGATCACCAAGGAGTAAAAGGGGTACTCAGGGAGGACAGGGCCATGGCAGAGAGGCTGAATAAGTTATTTGTCTCAGTTTTTACAGAAGATGATGTTCATTCAGAGATGGTTTTCAAGGGTGATAATGCAGAAGAACTAAAAGGAATCTCGGTGAACCTGGAAGATATAGTGAGCCAAATCTGGCAAATTAAAGAATGATAAATTACCTAGACTGAATGGTATACAGGGTACTGAAGGAACTCAGATATGAAATTACAGATCTGCTGTTAGTGTCGGCGTACCTCAGGGTTCTGTTCTTGGTCCCCTCCTCTTTTCTATCTACACTTCTTCCCTTGGTTCATTAATCTCATCCCATGGCTTTTCCTACCATCTCTATGCTGATGACTCCCAAATCTACCTTTCTACCCCTGATATCTCACCTTGCATCCAAACCAAAGTTTCAGCGTGCTTGTCTGACATTGCTGTCTGGATGTCTCAACGCCACCTGAAATTAAATATGACCAAAACTGAGCTTCTCATTTTCCCCCCCAAACCCACCTCCCCGCTCCCCCCGTTTTCTATTTCTGTTGATGGCTCTCTCATTCTCCCTGTCTCCTCAGCTCAAAACCTTGGGGTCATTTTTGACTCTTCTCTCTCCTTCTCTGCTCATATCCAGCAGGTTGCCAAGACCTGTCGTTTCTTTCTTTACAACATCCGTAAAATCCGCCCCTTTCTTTCCGAGCACTCTACCAAAACCCTCATCCACACCCTTATCACCTCTCGTTTAGACTACTGCAATCTGCTTCTTGCTTGCCTCCCACTTAGTCACCTCTCCCATCTCCAGTCGGTTCAAAACTCTGCTGCCCGTCTCATCTTCCGCCAGGGTCGCTTTACTCATACTACCCCTCTCCTCAAGACCCTTCACTGGCTCCCTATCCGTTTTCACATCCTGTTCAAACTTCTTCTACTAACCTATAAATGTACTCACTCTGTTGCTCCCCAGTATCTCTCCACACTCGTCCTTCCCTACACCGCTTCCGGTGCACTCCGCTCCATGGATAAATCCTTCTTATCTGTTCCCTTCTCCACTACTGCCAACTCCAGACTTCGCGCCTTCTGTCTCGCTGCACCCTACGCCTGGAATAAACTTCCTGAGCCCCTATGTCTTGCCCCATCCTTGGCCACCTTTAAATCTAGACTGAAAGCCCACCTCTTTAACATTGCTTTTGACTCGTAACCACTCGCCTCCACCTACCCTCCTCTCTTCCTTCTCGTTCACATTAATTGATTTGAGTTGCTTAATTTATTTTTTGTCTATTAGATTGTAAGCTCTTTGAGCAGGGACTGTCTTTCTTCTATGTTTGTACAGCGCTGCGTACGCCTTGTAGCGCTATAGAAATGCTAAATAGTAGTAGTAGTGTTCTGTAAACTTTTTTTTAAATCATCCATAGTACCTGAAGGTACGAGGGTGGCCAATGTAACGCCTATTTTTTAAAAGGGATCTAGGGGTTGATCCAGGAAATCACAGACTGGTAAGCCTGACATCAGTGCTGGTCAAAATAGAGGAAGCTATTATAAAGAAAAAAAATCATGGCTTAATGGGACAGTCAACATGGATTCATCCAAGGAAAGTCTTGCCTCACCAATTTGCTTTATTTCTTTGAATTCGTAAACATGTGGCTAAAGGTGAGCCGGTTGATATAATGTATCTACATTTTCAGAAAGCGTTTGACAGAGTCCCTTATGAGAAACTCCTGAGAAAATTAAAAACCCATGGTATAAGAGCCAATGTTCTGTTGTGGATTAGGAATTAGTTGATGGATAGAAAACAGAAGGTAGGGTTAAATGGCCAGTTCTCTCATTGGAGAAGGGTGAATAGTGGCGTGCCCCAGGGATCTGTACTGGGACCTGTGCTATTTAATGTTTATTAATGATCTGGAAATGGGAATGAGTGAGGTGATTACATTTGCAGAGGACACAAAACTATTCAAAGTTGTTAAAATGCATGTGGATTGTGAAAAATTGCTGGAAGACTGGGCATCCCAATGGTAGATGAGATGTAATGTGGAAAAGTGCAAAGTGATGCACATTGGGAAGAATAATCCAAATCATAGTTATTTGATTCTAGGTTTCATATTAGGAGTCAGCAACCAAGAAAAAAAAACTAAGTGTCATCGTGGACAGTACGCTGAAACGTTCTGTCCAGTGTGTGGTGGTGGCCAAAAAGGCAAACAGAATTCTAGATAATATTTGGAATAGAAAATAAGACAAAGAATATTATAATGTCTTTGTATTGCTCCATGGTGTGACCACACCTTTGAGTATTGTGTGCAATTCTGGTTGCCGTATCTTTAAAAAGATATAGCAGAATTGTAAAAGGTTCAAAAAAAGGGTGACCAAAATAATAAAGGGAATGGAACTTCTCTCTTATGAGGAAAGGCTTAAGAGGTTAGGACTCTTCAGCTTGGAAAAGAGATGGCTGAAGGGGATATAATAGAGCTGTACTGAATACTGAGGTATAGAATGGGTAAACGTAAAGCTATTTTTTTCACTCTTTCAAAAAGTATAAAGACTAAAGGAAGTTACGTGGTACTACTTTTAAAACGAACAGGAGGAAATATTGCCATGAATGGGAAAGCACGGGGTACAAATGTAACAAAAATAAAATAATTTTTTTTCACTCAGTGATTAGTTAAGTTCTGAAATTCGTTGCCAGAGGATGTGGTATCAGCAGTTGGTGTATCTGGGTTTAAAAAAGGTTCAGACAGTTTCCTGGAGGAAAAGTCCATAGTCTGCTATTGAGATAAAACATGAGGAAAGCCACTACTTGTCCCTGGGATCTGTAGCATGAATCTTGCTACTATCTGGGATTCTGTCTAGTACTTGTGACCTGACTTGGCCATTGTTGGAAGCAGTATACTAGGCTATATGGCCAATTGGTCTGACCCAGTATGGCTATTCTTATGTTTTTATTCTAATTCAAGTTATTACCTATTATTGGTTGTTATTGTTGATTGGGCCGTAGGTTGCAAGTTAACTTACACATGTAACTGCCAGTAATCCAATAGCTATGCACACAATTTTATGCCCAAGATTAAAGAATTAAGCTTAATATTGATGTTACTCAAGATCCTGACAGACCTAACATTTGAATTTATACATTTCTGTTTCTAGATCCATTCCATTGGGCATGGCTTCCTCAAGCTAAAGTTCCTTTTACCCAGGAAACCAGAGATTTGATTCTCCCTCGTATCTCAGATATGAATTTTGTGCAGGATCTTTGTGAGGATCTTTATGAACTATTTAAGGTGAGTAGTTTAGGATTAGGAATAAATAAACTGCAGGCTGTTAATGCTGAAATGACAAGTTAGTGAATCCAGTTCAAGAAGGGAAGTTTTACACCAGTCCTACACAGTGCTTTTTTTGTAGAAAAAAAGGTGCTGGTACTCATTATGGGCGTGGTCACCACATATGGCGCCACCCGTATGATAGCCACACCCCTTATACCAGCTATGGCGCATATAAACAGACATCATTGAAAATATTATACTAGTATAGGAGAACAAAATAACATGATTTTTTTCATTATAAATAATTTCTGTAAGCTGTTACAGCTCCAGTATACCCAGTGCAAAATAAGACAGCAGATGTAAGTTCTCAAATTGGACATATTTCAAACACTAAATGAAAATAAGGTTTCAACAGTTTTTATTAATGAAGCACAAAAATGGTGTTTACATAATGTAAGTATCAGTACAATCAACCAACATACACTAAGTACGATAATTGTGCGATAATACTCATCTTCATTAATCTTTTAACTTTATCCCCACCCTCCTTTTTTATGTTACTAATAGTTAACATTTTAATCAACATGGTCTATTAACAACAATTTATCAACAACTCCTTTCCCCCATCTCTTTCCTTCCACTAAAATGAAAATAAAATGATTTTTTCTACCTTTGTTATCTGGTGACTTTGTTTTTCTGATCATGCTGGCCGAGTATCTGATTCTGCTGCTGCTATCTGTCCTCTTAACTCTGTTTCCAGGGCTTCCTTTCCATTTATTTCTTTACTTTCCGCCTTTCTTCTTCATTTCTTGCCCTATATCCATAAGTAAAAGCTGGGTCCTCCGCAGACTTGACTGTCCAGTGGATCCAGCTTCTGCCTATTTTCTCCATCCATGTGCAGTTTTTCTCCTCTCTTCCTTTTCCCTCATTTCATCTCCTTCATCTCTCTTCCCTCCCCTCTATGTCCAGCAATTTCTCCTCTCTCCCTGAGCCCTGTCCTCCCATCCATATCCATCCATACCCATCTGTCCCCTGCCCCCTCCATTCATCCCTATCCAGCAATTCCCCTCTCTCCCTGAGCCCTGCCCTCCCATGCTCTTCTGTCCCCTGCCCCCTCCATTCATCCCCATCCAGCAATTCCCCTCTCTCCCTGAGCCCTGCCCTCCCATGCTCCTCTGTCCCCTGCCCCCTCCATTCATTCCTATCTAGCAATTTCCCTCTCTCCCTGAGCCCTCCCATCCATGCTCCTCTGTCCCCTGCCCCCTCCATTCATCCCTATCCAGCAATTCTCCTCTCTCCCTGAGCCCTGCCATCCATGTCCAGATGGTCCTTTCTCCTTTGCCCTCCCGCTCCCATGTCCAACTGCCTGCCTGCCTACCCTGGCGCCATCTTCTCCCCACAAGGATCCTTTTTCTTTTATTTTAAATTTACCTGACCTCCAAGTCCGACCGCATGGGCAGCAGCATCACTGAAAGTGCTTCCCTCCCGAGTCCCGACGTCTCTAGCAGAAGTTTCCTGATTTGTTCATTCTCAGTGTCGGACACTGAGAATGAACGAATAAGGAAGCTTCTGCTAGAGACGTCGGGACTCGGGAGGGGAGCGCTTCCAGTGACGCTGCTGCCCACGCGGTTGGACTCGGACGGAGGTTAGGTAAATTTAAAATAAAAAGGATCCTTGGGGGGAGAAGAGGGCACCAGGGCGGGCAGATAAGTGGCGGTAAGCATGGCGCGGTGGCGCCCTCCAGAGGTTGGCACCCCCCTGCCATGCTTACCTTGCTTATCATGTCGGACCGGCCCTGCGGCTCCAGCACACCACGCCCCTGGGGGACTGAGAGGAAGTGCAGGGCAAAAAAAAGGTGCCGGTACGCCGTACCGTTGCATACTGGCACAAAAAAAGCACTGGTCCTACATGTCTGACACCATCATACTAATATATTACAGTACATGTCATATTATAGAAAAAGACTACAAATATCAAAATGCATGGAGATATAAATATAAAATCCAAAGCATTCTTGTAGTGGGTCATTTGGTAACTCTGTTAATATGCATAAAAATATTTGGAAGGGCTATCTGACTAGCATCTGATAGTACTGTCATTACTGTGTTTTTAATTTAGTTCATCCAGCAAACAGCTTCTAAATTGTGTTAAACCCTAAAATCTAAACACCCACAAAAAGCCTTCAAAATAATTTCACCCACTTGATCAAACATAGATGGAAGAGAGTCACTTAATGCTATCTGACCCAGCCCTGTAGTTAAAAGTTGGTGGGAGTACAAGATTGTTGCCCTCTTGAGAATGCCAAGACCACACACAGTTTGTTTGCCTGACAAATAATGGGTGATGAAGAGAGAGCAGATCCCAATATGCAGTTAAAAAGTCCTTTATTGATGAAAATAACTGTTCTGCAATGGCAAAAAGAAGCAAGTGATTCAATAAAGATAGACACTTGTTTTTTTTTGCCATTGTAGAACAGAATACCCGACACATGGTCTTCCTTTCTCCCCCTAATGGGCTGCTTCAGGGGGTATTACTGCAAATATAGCGCATAAATTATAAAAATCCAAATTAAAAATCCAAAAATTACATCATAACACACAATACTTAAAAAGAATCATAACACACATATACATGCGCATATTGTGGGGGAACCCTCTTATGTAGTAAGTACAAACAAACAAACAGAACATAATAGGTATTTATATAAAGATGCTTGCATAATGTAATTACATATATTTTCCTTAGTGATGAGTGTCATTGCTGCCAGAAGCATTAACCAAGACTTGCAGTGTACCCAGTGTTTAACTAATGCTAGATATCTATTCCTATTCAGTCAATATATACCTGTACACTAGTCAAATACACATCTGCTGGCAAACCTCCCTCCACACACATATCACAAAACCAGTTGCACTGTGAAAAGGTTTTAAAAGGAGATGAAAAAAATACTTTAAGAAAATCTGGCTTTCAGAGTTTGAGTTTAAAAAAAAGTATTTCTTAAATCACTTTTTAAAACCTTTTCATAGTGCAGCTGGTTTTTGTGGAGGTAGTGCGGACTGGGGTTATTTTATTTAAGATATTTTTAGTTGCCTCGTCTTCAGTAAAATTTGAGGTGGTGTAGAAAAAAATAATAAAACTGATGAAAACATAAGCATATAAAGCAGACACAAACAGAAAAACAGTATATCAAAATGGATCAATTGTATGGAGAAAACCTCACAGAGTGGCAGTTGCATCTACCAACACTTAATTTACTTTGCAGACTGAGTTGTCCATTTGGTCTTCATTTACTGTTGTTATGTTACAATCAGGCTCATTTTCGAAAGAGAAGAACGTCCATATTTCAACATAAATCGGAAGATGGACGTCCATCTCCCAGAGACGTCCAAATTGATATAATCGAAACCCGATTTTGGACGTCTCCAACTGCAGTCCATCTCAAAGACTTCCAAATTTCAAGGGGGCATGTCGGAGGCGTAGCAATGGCGGGACTTGGGCGTGCCTAACACTTTGGATGTCTTTGACCCATAATCGAAAAAAGCAAGGACGTCCCTGACGAACACTTGGATGTTTTCACCAGGCTGTGTTTTTTTTTTTAATGAATAAGGCATTAAAAGGTGCCTGAAATGACCAGATGACCACCAGACGGAATCGGGGATGACCTCCCCTTACTCCCCCAGTGGTCACTAACCCCCTCCCACCCTAAGAAAAAAACTTCTAAAATATTTCGTGCCAGCCTGTATGCCAGCCTCAGATATCATACTCAGGTCCATGACAATGCATGCAGGTCTCAGGAGCAGTTTTAGTGGGTACTGCAGTGCACTTCAAACAGGCGGACCCAGGCCCATACCCCCAGCTACCTGTTAAATTTGTGGAGGAAACAGTGAGCCCTCCAAAACCCACCACAAACCCACTGTACCCACATCTAGGTGCCCCCCTTCACCCGTAAGGGCTATGGTAGTGGTGTACAGTTGTGGTTAGTGGGTTGTGGGGGAGTTTTGGGGGGACTCAGCACACAAGGTAAGGGAGCTATGTTCCTGGGAGCGTTTTATGAAGTCCACTGCAGTGCTCCCTAGGATGCCCAGTTGGTGTCCTGGCATGTCAGGGGAACCACTGCCCTACAAATGCTGGCTCCTCCCACGTCCAAATGGCTTGCATTTGGACGTTTTTGACATGGGCGTCTTTGGTTTCGAAAATCGGCGAAAGTCAAAAATTTCCATGTCTAGGGACGTTGAAATTTAAGGATCTCCTTGGAATTTGGACGTCTCTGATGGTATTTTCGAAACGAAAGATGGACGTCCATCTTGTTTCGAAAATACAGTTTTCCTCACCCCTAGATTTCGATGTTTTGCAAAGACGTCCAAATCACAACTTGGACGTTTCTTTCGAAAATGCCCCTCTATTTAACCAACAGCTAATTTGACTTACTCTCTCCTACACTCAGCTTACTTGTTAAAGGCTATGGAGACATAAGCATGTTTGTAAACTGGTTGAGGAATCAGTTGTGGGATTTCTTCATGTAGTGATTTGGAGATAGATTTGTTTATTTGGAGGAGGCTTTGTTGCACATTGGGGTGGATTTTAAAATATGGACAGAATATGCAGAACAGGAGTTCACAATTAGAAAGTGTCTAATTTTGATATGATTGTCTTAGAAATTTACTTGTATTTTAATTTTGTATTCTAAATACTGAAATTCTTTAATTTTTTATGTAAATGAAGACTGATAAAGGATTTGATAAGGCCACATTTGAAAATCAAATGTCAGTCATGAGAGGACAGGTAAGGTTACTTCTCATATATTATTTGTTATATAAAAGATGCAAGAAAAAAAAGTCTGTTGGAGCTCAAGTGTTAGTGTGTGTGCTTAGCATGTAGTATTTGGCTTCCTTACAGTGCACACAGTAATGCTAAACAATTAACATAAAATCAACCTATGGAAGAAGCACTTTAGTTTTTTAAAATTTATTTTTATTGAAAAATTTTGAGTTACATAATGAAGGAGAAAACTTTTTGGGTACCTAAACTGTAGTTCCTTGAATTGAAAAGATTTATATAAAAGAGAAGCAACATGTGAAGAGAACATTTTTTTTGAGAAAAGATTCTAATAACTAATTACTGCAAATATATATTTACTTTTGAACATTTCAGAGTATGTTATAGTTGATATCAGGAAAAAATAGTGAGGCAAGTTTTTTACATGTTGTAATTGTGTAAAGGATTTTTAAAGTTAACTAAGAAACCAAATATTGGATTTTTGCCAGATGGGCCAATTGTATTTTTTTGTTTATTAGGCTATTAGAATTATTCCAGATTGCCATGTTGTAATCTTTATCTTTAATTCCTTTTTTATTCAACAACTGTACAGTCAACAATCCAGTTTAGCTTGTATTAATATATACAATATATGGATTAATAATATAGCATAAAAGACATAATTTTGTTTTATAATTTTCTCCCCCTCCCCCGAACATATTCTCAATATTTGTTAACGGTAACATTAGCCAACCAAACTTTTAACCCTCAAACCCCCTTTAAAAAAGAGGAAAAAAGAAGGAAATATAATCTCCAGCCAGCCCAAGAAAACCTCAGTATTTCTCCAAAGTATTCACCACCAAATGCGTTCTCAGGGAAAATAGAGTGAAGCTAACAGTCCCAAACCAATAAGAACTTTTTCATTTTCTTTAGTACTAGTAAAAAAGGCCCGTTTCTGACACAAATGAAACGGGCGCTAGCAAGGTTTTCCTCGGAGTGTGTATGTTTGAGAGAGTGTGTGTGAGAGTGACTGTGTGAGAGAGAGGGAGTGAATGTGTGAGTATGTGTGTGTGACAGAGAGTGTGTCTCTGAGAATGAGAGTGTGTATCTGAGCCACAGTGAGTGAGAGAGTGTGTTTCATACAGAGTGTGAGAGAGTATGTGTGTGATACACAGACTCTCTGTGAGAGCGAGAGTGTATGAGATCGAGAGAGTGTTTGAGAGTGACTGTGTGACACAGAGAGAGTGAATGTGATACAGTGTGAGACATAGAGTGTGTGGTAAACAGTGTATGAGAGTGAGAGAGACACTGACTGTGAGAGAGAGTGTGTGTGTGTGACAGAGATACCTCCCCCCCCTCTCTGTGGTGTCAGGACCCCCTCCCCCTCCCTTTCTGGTCCCCCTCTCCCCTCCTCTCAGGTTTTTGGACCCCCCCCTCTGGTCTCAGGACCCCCTCCTCCCCTCTCCCCCCCTCTCCGGTCTCAGGACCCCCTCCGTGGTCTCAGGCCCCTCCCATGCCGCCCTCGCCACCATGCCCCCCCCCCCCCGAGGTTGCAGCCGCTCACCCCTCCACCCCCACCCCAGGGTGCCACCGTTCCTCCCCTCCACCCTCCCCCCCCCCCCTAAGGTCGCCGCCACTCCCTCCCTCCATCCGAAGTCAGCTCAGCTGCCATTTCCGGCCACTGCTGCTTCTCCTGTTGAGCAGCAGCGGCCGGTACAAAAACAAAAGAACCAAATTAAACCTGCAAAAATGCTGTTAAAAAGGAAGCGGGGCACCGCAGGCAGCCATCGGCTGTCAGCTCTGAATCCACTCTTCCTCTCACCTCTCACATCACTGCCCCTGGAGTAGAACCCCGAAGGAGTACAGCGACGTGAGAGGAGGAGCGGCTGCAGAGCTGTCAGCCAATGCCTGATGGCTGCCTGCGGTGACCCGCTTCCTTTTTTAAAGCATTTTTTCAGGTAAGTTGCTGTTTTTGTACCGGCCGCTGCTGCTCAACAGGAGAAGCAGCAGTGGCCAGAAATGGCAGCTGACGTCGGACGGAGGGGGGGAGCGGCGGCGACCTCGGGGGGTGGAGGGTGGAGCAGTGGCTGCGGCGACCTTGGGGGGGTGGAGGGGCGGCGATCTCGGGGGGGGGGGGGGGCGTGGCGAAGGGCTGAAACTGCTCCTCCCAGCGTTCCAATGTTACGAACGCAGCCAGAGACATTGGAACGTTGGGAGTGCAAATTATTATATTAGATGAACGTTCGATGAAGCTGCCTGGGGCCGGGCCCGCACTGCTGTTGCTTGGGCTCTCTGGATGACGTCATCCAAGGCTTCAGTCCCAGGCACAGCCAATCAAAATGGAGGCACAGGCCCCCAGGCAGCTTCATGGAATGTTCATGGTGCACATAATTAGCTCCCCTCTAATTGTCACTTTAAGCCTATCCCATATCATAGGCCAGGATGTCTCACCTGGCATAAGATCAAAGTACTGTATGATGCCTTTCATTAAATTGTTCAATTGCTGAACCACATCCTCATGTTGGAGTTCTGTTGGACCCTGTAATACGACCCAGCTTCATTTTAGCTACTTTGGGGAAAAGCATCTTTCCCAATTGAATACAAATTTAGGCCCCTCGCTCATGGTTTTTCTTTTGTGAATATGAGGTGTTTGTTTAGCTTTTCTGCTTTTTACTCATCATTCCCCTTGTGTCAGTCTTCATCATCTTTCAGTTTGAGAATTCCTACTTATGGATTTCCTCCTTTCCTTGACACACCTAAAGAAAGTCCTATCACCTCCTTTTATATTTCTGGCTAGCTTCCTTCCTCATTTCATCTTTCTGATTTCTGTTTGTTTCTTTGAACTTTACCTGATATTCTTTTCTATGTTTCTCCTATTGTGATCCTTTGTACTTTGTGAATGCTAGCCTTTATTTTGTCAGCCATCTCTTTGGAAAACCATAGTAATTTTATTTTCCTTTTTCATTTATTTACCTAATCTAAGTTTTGCACCTGTTTGCTTTCATAACAAAGCCTGTCTAAAAGCTGCTCCAAGGCAGGAGGCATTTTGGAACTCGTTACTAGCTTTGGAACTTGTTACAATTCCTGGAGGAAAAGTCCATAGCCGGTTATTGAGATAGCAATGAGGAAAGCCACTGCTATCCCTGGGATTGGTTGCATGGAATTTTGCTACTGTTTGGGATTCTGCCAGGTTGTGACCTGAATTGGCTTCTGTTGGAAGTTTCAAGTTTATTAAAAATTTGATATACCGCCCATAGGAATGACCTGAGTAGTGTACATTATAAAACAAATACATTTTTAAAAAAGGAACACCAAAATCAGATACATAGTAACATAGTAGATGACGGCAGAAAAAGACCTGCACGGTCCATCCAGTCTGCCCAACAAGATAAATCTCCCTTCAGTCGTCTTTCCTCCAAGCTGAAGAGCCCTAGCTGCTTTAGACTTTCCTCGTAGGGAAGTCGTTCCACCCCTTTATCAAAAAGCTATATGCAACAGATCAGTCCAAGATTTCTCACTTGTCATATAACAAAAATATATATTAAAATTCTACTGTCACCTCAGTAACAGCAACATCAAGTCCCTCCCCTGCCATATACTACAAAGCAACTAGATGCTGGTGAAGAACTAAAAAGGTACCAGGGTGTGTGTGTAGTTAAGAGACCCCTGATCACCTGGGGGGAGGGAGGGGGAGATATTGAGAGGCTTCAGTTGGTGAGGCTTGGGAATCCCCACCAGCCACATCACAGCTATACCCAGGGCTTTTTCTGAGGGGGTACTTGGGGGTACTGAGTACCGGCACCTTTTCCATTGTCTGCTAAAATTGACCCATGGACCCCAACTTTTAATGAAAGAGCTCAGACCCTTGTCATAGATTCTTTGACAGGTTGCAGGGTCCTGGCTATTGTGGGGTGGGTGAGCACCCCACCCCTAAAGGGTGGCCTAACATTTGAGTACCGGCACCTTCTTTGCTAGAAAAAATGCACTGGCTATACCACTGCTGGATGAGCCTGAATTCAAAGTGGGTGGGCCTGTGCCCGATTGCTGGTCTTCCCAGCTTCCAGGCAGTGGTGGATGCAAAGGAAACACAGGCTTGCCATCTACACCAAATTTTTTTGTGACACACCTCCCACCTCTTGGGGACACACTGGTTTAAGAACCACTGTTATAGAATAGTGACTCTAAAAATGAATGCATAAATTTCAATTAGTGCCAACAGTTGTTAGCACCCAGTTATCTGAACTGATTGGCTCGCTAAGCAATTAAATTGCATGCCCAAATTATGTGGCCTAACATTAAATGGATAATGCAATTTTAATTAAACTTGAAATTTATCAGTTAAGTTCAGAACTACATATTCAGTGGTTCAACTTAAAACAGACAAACTGGCTACAAATCTGCTTACAGATGTCTGGATAACTTAATCTGGGTCACCTGTAAAGGTTACTCCATATTAGGTTGTGCCAAATATCTGACCCCCATGGTTGTTTTAGATCCAAGACACATGCATTCCTCCATTTTTTTTTTTTTTTTTTGGAGCATACCTCCTCATTGAGGATGATGCAGAAAACTACCGCAGTCTGCACCATGTGGTTAACGAGCAGTTTACCTGCTTGTTGATGGCCGTTGAATGTTTAAAGGATTTCTGCGTTGAGGTTTACTCCCACGGTAGACATCGGTGCACAGCATATTAAAATGCATACTAAAGAGCCTATTAGCTACCCTGCAGCAATGCAGGGCTGGGTGCTGATGCCTACCATGGAGGCTCAATAATAGAAATCTACCGTCAGGTTTGAGGTGGTGTACTACTACTATTTATCATTTCTATAGCACTACAAGGCACACGCAGTGCTGTACAGGGGCTAATGCTGACCACAGGGGCTCATCTATCTCCAGTCTGCCCCACCAAAGTTTAAAATAATGTCCCTCCAGCATCCTCCCCCCAACAGGATCAGCCCCCTCCTGCCCGATTCAACCTGACCTTGTTCCTTCCCCCTCTCCCACCAATATTAAAAAAAAAAAAAGAAGATTTTCCTTGGTGTCTAGTGGCCCTCCCACTCACCAACTTGACTGGCACTAGCCACCCTCTCCCCTCAACATGACCAACCCCCTCCTTTCCTCCCTCTCTCCCGACCTAAAAACATTGCCCTGGTGTCTAGTGTTTTCCATAAAGAAAAAAAATTACAATACCCCTACTTTAAACAAGGCAAGAACAATGCCCACTCGCTCCTGCCCCCTGGCCATCATCTCCAAAATGACAGTGCCCTGCCTCACACGATGAATCCTGGGATGCACCAGGCGGGACCAGTCTCTCATATAAGGCAATCCCTTAAATGGCAGGCCTACCCCACACAGTGCGTGCCAAGATGCACTACACAGGGCAAGGTGCTATCATTTTGGTGATGATGCCGGGGACTGGAACAAGAGGGCATCACTCCTTCCTCGTTTAAGTAGGGGCCTGGAAGTCCCCACTAGACACTAGTGACTTTTTTTTTTTTAAGTTCAGATTAGGTAAGGAGGGGTGGGCAGTCATGTTGGGGAGTGGGAGGGCCAATCGACACCAGAAAATCTTTTTTAATATGGGAGTCGAGAAGGGAGCAAGGTCAGGTTGAATTGGATAGGAGACTAGGGACATTAGAGGCTGATGAACGTCACTCTTTTTGTGAGTGCCTGGGCCAAAACTGCTGCTCAGAATGGGTGACATTTCAATGGGGTGATAGGAAGTTAGTCCCATCGCAAGCAAAACAGGAAAAGCTGCAGCCTCTGCGAAGATCTGTGAGGCCTGTCACTGGCAGAAAAAAATAAATAAAGGCATAGCTGCAGCGAAGATTTGTGCTGTCTGCTGGCAGGAGCCAAAAGCCATGTCAGAGTGGAGGATCCAACCCAATGTTTAAATAAAGGGCACAGGAAGCTGGGGTGCAGAGAATGGGTTAACAGCAAAAAGAAAAGACATACATATTGCCTGATACACCCCACCACTGTCACCCATCCTCCAGGCATTCCCACAAATGTACACCTACATTCTCCACAACGTCTTCCCTTCCTCTCCCCCCCTCCCCAATACAGCCCCTGCTACCCTACCAAAACACACATCTCTCTTCCCAATGTGTGCCCCACGGAAATGTCCGAGTTGCAAATGAAGGAAGGAGAAATGCACCACTCTCACACTATAAGTGTGCATTTTTCAGTTTGCTCAATTTCTGAGATATATCAGACAGGTCTACCAGATCCAGGAAAGAATAAAAAAAGATAACATATAAAGAGCCAATTATAACCTAACATAACTCATTACACTAATACACACCTCAAATCTCTCATTTCACAGGCCACATCAAATACAGGCAGCCTGGTCCATACCGAGAAATCAGCGAATAGCACAGGAGAAAAGCAATTATAGCCAGCAAAGCTACACACCAAAGGCATCTTGAAGTTTCTAGTAATTTCTTAAACATTACTAGAGAACCCTCCAGTCACAGATAAAAAGGCATGGCATTCCAAAAAACTGGACCAGCTATACTAGCCATCTTAGCTCGTATTGTTTCAAGACTATTTGGAAAGACAGAACCACCAACTGAATCTGAGAAGCAGACCATAAAGAGCGTACAGGCATATAAGAGGTCGTCAGGTCTGACAAATAAGATGGAATACCTGTAGAGTAGATCCTAAGTATCAAGCAAATAATTTTATAGTGGATACTGGGCAAGATGGACCATCAGTATGGCCCTTCTGATGTATGTGTATGTATGTATGTATGTATGTATGTATATATGTATATATATATATATATATATATATATATATATATATATATATATATATATCTGGTAGAAATCTGTACATATGTGGATATTGCATAAAATATATGCCTGATTCTCTGCTTATTGGGGAAGCCTACACATTATTGTATAAAAGTTGGCATGCTGTTTTCACTATGACTATATCTTTGAGCAATTTTATAAAAACCTATTTTGTTCAACTTTTATTACCCCGATGGAACTCTTAAAGAAATATTTTCACGATATTCTGGGATTTACAAAAGACAATTTTCCACCGCTTGCGAAAGCATATTATATAAAAAGAAATGTGAGAACAAATGTTCAAATGCTTAGAGAGGATTTAAATATTACCGAAATCCTAGAGACATCAGTGGAATCTGAAAGAGCAACTCTGCTTGTTTCTTTTGTTTTTGAATTAGACAAAATCAACGTTTTGAAATTATATTTTCAACATATGAAAGAAGTTTTCATGGGTGCTACGATAAATATATTTCCAGATTTGTCTAAAGAAACTCAAATGAGAAGGAAGGAGCTCTTGGTGTTTAAACCAAGAGTGGTAGCCCTAGGGGCAACCTTCTTTGTTAAATTTCCTAGTAAATGTTTGATAAGTTATGAAAATAATAATTTCCTATTCACTGACCCCAAGAAACTTCAAAAATTTGTAATAAGTAAAGAAAGGATGAGAAACCCCCCGGTAGAAGCTAACCAGAATAATGCTGCTGCCTGATTGTATTGTTGGTATGCTCTCTGCTCTAATAATAGAATGTAATTGCTGAATTTTATTTTACTTTCATCTTGGATCCATATGTTGTGGTCAAAAAGTTTTTATAGAATTTCCTGGTGACTTGCTATATTTTTTTTCTATATGTTAAAATTCAGTTATTTCTGATAACTAATTCATGTTTGAATGTTATAAGAAAATTAATAAAGAAATTAAATATAAAAAACCTATTTTGAGCATGTAAAATGCTATTCTGAGACCTTGCCAGGTACTTGTGACCTGGATTAGCCACTGTTGGAAACAGGATACTGGGCTTGATGGACCTTTGGCAACATTTATGTTCTTAATTATAAAATTACTATCACTGACTCACCTCTGTGCTTGATTTTTTACACAAAGGCATAGTAGTTTGATTCATCTCTGAATTTTATTTCATTGCAGATGCTAAATCTTACTCAGGCTTTGAAGGATGAAAAAAGTCCAATTCAATTAGCTCAGATGCCTCGTGTAGTTGTGGAAAGAAGCTGTAGTGGAAGCCAAGGTCGAATAGTTCATCTCAGTAATGCATTTACACAGACATTTCATTGTAGGAAACCTTTTTTTTCCTCCTGGTAGGAAAAAACTGCAACTCTCTAAAGCCTTTGCAATAATAAGAACCTGCTATGGGCAGAAATAACTCTCAGCTGCCAAAACTTTATATAGTTTTCATCTTTTAAAATGCTGTATTTTGAATGTAATTAAAGTTTACAACACACTTGTCAAAGTCCAAAAATTGTTTAATTTTATGTCAAAGAAGATTGCAATGTATAGAATGTATTTTTATAAAATAAATTATATGTGGATTAATACTACTTAAATGGACAATTTACAGTTTACATTTGCTGGAATAATTCTGAATATAGAATAAATGTTCCATTTTTATAGTGTAGGATATACTTGTGAAAATGGACTTGCCTCTTTTCATATGTTTAATGAAGGAAGAATGTCATTTTCCTTTTCAGAGTAGCCTATTCGCTAGATACGTTCTCTGATAGGAATATAATGGTTTTCATAGCATAGCATATTAGACAAAGGTTAGGGTAGAGTTTTTCATGTGTTTAAAACTTCACAGAAGTGCTGTGTTAAAGGTTTGGATTTTATTTTAGATCTTATTTGAAGACCAAAATATCATAGATAAAATGTTGCTTAAATTACAAATGAAACAATTTAACATTAAGGCAAGCCTCAAGAAGTTGTCTTTCAGTTTAGGAGCCAGCCCAAAAACTTACAAACCAGCAGCTGAAGTTTCTCTTTTCCCCAGGCCTTTCCCCACCCAAATGTTGTCACTACTGAAGTTTGAGTATGAGTCAGTGCAGGGAATCCTCTCTGAGGTATACAGCAGCTCTTTTAGAAACTGATTGATTGACAAAGGCTGGTTCCTGTACCACTGTACATAACTGGTAGAAGCTAGTAGCTTCCCTTCTCCAAATATGCTCTCAGCAGTATGTTAGCACCCCTTTACTTCTTTTGCATTATTATAGTCCTACCCCATCTCACTCACTCTTATGGTACCCCATCTCCCTCCCCTTATGTATTTCCCATCAAGGTAACTAACTATACCTCTTCCCCAGGCAGCTAGTGGATGTAGTGTATCTCCCAGACTACACCTTGTCATCTGTTTCTCTTCACCTTGATGTAAGCTGCTGCTGCTGCTTCTATCACTGCTGAAGAGGCTATAGTTTTTGCTCAGTTTGCAGTAGTACATTTGAGTCACATAGAGGGTCTTTTACTAAGGCCCGCTCATGGTTTTGGCGTGTGCTAAAATTGTGGGCGCGCTAAACGTTAGAGACGCCTGTGCATTCCTATGGGCGTCTCTAACATTTAGCGCGCCCACAATTTTAGCGCGCACTAAAAACATGAGCATGCCTTAGTAAAAGATACCCATAGTGCAGGAACTTCCATCTGGACAAGAGACCAGCTGTGAGTTCCTGCACTGTATGGCTTAAATGCACTGAGCCAAACTGCTGTGGTTCCAGGAAATGCAAAACACAAATTACGATCGGGGACGTGAAATTCTGGGTACCTGAGACTTGTTGAACCCTGCATTAAGATACATTTCATGAAATGTTCCATTTGCTTATTTGTACACATATGTTTTAGGTTTAGTTAGAATTAAATTTGTGTTCCAAAGGCCAAAGTACTACATAGTTGCCCTGGTTTGAGCTGGATAAGCTATATGGATGGTATTAGGTTGGATAATGCACTGAAATAAGAGTGTTAAGATATGAACTGATTCTGCAGGAAAGTTTTTTTTTCTTTCTCAGTACTACTGAAATCTGACACAATATACTGTAATCCCCTCCCCCACTTCTGGGTTAGGTTGCAAATGTAGTCTGGACCGGGGGGTATCGCCCAGAAGTAGAGAAGAGGTACAAATAAAACTATCAAGATGGAATTGATTTAAGGGGTTTTTTTTTTTTTAATTCAAACCATTAACTTTGTTAAACACAATTGATTTCAACCCACAACTCAATAATTTATACCCTGCACACCAACTGCTAGTATTACCCCTTCCCATTCATCAGTTACTCTTTAGGCATAAAACTTAAAACACTTGGTCACTTAAGCTCCTATGTTCTCTTTTCCCAGTGCAAACTTTTTCTATTAACCGTGAACCTTTTAAAAAAATAAACACTGTAACTAATAACATTCGTATCTTTGCTTCTTCACAGGATCACTCTACCAGCTAAAGGATGCAACTAATGTCAGATAATGTGTTTATTTTCTCTCCTAATTTAGTCTCTGCAGAATCCTTAGTCAAATCACATTCTGTGGTGTAAAGGATACCTTTTTTCCTGTTTTCTTGCTTTATCTTCTCCTTTCTTTTGGTGGGTACCATGCATTCATGTGATGCTTCCCAAAGAAGGAACTGTCAGGGATCAGGAACTCCAGATACCTACTATACTAGACTTAATTAACACAAAAAGGCAAAACCCTGCTCCCTACCTAGTTGATGGCCCTAGCAAATGTCACCACTCACAGCTATCAGGGATAATTGCTTGTCCCTAGCTAGCTAACCTATATAAAGAAATTAATGATCAGGTTTCCCTATACTTTCCCTCCCACAGTTAATTAAAAATAAAATGAGTGTGAGGTTCTACCTTAATCAGCTGGAAGCATAAAATTCCTTAATATCAATATCACTTCCAACCCCTTTGTATGCACACTGTCACCTTAATACAGGCTACAAACAATTCTCCTTTAAAGAATTGTTTTCCACAATTCCAATGAGGCTTTTCACCTTTAAATCCTCTTCTCAAATCAATCAGATTTGATAGAATGTTAGTGTACTATTACAGCCAGCACTAGTGCTGAATATATGAAAATGACACTTTATTAACCAATCCTGGTTACCAGCTCCTCTCCACATGTACTTCCTGGTAGGATTTATGGTCAATCCATTTTTGTTTCACCAAACTCTCAAACAGCTCAGTCTCTCTCTAAAAGCCCTTAAAACGCGTCAGGCTTTTTTTAATTTAAAGAATTAAACTTAGGCTCTCACATCACACTCATCAATTGCCCTTACAACACTCCCAAATCTGTTTTTTTAAACAGATTTTCTCTAGAGCTGTAGACAGACAACTAGCATATGTCTGCTCAGCTGTTGCCTTACCTCCCAACTGCCCAGCAAGCTGTTGCCAAGGCAACCAGTTGCTCAGCTGCTGTCCCAGTGTGATGTCACTTTAGAACCTGTATTTTTTTTTCCTGGAGGAGCCCAGTCAAGATTATTTTAACCCCCAGGGTTACAATACCAAACAGGTTTTTTAGGCTGAGTTATTCCCGATTTATTCTTTATAGGCCTAAAAATGTAAATCCATCATTTACTACAGGGATCAAATAAGGGAGAAGTAATTTTTAATGTACAGTAAATATTGGCTTTTTCAATACAAATCCAAACTTTGAGGTTTTCTTGGTCTCTAATTTAATATCTATGAAAACAATGTGCATGCATTGTACTTAAACTGTTAAATTCTCATCCCTCGGTTAATGTATAATGCTAAACTGCATTTATTACCAAGGGTTGTCATTTGATCCCTTGCAATATTAATTTTTGTTGCTTTTTTAAGGTATGAAGTGTGATATCATATATTGTTAATGAGATGGGCCTAACAAGTCCAAAACTGCTTGATATTTCGATTTCTTTTTGTGTGATTTCAGTTTTCTGAGCCATCTCTGATCCTTGATTAATCTTGCCCAAAATGGTAATGACCTGCATAAATTTATCAAAACTTAGTTGCTGCTTGCATAGTGATTTCCAGCAGTGTTTTCAGAATTCAAGCACGGCTTTATTTTGTAATTATAAACAGAAGTATTGGTAAAATATTTATATGCCACTGTTTTATTGAGTTTCTGGGCAGCTGATGCAAATGTTCTAGATTGATACAATCATTGAATCAATTAAATATAAAAAGCCTTAAATGTAATGTATTCTCTGTTGTACCTCAAGTATGACATCAGGTTAAAATAAGTCTTCTTTGTAATGTTTCCACAAAGTATGTTTTGCTAAAGTCATTTTCATTTTATTTAATGGTATGAGACATTATATACTTAATAAATATTTTTGTCTAAAAAGAATGAACAATTGTTTTTCTGCTTTTTGTGCTGGTTTTTTTTTGTTTTTTTTTTTTGCTAGACTTACAAATTGGATTCACTAAGGCTTTGCTCTCATTCAGTTAAAATATTGGGCCCACCAGATGCAGACTGGTTAAATGTAAGATAAAGGGAGAAATATTCAGTATGCTATTCTGAAGGTTCATGGAGCTTTAGCTTAGATCACTGGTCGCCAGGACACTTCCAGCCAACTGGGTTTTCAGGATAGCCACAACGAGTATGCAAGAGTGAGTCTTGCACGCACTACTTTTACACTCATGCATATTCATTGTGGACATCCTGAAAACTCAGTTGATTGGATGTATCTTGAGGACTACTACATTTGAGAATCACTGGCCTAGAATGATAGAGGGCCATTAACTGGAAGTACAGAAATGAGAACTTGAGGCTGCTGGACTATAAACATAGTAATATAAAAACTATTTAGAATACTGATTTAAGTAGTCCTCAACATTTTTTCCAACCAGAATCAAACGTGACACTCTCAGGGAAAAGGTAACTAAAGTAGCGGATCCAAAATGTTGATAATGTTGATTATTTTTTTCATGTCATGGGTCCATAAACAGTATACAAAAGCTACATGCTTGAACTTCTGTAATTTTATTTTTTCATGTAAAAAGTTGGGGTTTGACGTGTTGCATTACAAATAGTTTGCTGCAACAGACTTCATTAAAACCTCATTTCTTTTTTTTGTTTCTGGTGGCTTTAGTCACCTGTTCCCAGAGATAGTCACAAATACTTAGGGGGTCTTTTACAAAGGCACACTAGTATGTTTAGCGCATGCTTACTATTAACGTGCATTTAAAAAATGCTACCCTGCTTTTTTTTTTGAGGGGGGGGGGGTTGGGGGATTATCTGGTGCACCAACAAAAATTTGTTTTTATGTGCCTCTTAGCAGTGAAATGTATTATTGTGAAGGACTGGAAATCCACTACCTCGCCATCCATTGAGTCTTGGACTTGCAACAGAGATTTGTACTCCTGATGGAGAAGCTCACAGCATATAGGAAGCAAGTTATCCACAAGTACAAGTACTTGGAGTGGGGCTCACCTCTTCAGCAATACTTGGACTCTTGTTTACCTATTGGTTAATGTTGATTGAGATGTATCATTTTGATCATGGGTTATATCCTCAGTTTACTTTTTCCTGTTTACTGTCAATCCACGTTTAGCTGGCTGAGGGCTGCAAGGGGGAGCCAAGGGGTAAAAGGGGTGGTTGAATCTATGGGCTTCTTATAACTCGTGGAGTTTTCTATAGATATGAGCCTGTTGGCTATAATGGTTTATATTATCTTGCTCTTTGATTAATAAAGTTCTTATAATTCTTGTATTGAGCTGCAACACCATCACTGAAGTATTTAATGTGTGTAATATTAGGCAGCACCTCTTTCAGATGTTGAATTAATGCCTTCTGGAATGCATACACACATACACTATTGTGCTGCATGCAATCACTGATGACAGACATGGAAATCTATTCCAGGACCTCATTCAACATGTGGTAAACAGCAACAGGATGCAGTGTTGCTTTGCCCATTTTCCCAGTAAAACCCCTGAATAGAATCCTGGACAGCAAATGAGTAGTTCTGAGAGAACTCTAGCATAATTAAGGCTGTGTCTGCTTTCAAATTTTCTTTACTGCTCTTGATAAAGGCAGCTTGAGCTGCAGCCATGTAGTGATGCACAGTGAGATCATCAACTTGGTTGCAGAAAATGTCACGTTCTCAACAGATTCTTGTGAATATTGTTGTGTGATCTGTGTGGCCCCACTAGTTGAATGAGATTTCATCACCTTCTTCCAAGTTGAAGCACTGTGCAACTTGAAGTCGGTAACTGTGGAAAATGGCTTTGCCTTGCCAGTTCTGGCATCAATGAATCTTAATTTTGTGATTCTGTATCACATACGACTAAAGACATCAGCAATTTGTAGTCTAACTTTGCTTCACTGATGGTTGACAACAGTAGTTTGACATTTTGGTGAATCTGGCAAACACACTGAATGAGCTTCTTTAGCACCAACAGTAATGCACCAATTCTTGTACAGTGTCTTTCTAGGACAGATTTAGAAAAAATTCATCTTCATAAAATTCAGCCACTTCAGGCAACAGTTCAGATGACAGTTCTTTTACTGCATTTGGGCTCAGCCATGAAACAAGTAGTTTTCCATAACTTTCAAGCTGTCTTAACTATATGTTTCAAAACACCAAATTCTTCAGCAGTTTGCTCTATTGTCCAGCTTGAAGGTACCATTGTCACTATCTGAATCTTCCTATTTGTAGAGCACTAAACAACTGTATCCTAAATGTTTTTAATTTTATCATCAAAATCAGAACATTGTGTGCAGTTTCATACTGACTCTGGTTGTAGATCCTCTGTTTCAACTTCAGTGCGTGAGCAAATTTTGTGTTCAAAATTGCTTTTGTTCGCTCAAGTTTTCTTTTGCCATGGCCAACCCCATCTCGTCTGCTTACTTTTACAGATTTCATCAGACTGCACCCAAGAGCAGTTAGATTCGTGTTAATATCATGAATTCAAATTTACTGAAGGTTTCTTCATATTTTGATACAGTATCACTGGCAATTGAACAACTTTCTGCAGAAGCTGATGTTAAACACTGGGGACAAAGTTTCTGGCCAGGTTTAATTTCTTGTTAATATCTACTGCTGCAAGAAATTTTCCTAGCAAGATCCATGGATACAGTTTTCAGAGCACCCTTTACTGCAGTAGCATGAACTGAAACTGAATCAGCACATAACTTGTGCCTGAATTCGTACTTGTCCATGTAAACTTTTTTTGATAGTAGCATAATGTAGCATCTGAAGATTAAACTTTGCCTTCTAGTTCACTGGTTCTTGCAAATGTAAATTCTTCTCATTCTCAGTTAAAGATGACAGATTCAACAGACCATCCTTCCTGCAGTAAGTTTTCTGGTGACAAACCGTCCTCACAATGAATTCCAACAGAACAAGACCCAAAATCACATTAAGTGCTCTTTACAAAGCGGCACTGATTAGAATGTGCTGAATGTGAAGAAGCCCATTCACCGCGCACTAATTGGTAGCGGCACTTTGTAAAAGGAGCCCTAAATTTGTTAAGAAATTGTCCAGAGATCAGTCAAGCAACTTTAGTGCACTGATTTCTAAAATATACAAGGAATCACTATTGAACAGAGTCGGTATGGAATCTAAAATGTAGTCACATGACCTGTTTTCAGTTATTCTCAGTGGTCAGAGTTTCATATTTGTCAAGCTCTCATTGCCTAGAAACTTTGTTGGCTTGACCTATTTTCCAGAACAAATGCAAAGATACTAGTAATAATATATTTACCCATGTACTCTGTGTTTAGAACATTGGTTTACCTTTAAAGAAACTTTAAATAGCTAGCCTGGCAATTATTTAAAAGTTATTGAAAGTCTGTAGATAGACCTGTAACTCTGTACAACTAAAACAACAAAAGTTTGGACATTTTGAGTGTCTGGGAGAGAGCTTTATAGCAGAAAGCTTGTCTGATTTATGTTTTAAAAGAGTTAAATTTTGACTAAATATCATAACATTGCCTCTAGATTGTATAAAAACAAGTTCATTTAATTTAAGTAACCAATACTAGAATTTTTACAGTTACTCATGATGCACATATTTATTTGGATTTATTTACTTTCTTTTTGAAGGAATGCACTCCAGGCAGTGTATAATAAGAATAAGTCAAACATGAGCAATAGACAATTACAGCAGTAAAAACATTAAAATAACAATACAAAGTATGGCATAGTATACTACTTACAATGTCAACACAATATGTAATAGAACATTTTAATTGGCAGTTTAGGGTATAAACAAAGCTGGAACATATAGATAGGTAAGAGAGTAAGAAGAGTTAGAAAATAAGGTAACTAAAGAAAGGTGCACATGAGGTTGTAGATGATTAAATATTATCTCATCTACGGCAGGAGTGGATAAACATTTCCTGCACCAGTATGTGCAGCCTGTGTCACACCTTGTGTGTGCGAGTGAGACTAACAAGTTAGTTAATGTTGGAAATAAATGAAGGTGTTGTGTTTCCATATAACAGTGTAAATGTATAACTCGGGCTCTAACTAGCTCCTTTGTAACAAAATGTTTTCTGTAAGACGTCCAGGAACAGGAGAAGGGGGAGGAAGGGGAAACTTTAGTCAGGCCCCAGAGCTGAAATAAACTTTAATGAGGCAAGGTCAGGAGGTGGGAACTGGACATCTGTGAGATAGCAGGAAACTATGAACAAAGATACTACAGAGAGGAAGTTAGGGAGGGGGGAAGAGAGTGAGAAGTCTCAGCTTCTGTTAACAGAACCCTAGCAGACAGGCAGGTGACCATCGGCCAATGAGAAAAACTTAAGGGCACTTAAATGAAACTGTAAAATATGTGGAATCTTATAGAAATCGTGTGTGTGTATATGCAAGCTCCAAGTTTAGAGCTGCCGGAACACACATCCATTCTTGCAAGGATGACTTTTGATTTTTGAATAATAAATCGCTTAATTAAGCTTTGGTTCATCAATCAGATTTTATGAATCCTATTTTTGTATAGGTTCTCAGGTTATCTGGGAGCTATTATAACAGTTAATTCTTCCATTAAAGGCCTAGTTGAAGAGCCAAGCTTTCATTTGCTTCCTGAAGTAGAGATAGTCTTGTGTTAAGCAGAGCCTTTCAGGGAATGCATTCCAGAATGTGGGGGCTACTCTGGAGAAGGCTCGCTTGCAGGTATCACATCATGTAATGTCTTTTGGAGAGGGTGTGGTTAGTGATAGTCCTTGAGAGGACCTTAGTGTCTTTGGAGGTGTGTAGAGGATCATCCAGTTCTTCAGGTACTCGGGGCCATTTCCTTTAAGGGCCTTGAAGATCAGATAGTTTTAAATTTAGCCCTGTATTGTACTGATAGCCAGTGAAGTTTTTGCAAAAATGGTGTGATGTGGTCATGCTGCTTGCAACCTTTTATGAGTCTTGTATATTTGTACGAGATGACTTTTGGCATATAAGATTAGCATGTAAGACCTGAATGAAGCAAAATGAATCTCTCATCAAATGAAAGGATTTTTCTTGCGCTTTAATATGATGTAAAGCTTGTTTTTGTTTTATCTGTCCCACATGATTAAAATTGCCTCCAAAGTGGACTTGAGTATGACTATTTTCACTGAGGCATATCAGGAAAACTATAGCTTACAACTGCATGAAATTAACAAATATTGCTCATTTTAACCAGTGCTACTAACAGATAAAATATGAACGTTTTCCATTAATATCTTTGGTACAGTGGTTTGCTGAAGGTGGCATTTTGTTACGTGAGACTGAATACAGTCCCATTTTTGACAATATCAGAAACCATGTGTCCCAGCTCAAAATGGGTTACAATTTATGAATTTTCACAAAAGTCTAAATAAGTGGTGCAAATTTCACAGCTTTAGGACACTTGATGGCAGAGTTATTAAGACCTAAAAGATACCTAAACTTTCAGTCGGCTGTGAACTATGTTGACCCCCCTGTTGGATAAAAAGCTGATATCTTGAAAATCATTGAAGACAGAAGTCTGAAATTTAGCAGTTTGAAATCTTATTTCCTTGTCATCAAGCAGATGAAGCCATTACGTATGGGTTGTGTCCATCAACCAGCAGGGGGAGATAGAGAGCACTCACCTTTTCACAGTGCCTCATGGCCAGCCAGCTCCACTGCCTCTTCAGTATTCTCTATCTCCCCAAGCAGGGTGGCTGCAGCTTCTTCGAGCTCCATCAAAAATCTGCCTGTGGGTGGCTCCTGGCTTGCCAGTTGTTAGCCGGGGTGTTAGAGGCTATAGCAGCTTCACTTTGAAGGCACATAGGTTATCTCTTTCCCTGCCTTACCCATGCCCCCGTGGATGTGGACATATTAGCTTGCTTTTCCCTGTCCTTTCCCACTCAGTGGATGCAGGCACATTGGTTCACCTTTCCCTGCCTTTCCCACTCATCTGAGCCTCCGGAGTTCTTATTACCTCTGCTTTCCTCACAGCGTTTTAAAAAAAAAAAAAAAAAAAAGTTGGAACAGAGGTTTTCCTTTGATTCTTCTATGGGACCGGAGCTGTGATACTTGGTCCGGTGAGGTAAGAGTGTTTTCTAACTCCTCCGGGGTGGGCCCGCGATCGGGGCGTTTTTGGCACGAAACCACCATTTTGAATTTTCCCGCCGTTTTCGGCAATGGCTGCAGAGAATGTAAAGCGCTGTTCCCGGTGTGGCAAGCGCAAATCAGCAGCGGGGCTCTGTAAATCATGCTGTACAGGTGTAAGAGCCGGCCCGAGCATGGCGAGCGATGATTATTCCCGCTCAGAGCTGGCAGCAGACACCATTTTGAATTCTCCGCATGGCACAGCCTCCGTAGAGACGGAGAGCCCTGAGCCCGGGGGGGGGGGGGGGACCTCGAATTGAGGCTATTCAGGGAGCGGCTAGCCCCGGAAGGGATCTGGGTGCCCAGGGCGAGTTTTTATCCCCTGATTTTGTGTTATCTACTATAATAAAACGCAGCCTCAACATTCTGAGGACACTGATGTCACTGAAGTCACTCACACACCGGTTCGTGGTTTCATGGTGGTGAAGCCACAACATCTTCATGCCCTGCCCTCGCGTCACACGTGATGACGTCGAGGGCGGAACACGAAAACAAATTAACACACGGGGAGCAGTAGTTTCCCTACTCCTCTCCTTCCAACAAATCCCAGCTGCTGCCGACGTGCACATGAACCCGGCCCCTTTCGCCACATAGCCCCGCCCCTTACAACTTACCGCCCCGCCCACGGTAGCACACGCTTAACCTCACCAACCTCCCTCCCCCCCCCCCCCCCCCGTCACCTCCCCTCCCCTTACGCGCGTCTCCCTGGTGGTCTAGAGGTACCTGTTCCGTCGGCCCAGGAAAGAAAGAGCCCCCTCTTTCCTCCCGTAGCGGTGGCTTCCTTGCTGCATCGTGTGGGAGTCCGGCTCTTGGCGTTTGAAAATGGCCACCGAGAGTTCAAGCTGCCTCGCGAGACTTCAACTCTCGGCGGCCATTTTGAAACGCCGAGAGCCAGACTCCCACACGATGCAGCAAGGATGCCACCACTACGGAAGGAAAGAGGGGGCTCTTTCTTTCCTGGGCCGACGGAACAGGTACCGTAAGGGGAGGGGAAGGGAGTCCCGTGCCCACTAGCGCCCATTTCATCAGCGCCAGAAATAGGCCATTTTTACTAGTTACTGCATAAAGCATACATGCTGAAAAGAGCTCTCCCTCAAGGGTCGTCTGAGGCCCCTTCTATTGTCCCCCCTGGTGGATTCTGGCCTGGGACTGCCCGCTGAGGCTATTTTCCCTGATAATTGGCATAAAGAAAAGTGTAGAAGGGCTAATTCCCCTTCAGATTGTGGTGCACCTCCTTTCTCCCTCCCCCCCCCCCCCGTGGTCGGGCTGTGAGGATTCGGAGAGTTCTGGCAGGCCTTCGTGGTCTGAGGAGCCAGAATCAGGTGCAGAATTACCACAGGATCTGGATGATCCCTCCGCGGTGAGGATTTTCCACCGTGATGAGCTGCCAGCGCTTATTTCAGATGCCCTACAGGTCCTTTCTATTGAAGAGCCTGACAGTGGCACGGCCTCCTCTGTGAATCCTAGGATGGCTAGTACCAAAAAGCCTGCTCGAGCCTTTCCTTTGCATGACTCCACCCAAGAGCTTATTTCTGCTCAGTGGGCTGACCCCGAGGGACCTTTGAAAGTTTCCAGGGCTATGGGGCAATTATACCCTCTGCGTGAGGAGCATTTGGCTCACTTTGCAATGCCTAAAGTAGATGCCCTAGTCACTGCGGCGACAAAGAGAACTACCCTCCCTGTGGAAGGAGGAGTTGCCCTGAAGGATATACAAGACCGTAGGCTGGAAGCAGCACTTAAACGGTCCTTTGAAATTGCAGGTCTTACTGTTCGGGCGTCTGCATGCAGTTGTTATGCTGCTAGAGCCTGCCTGGCGTGGTTGCAACAGGCAGTGGAACAGCCTGGAGATGGAGCGGAGCCCTTCTCGGATGTGGCTCCGCGGCTGGAGTCGGCCTTGTCCTTTTTGGCTGATGCCCTTTATGATATTGTCGGAGCTTTGGCTAAACAAATGGCAGTAGCAGTGGCGGCTTGCCATCTTATTTGGCTACGACATTGGGCAGCGGACATGGCCTCTAAGCAAAGGTTGGTGAAGTTGCCCTTTCAAGGCCTTCTATTTGGTGAGGAGTTGGAAAAAAAATTGTTAAAGGCCTGGGAGACCCTAAACCCCAGCGCTTGCCCGAAGATAGGTGGAGGCCTTCCTCCAAGGGCCAGGCGGTCCACTCCTCTTATAGACCTCGCTTCCGTGAAGCTAGAAGGTACCGCCCGGGGCGTTCTGCTGGGTTCACTTCTCATGCCCGCTTTTCAGCAGAGGAACTCCTTTCGCTCGGTCAAGCGTTCCGCAGCCACCGGCTCTAGGCCTGGAGTTCAGGGGTGACCCTCTCAGTGATGGTGCGCCGGCCTCCTCCTCGCTTCCTGTCATCGGAGGATGTCTTTCCCTCTTTGCCGAGGAGTGGGCCAATATTTCCTCAGATCAATGGGTTCTGGACCTGATCAGAGATGGCTACAGAATAGAATTCAACGCCCCAGTAAGAGACGTGTTTGTGGAGTCCCGATGCGGTTCTGCCGCCAAACGGGCGGCGGTAGAGGAGACTTTGCAAGGTCTGATTCAGTTAGGGGCTGTGTCCCCAGTACCTCCCGCCGAACACGGCTACAGCCGATACTCCATCTACTTTGTGGTGCCGCGAAAAGGTGGGTCTTTTTGCCCTATTCTGGACTTAAAAGAATTAAACAAGTCCCTGAGAGTGCGGCATTTCCACATGGAAACCCTGCGCTCCGTCATTGCTGCGGTACAGCCAGGAGAGTTTCTCACGTCTCTAGACCTGAAAGAAGCTTACTTGCACATACCAATTTGGCCCCCGCACCAGACGTTTCTGAGGTTTGCAGTGTAGGGAAAACATTTCCAGTTCCGGGCCTTGCCTTTTGGCCTTGCCACAGCTCCCCGAACCTTTTCGAAGGTAATGGTGGTAGTAGCTGCTTTGCTCAGGCGAGAAGGTATCAGGGTTCACCCGTACCTAGACAAGTGGCTCATCAGAGCAGACTCTGTAACAGAGAGCTATCAAGCTATAGCCAGAGTGGTCTCAGTACTTCAACCTCTAGGCTGGGTCGTCAATATGGCCAAAAGTCACCTGACCCCCCTCGCAATCTCTAGAATATTTGGGGGCCAGGTTAGACACAGACTCAGGCTATGTATACCTACCCGAGCTAAGGCGGTGCAAGCTTCAGAATCAGGTCCGTCTGCTCCTGAGGATGCCCCGCCCACGAGCTTGGGACATTGTCCAGCTGCTGGGATCGATGACAGCCACATTGGAAGTGGTTCCCTGGGCGAGAGCGCACCTGAGACCTCTACAGTATTCCCTACTTCAAAGATGGTCTCCAGTTTCTCAGGATTATCAATGCAGACTTTCTTGGCTCCCTGCGGCCCGACTCAGCATGGAGTGGTGGCTCTCAGACAGCATGCTGCGGCGAGGAATGCCACTGGCGCTCCCCGATTGGTGTCTAGTAGTGACAGATACCAGCCTGAAGGGCTGGGGTGCACATTGCAAGGGGAAGCATGCCCAGGGTCTATGGACACCCGAGGAGTCGGAGTGGTCCATCAACCGCCTGGAGTTGAAAGCGATGTTTCAGGCGCTTCTGGCCTTTCAAGTGACCCTGGAAGGATTGGCTGTCAGAGTGATGTCGGACAACACGAAAGCAGTGGCCTACATAAATCGACAAGGCGGCACTCAGTGCAGAGCACTGGCCGCGCAGGCTGAACAGATTTGCCACTGGGCCGAGCTGCATCTTCAGTTTCTGTCGGCAGCTCACATTGCAGGTCAGAGCAACGTGCAAGCCGATTATCTAAGCAGGCATCAGATTGATCCAGCAGAATGGGAACTAGCAGACGAAGTATTCCTGCAGATATGTGCCAAATGGGGCAAGCCCGTGATGGATCTTATGGCGACAAGTTCAAATGCCAAAGTCCCGTGCTTCTTCAGCAGATGGAGAGATCCTCGCTCGGCAGGGTTGGATGCCTTGACTCAGCCCTTGCCTCCGGGCCTACTATATGTGTTCCCTCCGTGGCCCTTGATAGGGCGCGTGCTCCTGCGGATTTGGCTGCACCCAGGAGAAGTGGTCCTCATCGCCCCGGATTGGCCCAGGAGGCCTTGGTATGCGGACCTCCGACAGATGCTAGTGGAGGCTCCCCTTCCCTTTACCTCTGGTACCGAACCAGTTGTCACAGGGCCCGGTAGCCATGGAGGACGCCTGCCGCTTTGGTCTTATGGCATGGCGATTGAGAGGGCGCAATTGAGGGAGAAAGGCTATTCAAACACAGTCATTTCCACTCTCCTGCAGGCCCGCAAGCGTTCCACTTCCGTGGCTTATGCCAGGATTTGGCGCCAGTTTGAGTCTTGGTGTGCTTCAAAAGCGATCACACCTGTCTCGCCAATTCTAGACTTTTTGCAGGATGGTGTACAAAAAGGCTTGGCCTATAATTCCCTGCGGGTGCAAGTGGCAGCGTTGGCCTCCCTTCATGGTAAGGTTGAAGGTGTGTCTTTAGCTGCTCATCCAGATGTGACACGGTTTCTTAGTGGGGTGCTTCGGCTCCGGCCTTCCATGCGAGCACCCTATCCAGCTTGGAACCTGGGGCTAGTTTTGAAGGCCCTGCAGGCTTCTCCTTTTGAGCCGCTTCGGCGAGCATCGGAGAAGGATTTGACACTAAAGGCCGTTTTTTCTTGTGGCTATTACTTCGGCGAGATGGGTGTCAGCGCTCCAGGCACTGTCCTGTAGAGCCCTTTTCTGCAGTTTTCAGAGTCTGGGGTCACGGTTCGGACCGTGCCTTCCTTCATGCCTAAGGTGGTTTCAGCATTTCACCTAAACCAACCTATTTTCTTGCCTTCCTTTGTCGAGGAGGAGTTTCCAGAATCTTTTGGGCAATTGCACCTGTTGGACGTGCGCAGGACTCTGCTGCAGTATCTGTGAGTTACTAACTCTTTCAGGACCTCTGATCATCTGTTTGTTTTGCTATCAGGTCCTCGCAGAGGGTCTCCAGCGTCTAAAGCCACTATAGCCCGCTGGCTTAAAGAAACTATCTTTTCAGCTTATCTGCTTGACGGCCGGTCTCCGCCTGTAGCCTTTAAGGCGCATTCTACCAGAGTGATTTCTTCCTCTTGGGCTGAAACTGGAGCACTCGCTGGTCAAGAGATATGCAGTGCAGCAACATGGGCTTGTAAGCTCTCTTTTGCCTGACATTACAAGCTGGATGTGGCTGCTAGGAGGGATGCGCGTTTTGGAGCACAAGTGCTAGCGCGTGGTGTGACCTGTTCCCACCCTATATAGGGATTGCTTTGTTACATCCCATACTGTAAACAATGCTCCTACTGGCTAAGTCCGTGAAGCCTCCTCACCACCAGCACCGAGCTCCCTGTTTTCCTCTTTATGTGTTTCTTCTTCTTTCTTGGGCCTGTTTTTGGGATTTGCAACCCAAGCCCCTTTTCTTCAACAGCTCCTCAGCTGTTTTAAACCCAGTCCAATTACAGCCAGGGTTCTCTCAGCACAGCTCAATAAAGTCAGGCTGTTTCTAACACAGTCCAATTACAGCCAGGCTTCTCTCAGCCCAGCTCAATGAAGTCAGGCTGTTTCTAACACAGTCCAATTACAGCCAGGCTTCTCTCAGCACAGTTCAATGGAGCTAGGCTGTTTCAAACACAGTCCCAGTACAGCCAGGCTTCTCTCAGCACAGCTCAATAAAGTCAGGCTGTTTCTAACACAGTCCAATTACAGCCAGGCTTCTCTCAGCACAGCTCAATAAAGTCAGGCTGTTTCAAACACAGTCCAAGTACAGCCAGGCTTCTCTCAGCACAGCTCAATAAAGTCAGGCTGTTTCAAACACAGTCCAAGTACAGCCAGGCTTCTCTCAGCACAGCTCAATAAAGTCAGGCTGTTTCAAACACAGTCCAATTACAGCCAGGCTTCTCTCAGCACAGTTCCATGGAGCTAGGCTGTTTCAAACACAGTCCCAGTACAGCCAGGCTTCTCTCAGCACAGCTCAATAAAGTCAGGCTGTTTCTAACACAGTCCAATTACAGCCAGGCTTCTCTCAGCACAGTTCCATGGAGCTAGGCTGTTTCAAACACAGTCCAAGTACAGCCAGGCTTCTCTCAGCACAGCTCAATAAAGTCAGGCTGTTTCAAACACAGTCCAAGTACAGCCAGGCTTCTCTCAGCACAGTTCAATGGAGCTAGGCTTTGCGCGGGCTCAAAGCCTTGGGTCCCTCCCTCTAGGTCAGACTCTATTCTCCTGACCTCCTCCCGCTTTGACCCAGGCCTCTCCCCTATACCTCCAGTGCTGGCTGAGCCATAGCCAAGAGCTCCATGGGTTCCTCTAAGACCAGCTCAGCCTCCTCTTGCTCCATCGTCTCTGGTTCATTCTCCCCCTCTCCTTCAGTAGCCCAGTCCATTTTCTCCTCCCCCCACCCCTTTTCCAGCTGATTACACTTTTCTTCATTAACTCTGCTAGGCTGCTTTTCCTTCTCCTGCCACCGGTTCCACCACCTCCTCCACCAGGTGGGAGAATCAGCTTTTCCTTTTCCCTGGCGGCCCTCTTCTGGAGCTCCTTGGTTCTGCACCCTACTTCTCCTCCCCCGGAGCTCTCCTGTGGCCTTCTGGGAGTTGTAGTTTCCCATCTTTATGTCCCTTTTGGGCAAAACCTGAGCATCCCTAGGGTCTTCCCTCCTACCCTCTGGCTCTCTTTTCTCCGGTGGGTAGCTGGGGTCCCTCTTCCTTTCGGCATATTCCTTACATATCTTCCTTTCGGCATATTCCTTACATACCCCCTCCCTTAAGCTTTTACTCCCCAATTCTTCCCCCTTTTCTTCCTTATCCTCGCCTACCCGGGATAGGGCATCCACATTTCCCAAACATCTCCCCGGACGATGCTCCACTGTGTATTGGAAGGGTTGTAGTGCTAAATACCACCGCATTAGCCTTCCATTGTTATTTTTCATTAAATTTAGCCACTTCAGTGGGGCATGGTCCGTTACTAGCTTAAATTGCCTCCCTTCGAGATAGACCGTACACTCTTGTATTGCCCACCTAATAGCTAAACATTCCTTCTCTATGGTGGAGTAATGGTTCTCATGAGGTAGGAGTTTACGGCTTAGATACAGCACGGGATGTTCTGCCCCTTCATGTTCCTGAGACAGCACTGCCCCTAGCCCCCTCCCCGACGCATCCATTTGTAGGATAAAGGGTTTTTCGAAATCCACGGCCTTCAACACCGGTTCATGGCACAGGGCCTGCTGCATCTGCTCTAACGCTCGCAACTCCGCCTCCCCCCACCTCAGCTGGTCCGGGCTCTTACCCCTCAACATGTCCGTTAAGGGAGTAGCCATTACAGAAAAGTGCGGGATGAATCTCCTGTAATACCCCACCATACCCAGGAACCTACGCAATTGTTTTTTCCGATTGGGTCGGGGAAAGTCTTGGATGCTTTTAACTTTATTCAGTAAGGGTCGCACCTCCCCCCGGCCTACATTATACCCCAAATACTTCACCCTATACTGGGCAAAGTAACATTTCTTCGGGTTAAGGGTAAGTCCAGCCTCCCTAAACGATTGCAGCACTGCCCCTACCTGTTTCAAATGATTGTTCCAGTCCTCACTGTGTACTACCACATCATCCATATAGGCCGCGGCATATGTCTGATGTGGTCTGAGGACTTGGTCCAGCAATCGTTGGCAGCTCGCCGCCGCCGAATTTAGGCCAAAGGGCAGCCTTTTGAATTGGTACAAGCCTATAGGGGTACTAAAAGCGGTCTTTGCTTGGGCTCCGGGGGAAAGGGGAATCTGCCAGTACCCTTTTGTTAAATCTAACGTGGTAAGATACTGGGCTGACCCCAACCTGTCTACCAACTCTTCAATATAAGGCATAGGATAGGCATCAGCTTGAGAGATAGTATTAAGCTGACGGAAATCAATACAAAATCTCCACTCCCCTTCAGGTTTTGGTACTAACACCACCAGGCTGGACCAGGGACTATGGGATTCCTCAATTACCCCAAAGTCCAACATTTCCTGCACTTGTTTAATGACTTCCCTCCTTTTCATTGGTGAGAGTCTATAGGGCCTTTGCCTTACTATCTTACCCCGTTCAGTTACAATGTCATGCTCTACTAGGTGGGTACTCCCCGGGCATGCTGTCAAAACATCTTTAAAGCGCTCTAAGAGCCTTCCTATCTCTTTTTGTTGCCCCTGGGGTAACCGGGGGTTAACTCCGGGCTCGCAGGGTTTGAAAATCTCTCTTATTTGAGGCCCTAACTCCTCTCCTTCCTTTTCGTCCCCCCGCGTTTGAAACCCTACCCTCGCTACCCAAGGTTTCATAAGATTAACGTGAAACGTCTGGACCCGACCCCTCTCATTTGCCACCTCATACGTGAGGGGACCGAGTCTCCTCTTCACCACCCAGGGTCCTTTCCATCTAGAGGCGAACCTATGGGGATCTTCCGAGATTAAGATGAGGACCCTATACCCGGCGGCAAACTCCCTGTCCCGAGTCCCTCTATCGTAATATCCCTTTTGTTGTTCTTGGCTCTGTTCTAGACGGTCCTGGGCATACTCCTGCATCCTACCCAATCTGCCCCTTAGATCCTGCAAATATTCGCCCACGGACTGCTCGCTGGTTTCCGGAGGTACCCAGTGTTCCTGTACGATATCTAATATACCCCTGGGTCTTCTGCCAAACATTAACTCATACGGTGAAACTCCTAAGGAGTCTTGCACCTTCTCCCGGTATGCATAGAGCACAAAGGGTAAAAGTTGGTCCCACCCGGTCCTATCCTCCCCCAAGGCTTTTTTTAGCATCCCCTTTAAGGTCCTGTTAAAGCGTTCCACCATCCCATTGGTTTGGGGATGGTAAGCTGCCGTACGTACATGTTTTATCCCAAAGGCCTCCCATACTTGTCTTAAGGTATGGGACATAAAGTTGGAACCCCGGTCTGTCAAAACTTCTTGGGGAAAACCTACCTCACAAAAAATTTTTATGAGTTCCCAGGCAATACCCTTGGCCGAAATGTTCCTTAAGGGCAGGGCCCATGGATACCTGGTGGCCATGTCCATAACTACTACTACATAGAGATACCCTCTCTGTGACCTTGTTACGGGCCCCACAATATCCATGGCTATTCTCCTCACCGGTTGTTCTACCCGTGGCAGCGGCTTTAATGGGGCTTTAGGAGGGAATCTGTCTGATACCTTCTGACATCTGGGGCAGGACTTGCAGTATTTTTCCACCTCCCCATATAAGCCCGGCCAATAAAACCTCGCCAATATTTGGGTCAGGGTGGCCTGGGAGCCCTTATGTCCGCTCAGAGGATGGTCGTGGGCCAGCCTTACCACCAGCGGATGAAAAGCTCGGGGTACCACCAGCTGTTTCCCTCCGCCCGCGTGCTCCCAATTTGGCACCCTTCTATATAGGATGTTCCCTTCTATCAGGAACCCCGGAACTACCTGGCCTTCTCCCTGGCGCGCCCTTTCCCAGGCATACTCTAAGGTAGGGTCCGTGGCCTGCTCCCTATGAAATTGGGGAAACTGCTCCCTCAATTCTTCCGGGGCCACCGGCAGGTAACTCTCCCTCTGTGCCCGCTGAAGAGCCTCCCTTCTACCCTTCTGCTCCTTTTTTTTCACGGCTTTCCTTTTTTTTTCCCGGCCCGGTTCGCCCAATACCTCTCCCTGAAAAGGAAAAACCCCCCCTATTCCCTCTGTTTCTTCGTCTACCTCGCGGTGAGCCTGGGCCCGGGTAGTGACCAACACTTTTCTCTCCCCCATACACTCTATAAATGGTGGCCAATCCCTCCCTAAAATCATCTCATGCGGCAATCTGGGTAGAACGGCCATGGCCAGCTCTAGCTCTCCGGTGGGCCCCTGTAAGTTGACCCGCTGGAGTGCATAACGGGTCCTGGCCCCATGAATACATTGGATAGACACCCCTCCATCATAGGTCTCCCTGCCCGGGGCCCTCCTCTTTCTTATCTGTTGCCACAGCCTCCGGGAGATCATGGATTGGTCGGCCCCAGAGTCTAACATAGCGGTGATGGGTACTCCCTCCACCTTAACTTGAGTAAGGTACCTGGGCCTAACTCCTTTTTCTACCTGAGAGATCCACCCCTCCCGCCACTGGCAATCCTTTTTGAAATGGCCTACCTTACCACACTTAAAACACCCCTTGCTCCCAAAAGGAATAGCCTTTCTACTCGGGCCGGCTTCTATCTCGGTCTTTTTACTCCCTGCGGGGGTCTCCGGCTTAATTAGGGAAACTTTCGGGCCCCCTTTTTCTAACGCCCGAGTCCTGCCTCCCTCCCACTCTGGTCCCCCCCACTGCTGGGCTTCCAGGTAACATTCCAAACCCGATGTCACCCCTTCTACCGTCTTACATCCCCTCTTTATTAATTCGGCCCTAATTTCGTCGGGCAGACCCTGGAGGAATTGCTCCACTACTAATTCTTGCAGTACCTCGTGCAGGTTGTGTCGCTCGGGCTCCAACCATTTTTTCACTAAATCCATTAGCTTATTTGCCACCGCTTTAGGGGGGGTCCCCTTTTCCCATTTGGTGGCTCTAAACTTACGTCTGTAAGCTTGTGTACTGAGTCCATATCTGTCCTTGATAGCTTCTTTCAACCTTCTATAGTTGGCAGCCTCTTCCGGAGACAAATCCCTAAAGGCTGCCAAAGCCTCCCCGGATAGAGAAGGCACCAATCTCATGGCCCACTGCTCTTGTGGCCACCCAGCCGCCCCAGCCACCCTCTCAAATGCTGTCAAAAAATCGTCCACATTATCCTGCTCGGACAACTTCCCCCAGTTAAGTGAATTCATGGAGACATGTCCTACCGCACCGCTTCCTCCGGGCCCGTGTCCATTTGCTCCGGTTTCCCCCTCACGGGGAACATTAGCCCCTCTCTGGAAAAAGTCTTGTAGCATGTTGAGTACTGGTTGCTGCTGATCCCGGGCCGCCATCAGCGAGTCCTCGACTATCTTGGCCGTCAGCTCCTGCTGTTTTTGGAACTGGAGAGTCATCCACCCGAAGATCTCCTTGGGGTCCATCACGGCACTGGCGCTGCCACCTGGGGGAGGGACAAAACAACAGAGAACCACCTCCAAGTGCGATTACCTCACTTAAGTTGGACTCTTTCTCTGATCCCTCTAACACCTCCCCCCCCCTCCCCCAGTCAGGCCCGCTTACCGGAACCCAAGATGGGTCTGCGCCTTTCTCAGCGTTGGCCCTCTCGTGGGGCTTCTCGTCCAGTCGGGTCACAGCCTCCTCTAGCGACAGGTCCTGCAGCAAGATCCCACTCCTGACACCACTTGTAAACAATGCTCCTACTGGCTAAGTCCGTGAAGCCTCCTCACCACCAGCACCGAGCTCCCTGTTTTCCTCTTTATGTGTTTCTTCTTCTTTCTTGGGCCTGTTTTTGGGATTTGCAACCCAAGCCCCTTTTCTTCAACAGCTCCTCAGCTGTTTTAAACCCAGTCCAATTACAGCCAGGGTTCTCTCAGCACAGCTCAATAAAGTCAGGCTGTTTCTAACACAGTCCAATTACAGCCAGGCTTCTCTCAGCACAGTTCAATGGAGCTAGGCTGTTTCAAACACAGTCCAAGTACAGCTGTAATACATGGGATTGAAGGTCAGCTGGGGATGGAATGAGTGGAATGTTTTGGCTGTAATTATGTGTTGATATTCTCTGTTATGGGAAACAGGCTAGTTGTTTAAGGGATGCCAGCACCTTTGGGAAAGGCACCTTCAACCTGTGCAGGTCTGGGGGAGTTATTCTCTGTTATGGTGGTTGTTTAAGGGATGCCAGCACCTCTGGGAAAGGCACCTTCAACCTGTGCAGGTCTGGGGGAGTTATTCTCTGTTATGGTGGTTGTTTAAGGGATGCCAGCACATCTGGGAAAGGCACCTTCAACCTGTGCAAGTCTGGGGGAGTTATTCTCTGTTATGGGAAACAGGCTGGTTGTTTAAGGGATGCCAGCTTGTGCAAGTCTGGGAAAGGCACCTCTGTTTCACACTATAAAAGAGGCGAGAGCACCGGACTTGCTTTAGAAGCTTGCCTGAACGTAAGGGACGCCTTGTTCAGTGATGTCCCTGTAATCTCTGAGGAAGAGCTAGTGCTTCCCTGGTGGTCTTCCCAGATGCTGACTGAATTGCAGGTGCTGTAAGTATCTTGGTGTATGTGTTCACATATGTATCACCAATAAAAGCGATATACCGCATATTGTGTCTGGTGGCTTTTGTGTTGTCATAAGCACAGCGCCCCCTAGTGTTACAATTTGGCGTAGTCGGCAGGATATCGCATTGTTGTTACGGTGATTACATTTGTGAATATATACTTGTTTTATTGTTTTATTGTTTTGTGAATATGTTGAAGAAAGGGAAGAAGAGCAAATCTCATCAGGAGGCTGTGCAGGCACAGCTTCCGCAGCTGTTTGCAATTCCTGGATGGGATAAATACCCATATCAGGCATTGGCAACAGAATGGGCGACAGATACGGGGTTGAGTGAGAATTGGGAGGTATGTTTAGGAGAGGGAATGTGTGAGGATGTGTTGAAATGTTTACAAAATGCCCCTGTGGTTAAAGGGAAAGAGTTAAGAACTGTGGGTCGGAGAGGGTGGATTTTGTTGTCGGCATATCGCCTGATGCACCAGCAGAATCTGTTATTACAACAGAAGCTGTTGGAATCACAGGCTGAGATTCTGACATTGAAAAGCAACTTGGTAATGTCACAGTGTCAGGGCAAATTGATGATGGATAAGTGTACGGGGTACCAGCAAATTGCTGAGCGGGCGGCGGTGCGAGTAGCGCAGTATAAGTATCGGAAAAGGAGAGGGCGTGTGAGTAAGGTAAAGGTTGCAAAGGTGATGGCTACTGCCACACAGAATCCTAATGGATGGGATCCTGAGACGTGGGATGGGGATATCTGGTCTTCCACACCCGAGAGTGAGTCAGGGGGTGAGGAAAGTGCTGCTCCGGAAATGAAGCCGATAATTCGGCGACGAGCACAGTTGGGTGGGGCAGCGCCAGTGCGCATGGATTTAGCAGAAGACTATACACAACAAGAAATTCTCAATATCATGCAGCAATTCCAGCAGCGTCCAAATGAATCCCTTATTGCTTGGTGTGTAAGGCTGCATGATACTGGGGCAATGGGGATACGGATGGACAATGAGGACTGTTTGAAATTTATACCTTTATCTCGAGATGCTATAATTCAAAGTGCATTTCGGGAACATAGTTTAGCAATGCCTGATGGGAATGGGTCAGAGGCTACTACTCTGATTGAGTTAGTGGGAACAGGGTGTCGTAGAAAGTACCCTTTAGAATCAGATTGGCCTGGGGATGACAAGCCTTGGTATACTTTGAAAGATTGTATCCAGCGATTAAAGGAAGAGGCAATGAAAGTGTGTATTGTCACAGGACAGATGGATACACTTACCCAAGTGCCTATGTCAGCGGCAATTAGAAACAAAGTAATTAAAGGGTCTCCTCCAATGTATAAACAAGTTATTTTGACTCTGTTGATGAATGAAACAGATAACCCGTTGGAGGGCATTATGGATAAAATCGAGCAATTAGGAGATTTGGGGGATTGGAGTCTGAAGCTGACAGATAGGAAAAATAATGAGGGGCAGAGAAATGGGGAAGGGCCGAAGGGGCAAGGTTCAGAGGTAGAGCGAGTATCTCGTAAGGATATGTTTGCCGCTCTACTACAAGCGGGGGTGGCTCGGGAGAAAATAGATGGAATTCCCACTGGAGAGTTATGGCAGCAATATAAAAAATTAGGATTGGATAAGAGAGGGATGAAACCGGTTCGGAAAACCCGGACAGTGGGAAAAGAAAAACTTCCTTCAGCCCCACCTGTGGAGGGTCCGGACTATTCAGATTTGTATCATGAGGTCCGTACTCTCCTGCAGAGAATGACACTTCCATCTACTACTACTCTGCCCCCATCTAAAGCAGAAACCAATCCGTTTAGAGAGGATTGACTAGTACGGGGATGCAATGTAAAAATTGATCCGCGTCCCTATATTGATGTTGTAATACAATGGAGTCCGGGAAATTTTCAACAAGTACGAGCTTTGATAGATACCGGAGCAGAAGCAACGATTATAGCTGGTAACCCTTCTAAGTTTAAAGGACCAAAGTGTAATATTGTAGGACTAGGGGGGAAGAGTATTCCTGCAGTGGAAACACAATTGGCTATGCACATTGGGGATTTACAGCTCCAAAAGTATGCTGTAATGATTACGCCAGTGGCAGAATATATAATTGGTATGGATATTCTGAGAGGTTTAAAACTTACTATTGATGGGGGAAGTTGGCAATTTGGAACGTCTCCCGCAGTTCCCCGGCGTTTGAAGTATATTTCCACTTATAATATTCACGCAGTATTACTGGGAAAAATTGTTGATGAGCCTCTCACCATACCAGCCGCCACTCAATTAGTTGCACAAAAGCAATATCGGATTCCTGGTGGTATTGCAGAAATTACGCGAACAATACAGGAATTACAAGAGGTAGGGGTCATTGTCCCAGTTACTACCAAATGGAATAATCCAGTATGGCCAGTGAAGAAATCTGATGGATCCTGGCGGATGACAGTAGATTACCGTCAATTGAATAAGGTTACACCCCCGTTGCATGCTGCAGTCCCCGACATTGTAACTTTAATTGAGAACATACAAAATAGAAAAGGAAAATGGTATGTAGTGATAAATTTAGCAAATGCCTTCTTTACAATAGCCTTAAAAGAGGAATTTTGGGAGCAATTTGCATTTACGTGGCAGGGAAGGCAGTACACTTTTACACGGTTGCCACAGGGATGGTTGAACAACCTGGTTACCTACATGGAAACAGAATGATTGGTATATTCATACTAAACTGGTTTGGGGATCACAGTTATGGCAAGAAATTAGTGAATTTCTGCAATCTACTTCTGCCTATGTCTATCATGTTGATGCACATGTTTCCCCTATAACCTCTGATCATATTTTTAATCAGACAGCAGATTCCTTAGCTACCATTCACACGAATGTCATCACTGGAACAGATGATTCTACTATTCATCGGGGTGAAGAAGAGACTGGTATTGCAAGCTGGGCACATCAAAAATGTGGACATCTCGGAGAGCAAGCCACTTATTGTTGATAATTCCTGTCAATTCCTCCTCTTTTACTCAAATTTCTGATTTTGTGGGAGTCACTGAGCGAGGGCATACTGTTTCTCTGTTTGGGTTGGGAACTCGATGCCCGTACTCCCGGCAAGCGGGTGCTGGGAGTGACCTCGCGTGTCCACTATTGGTGGAGCAACAAAAATAACTCAACCTTACAGCAAGATAATTATACATGTCATACTGCATGTCCGGTATTGAACGTAACTGCTTCCCAAGCTGTGTTTCATAAAACTGAACAGCGCTTTGTAGTCGTTTCATCCAGTTTTGTGAATGTGACTATCCATAATGCTACGTCCTGGGTTATGTGCATCCAGCCTATGGGATTCCGGGACCAGATATGGAGACTATGGAATCGGACACGCAAAATGCAGTTCCTCCAAACTTGTAACAGCTCTATAGTAAATATTACTTTGAATCGAACTGCTGAATGGATTTTCACTAATGCTACACCAATTGCAAACCGTTTTACACCCTGGATGGACTTCTTGCATGTGTTGCTTGCTGTTAGTAATATGACTAATCCTGCTCCACTGTCACGCATTCCCACTACATGCAAAAATATGTCTATGCAGTATAGAAAGACAGTATTAACTTACAATGTTACATTTCCACACTTGCCTCGCTGTACTAGGATACGGCGAGCATGGTATGATACTATTTTGGGGGGTGCGGGAACTGGACTGGGAATTCTGAATACTGTAGATACAGATACTCTGTTTAGTAAACTACACTATCTAGGTAAGGACTTGCATACTGAACTGAATATTTTAGCCAATTGGTTACCTGCCATTCCAGGAACAGGACAATTAATGGTGCCTGCGATAGCAGACATTAATAATTTATTAGCCCAAACTTTTAAGTTTGAAAATTATACTGACATTACTTTGACAAAAGCATTGAATTATACTTGGTGTTCATTACAGACGTTGTACGCTTTGCATCAGCGGGACAGAGTCCAGATGGCTCTACAATTGGGGATGCATACCCAGTTGCAGACCCTTTTCGCTGGATATATTCCGGTTGATGAGTGGTTGTTCCCACATTCAGAGAGTACAGTCTGTACTGATCGATTCTGTACAGGGGTTTTATCTTCATATAAGATTGTCCATACTCATATAGTATGTAAGTATTATATATCTCCAGTATTAGTGAATGTTTCTGGTATTGTAACCTTTTGGGCCCCGCATCTGAATGGGGAGTATATAACTGTATATAATGAGACATATAAATTGGATATGTGTAATGAGCAGGGAAATCGCATGATTTGTCCTTTCCAGCCACCACAATTTGAACCTTGCTTATCCCCACGTTTTGGGGAATGCACATTTACTGTTTTCCCTGCCAACTATGAGTTCTTTGTAGAAATTAGTCCGCGGACATTATGTATTTCCACTGCTAATTTCACAACTTTGTCAAATAATACCTTCCTGACCGATCTGTCAGGAGTCAGTTCCTGTTTTACTAGTATATCAGTATTTTGGTGGAAAGGACAAAAGTATGTATTATATCCGGATTTATTTAATTCTGCTTTCATACAGTACAATTATACCTTCTTTACGGAGCCAATTTTAGCTGTAAATTATAGTAAGTTGACCCACATGTTGCATATATCCTCTCTTATTAATGAGTATATTCAAGGTGTGAATCACACCTTAAGAGTCATGCAAGTAGATGCTCAATTTGACAATCACACTGTTCGTATAGTGGCGGAAAATATTCGAAGTAAATTACATCATAATTGGTGGGATCCATTATTGGGACATTCTCCTAGTGCAGATGCTTTCCTAAAATGGATCACTCATCCTTTACTTGTAGTACTATTAGTTAGCATCCTGCTAGTGATTTGGAATTGTATTTTGACTTGTAAAATTTGGAAACGACCTACGGTGGTCCATAATACTATGTATACTTCTGTCTCCTCATAAGCAGAGAATATCAAGGGGTGGAATGTAATACATGGGATTGAAGGTCAGCTGGGGATGGAATGAGTGGAATGTTTTGGCTGTAATTATGTGTTGATATTCTCTGTTATGGGAAACAGGCTAGTTGTTTAAGGGATGCCAGCACCTTTGGGAAAGGCACCTTCAACCTGTGCAGGTCTGGGGGAGTTATTCTCTGTTATGGTGGTTGTTTAAGGGATGCCAGCACCTCTGGGAAAGGCACCTTCAACCTGTGCAGGTCTGGGGGAGTTATTCTCTGTTATGGTGGTTGTTTAAGGGATGCCAGCACATCTGGGAAAGGCACCTTCAACCTGTGCAAGTCTGGGGGAGTTATTCTCTGTTATGGGAAACAGGCTGGTTGTTTAAGGGATGCCAGCTTGTGCAAGTCTGGGAAAGGCACCTCTGTTTCACACTATAAAAGAGGCGAGAGCACCGGACTTGCTTTAGAAGCTTGCCTGAACGTAAGGGACGCCTTGTTCAGTGATGTCCCTGTAATCTCTGAGGAAGAGCTAGTGCTTCCCTGGTGGTCTTCCCAGATGCTGACTGAATTGCAGGTGCTGTAAGTATCTTGGTGTATGTGTTCACATATGTATCACCAATAAAAGCGATATACCGCATATTGTGTCTGGTGGCTTTTGTGTTGTCATAAGCACAGCGCCCCCTAGTGTTACAACAGCCAGGCTTCTCTCAGCCCAGCTCAATGAAGTCAGGCTGTTTCTAACACAGTCAAATTACAGCCAGGCTTCTCTCAGCACAGTTCAATGGAGCTAGGCTGTTTCAAACACAGTCCCAGTACAGCCAGGCTTCTCTCAGCACAGCTCAATAAAGTCAGGCTGTTTCTAACACAGTCCAATTACAGCCAGGCTTCTCTCAGCACAGTTCAATGGAGCTAGGCTGTTTCAAACACAGTCCAAGTACAGCCAGGCTTCTCTCAGCACAGCTCAATAAAGTCAGGCTGTTTCTAACACAGTCCAATTACAGCCAGGCTTCTCTCAGCACAGTTCCATGGAGCTAGGCTGTTTCTAACACAGTCCAATTACAGCCAGGCTTCTCTCAGCACAGTTCCATGGAGCTAGGCTGTTTCAAACACAGTCCCAGTACAGCCAGGCTTCTCTCAGCACAGCTCAATAAAGTCAGGCTGTTTCTAACACAGTCTAATTACAGCCAGGCTTCTCTCAGCACAGTTCAATGGAGCTAGGCTGTTTCAAACACAGTCCAAGTACAGCCAGGCTTCTCTCAGCACAGTTCAATGGAGCTAGGCTTTGCGCGAGCTCAAAGCCTTGGGTCCCTCCCTCTAGGTCAGTCTCTATTCTCCTGACCTCCTCCCGCTTTGACCCAGGCCTCTCCCCTATACCTCCAGTGCTGGCTGAGCCATAGCCAAGAGCTCCATGGTTCCTCTAAGACCAGCTCAGCCTCCTCTTGCTCCATCGCCTCTGGTTCATTCTCCCCCTCTCCTTCAGTAGCCCAGTCCATTTTCTCCTCCCCCCACCCCTTTTCCAGCTGATTACACTTTTCTTCATTAACTCTGCTAGGCTGCTTTTCCTTCTCCTGCCACCGGTTCCACCACCTCCTCCACCAGGTGGGAGAATCAGCTTTTCCTTTTCCCTGGCGGCCCTCTTCTGGAGCTCCTTGGTTCTGCACCCTACTTCTCCTCCCCCGGAGCTCTCCTGTGGCCTTCTGGGAGTTGTAGTTTCCCATCTTTATGTCCCTTTTGGGCAAAACCTGAGCATCCCTAGGGTCTTCCCTCCTACCCTCCGGCTCTCTTTTCTCCGGTGGGTAGCTGGGGTCCCTCTTCCTTTCGGCATATTCCTTACATATCTTCCTTTCGGCATATTCCTTACAATACGTAATGGCTTCATCTGCTTGATGATAAGGAAGGGAAAATTAGGTTCTTACCTTGGTAAATTTCTTTCCTTTAGTCATAGCAGATGAAGCCATGAGCCCTCCCTGTATGATTGTCTGTATGCTGTGAATCTGTTTCAGGTTCTGTTCTTGTTTCCTGAAGTTCCTTCCTTGGGAGAAAGTTGGAAAACAGTCTTCAGGATTCATATTCACTTATAGGAGGATGAGTCCATTCCCTCCAGTTTATGTTTTGGAGGATGCGTTTATTCCCTCCAGGAGGTTGCATGTATCCCCTCCAGTTATACAATAAGGAGGATGAGTTTATTCCCTCCAGGAGGATGTGTTCATTCCCTCCTTTTGAGTTCATGCCCTTGTTAAGGGGCCATTGTTCGCTGTGAGGAAAGTTCATGTTATTCCCATTGCGGTTTGCCATACTGCTTTGGAAGCTTCAAATACTGAAGAGGCAGTGGAGCTGGCTGGCCATGAGGCACTGTGAAAAGTTGAGTGCTCTCTATCTCCCCATGCTGGTTGATGGACACAACCCATACGTAATGGCTTCATCTGCTATGACTAAAGGAAAGAAAATTACCAAGGTAAGAACCTAATTTTCCCATATTGGTCTTTAAGCTGGTAGATTATCAATTTCTGAAATGGTGAGTTGGAGACCATTGGTTGAATTGACATGGAATGACCCATCTGTCTTGTTACCCTAGTAAAATTTTCTTTATCGTGTTTCTTTGTATCCGCCTTTTTCTACATTGGATTCAGATTTTTGTGATCTTGAACAGATTTAAGTGAGTGCATACAGATAACACATTTTTTTGTGGGTGTTACTTGGCAGGGTCGCCGAGAGGGGGGAACAGGGGGGACAAAATTCCTCGGGCCCGGGCCTCCAGGGGGGCCCGGCGCCGGAGTCCCACCCCGCCCTCCGTCATCAGGACCTCGCACCTCCTGGGGCCCTGTGGCGCTTCCTGACGCTCCCTTCCTCGTTGCGACGCACTCAGCTTCTTTTTCCAGCCGCCCTGCATTTAAAAAGTTGCAGCGTCGGCGAAAACGCAGGCTCGCCTCTTCTTTAAGCCCTTCCCCTTCTCTCTCAGTGTGCACTGTGCCGCCTTTGTGGAAACCGGAAATTGCATCAGTGCACGCTGAAAGAGAAGGGGAAGGGCTTAAAGAAGAGGCGAGCCTGCGTTTTCGCCGCTGCTGCAACTTTTTAAATGCAGGGCAGCTGGCCTGGAAGGAAGGAAGGAAGGAAGGAAGGAAGGGCTGTCCCTCGTTCTCTTCATTTGTGGGTAGCATTTTTATTTATTCTCACTTATATTTTCAAAAGTGCCGGCTTGTGCAGCATAGGAATGTACACAGAGGAAGTATAATAACGGAACAACTTTTTGTAGTAATTTGTCATTTGGAGGGGCTGTTTATAGGGACTCCCTAGCACGTGTTGTATTCGTGCAGACATTTTTTTTCTCCTGGTAAAGGGTCACTAAAACAGACATCATTTATGAGAATCAGGTGCTCAACACTTAGAGTTTTTATCTGCTTATTTATTTACTTATTTATGACACTTGCTGGAAACCTGAGGGCACAGAGGGGCTGGGAACTGGGGGAGGGGGGGAGGGGGGGTAAGTTGGGGCAAGTCACTGGACATGGAGGGGGAGGGAAGGGAGGGAGGACAGGGAGCAAAGGAGAATCACTGGGGATGAGTAGGGAGGGCAGGGGAGCAAGGAGAGCTGCGATGGAGGGTAGGGTAGGAGAAATGCTGGACATGGAAGTGAGGGAAGACAGGAAGGAGATGCACATGTATGGAGGGGAGAGGAGAAATTCTGGATATGGATGGAGGAGAGGGGAGAGATGAAATGCTGGATATGGATGCAGGGGAGGGAAGAGAGGACATGAGATGAACATGGATGGAGGGGAGGAGAGAGAGGATAAATGCTGGACATGGATGGAGGAGAGGGAAAAGAGAGGAAGGAGATGCATCCTGACGGAGATGAGGGAAAGGGAAAGAGGAGAAAAACTGCACATGGCTGGAGAAAATAGGCAAAAGCTGGATCCACTCTATACCTCTTCCAGTCAAGTCCGCGGAGGACCCAGCTTTTACCTATGGATGTAGGGCAAGAAATGAAGAAGAAAGGAAGAAAGTAAAGAAATAAATGGAAAGGAAACCCTGGAAGTGGAGTTAAGGGAGTAGATAGAGTAACAGAATCAGAGACTGGGACCAACATGATCTGAAATACAGTCACAAGACAACAAAGGTAGAAAAAAAAATCATTTTATTTTCATTTTAGTGTTTGGAATATGTCCAATTTGAGAATTTACATCTGCTGTCTTATTTTGCAATGTATAGCAATGTTCTGTTTTTCTGGTATTGTGCTGCATGCAGAATCTGTATGCTAATTTGGTTTCTGTCATTTTGGGTATACTGGGAAGGGGTGGGTGGGCTCTGAGAACTGGTCTGCACAGCTCCCTGCAGTTGCTAAGACTGGCACTGTCCGTCGTCAACCGTCTGCCACCAGGCCGGGCCCCCTGCATTGAAATCACAGCGCCTCTCACCTCCGTGTGAAAGCGCTGCAGGCAGCAGGAGATCGCCTCCCTTCGGGCTTCCTTCCCTCTCTGTGTCCCGCCCTCACGGAAGTTACGTCAGATGAGGGCAGGACACAGGGAGGGAAGGAGGCCCGAAGGAGGGAGGCAATCTGCTGCTGCCTGCAGTGCCTTCACATGGAGGTGAGAGGCACTGTGATTTCAATGCAGGGGCCCGCTGGTGCGCGGAGGGGGGGCGGGTGGTGGGGGAGCGGTGGCGACCTCGGGGGGGGGGGGGGCCCGGGCCTGGCCCGGCCCGGCCCGGCCCAGTCTCTCGGCGGCCCTGTTACTGGGCTACTGACACATAGCCTAAATCTAACAAAAATAGGTCTCTGGTGATATCAGCCTTAGGGGCTCTTTTACAGAGCTGCACTACCAATTCTTAGTGCTGGAAATGAGAGAAAGGCCCTTCAGTTCCTATGGGCTTCCTCTCCTTTGCTGCGCAGGAATTGCTAGCATGGGAGCCCTGGTTGACGTGTCAGAAGCATATGTGTTCCCTCTTATCCTTAGATCCAAGCTCATTGTGCCCTAAAGAACAGAGGAACTAACTCCACAACCAAGTATTGTAAAAATAAAGTGTGTATTTATTTACAAGAGCAGCAAGGATAATGTGCAAAGAAGGCAAGAATAAAGAAATTGGAAGTCTTATTATAGAAAAAGCTTAGAGTAAATGCACATAAATCCCTACCTAGACTCCTAAGTAAAAGAGTCATCCTGAACCCACAACACATATAGAGGTACATGGCCAACATCCAACCTGATGCAGACCTCTAGATGGCAGTGTGTTCCTCAGATGGTGAGTCAGGTCCAATACAGCTCTGCTCATTTACGGGAGGTCAACACAGTAGCCCTTCCATCAGATAAGAGTGCCTTTTTATACAGAAATCATGCTGTGCTGATGATGTACATTCTGGCTGGGGGGGGGAGGGGTGGGTGATGCACACAAGTTTGTTTACCCCAAATATTGTGGCTTCAAGGGCCAACTGATTGTCTCACTGGCACCACCCTGCAGCAGTCACCTTGAAAAAAAGCTGGGATTTCATAAACAATGTGCAACTTGCAAGCCACAGCCTCTCTCCATCTGCAAGAGTAATTCAAAGAGTCCTTGGCTGTTCTGACCATGATATCAATGCTGATAATGACCTTTTTATTCTAGCACCTCGGCATTTTTGTCAGCAGTCTTTGTCTGTATGCAAGGTCACAGCTTCAGCAAACAATAGGCGTTGCACTGAAAGATGGAATAGGCTTAGGTCTGCATTTCTGAATTTGTTAGTGCCAGGTATAATTTCATATACTTTTGCTATATAGCAACACACATAGTGCTTGTTTTGCTCCTACAACATTTTGAGTGGTTGATTACCTATAAGTGTTGCTATCCTTCCCTGAATTTTAAAGAGATTGAAAGAGTTACATGTTACAATTGAAGGGTTTGTAATTTATCTCTGCTTCTCTGTACAAGTTGAAATTAGGCACATAAAAAAAAAAGATTTTAAATGCTCCCAGGTTTCAACCTAGTTCATTTTTAATGTGGGGTATGTCATAAATAAGTAAATAAATAGAAACTCTGAATGTTGAGCACCTAATTCTCATAACATGTCTGTTTTAGTGGCCCTTTAGGGTGGTGGGGAAGGTCGGTCTCAACATTGTTTGCCCCAGGCCTGGATTTGTCTCTTGGTGGCCCTGGTGTGGCTCAAATGCAAAAAGCCCCAGGGCCAGATGCACTAAACTTAACGAGCCATTAATGAGCAAGTAGTAAACCGTGGCATGCACTAAAAGCTTCGAGCCATTTTCTGATCACGGTAGCAGCTAACGAAAACGGAATGTAGATGATCCGAAGGCTATTATAATGAGCTGCACTACCATTTTCCGATCCGCTTACCGTGGAAAACCTAACGGAGGGTCTACACCTCTCGTTGGGGCAAAGGAATGAATCGGAAGAAAAAAATGTCAGGGACGGCCTTTTTGGACGTCCTTCACCTGAATCCCCGCCCCCCCACACACACTCCAAAGACGTTCTTTTTGGACGCCCTTCACTTAATAATAAAAACCCCAACCGTCCAAGTGCTCGGCCGGGATGTCCTTTATGGATGTCCTTCATGCAAAACAAAAAAAAGGACACCGTACTTCTTAATTTTTACTATCGCTTTTCTGTTTTAAATCATTTTTCCCTTCCTCGGCAGCTGAAGAGAGGGCTAATGAACAATTGTGAGGCCCCCCCCACGAGCAGCGAGTTTAACTGACACCAATGAGAGCTAAACGCGCTGTGATTGGCTGAGAGAGACCTAGGGGTGGAAGATGGATGGGAGTTGAAGACATGGACGATGGACGTCCTCAACTGCGCTCTCCTGCACTTTTCTTGCTGGGGTGGCGGCTGAGCCGGGATCACGGAAGGGAGGAACATCGGAGCCTTCCTGCAGTAGGCCGTGGAGCGGGTGAGCGGCATAGCGAAGGTGCCATAACGTTAAAAAAAATTTGTTTAAGCCCCTCATGAGCACTTGGGACGCAGCTTGTTTGTTTGTTTTTTTTAGGTGGGTGTTAGGCACTTTTTTGACGTATTTGGCATGCGCAGAGCAGCCAGCATAACGCTTGGCTGCTCTGTGCATGCTCGACCGGCCGCCTGTTTACTGATGGAATAGAGAATGCAAGTGAACTACAACGAGCAGCTCATTTCCATTCCTTTTCCTTGATGCATGCCTGTTCCTTACCGATTCGCCAAGGGAATCAGTAAGGGAAGGGCTTTAATGATTTTTTAGTGCATCCCCCCCCCCCCCCCCCCCCCCCCCCCCCCAGTGTCAACGTAAAAAAAAACTATGCTGGAAGCAATACTACTGGCAAGTCTGTGGAGGGAGTGAAGGTGATGGTGATAGTGAAGAGTATCAGGAAGCTTCTGCTGGTTGCTCTTCCCCAAAGCAGCTTAGAAACAGCAGCATCTCACTACTCCTCTCTCCTGAGCTCGAGGCAAATGAAACTGCAATTGGCTACTACCCTTTTCACATCGATACCAGCGTCAGTAGGGCAGGGCCACCGAGAGGGGGGGCAGGGGGGACAAAATTCCCTGGCCTCTCTCCTGCTCCCAGGCTGCTGGCACTGCAGTCCCCAGTCTCACCTGCCTGCCCTCTGCTCTGTCAATAGCTCCCCTCTGTCTGCCACCGTGACCGGGCCCCCTGCATTCAAATCGCCAGCGCTTCACCTCTGTGAGAAAGTGGCAGATTGCCTCCCTTTGGGCCTTCCCTCACTGTGCCCTGCCCTTGCGGAAACAGGAAGTGACGAGGGCGGGACCCAGTGAAGGAAGGCCCGAAGGGAGGCGAGCTGTCGCTTTCACACAGAGGTGAGGCGCTGACGATTTGAATGCAGGGGGCCCGGTCATGGTGCCAGCCGGAGGGGGGCGGGTGGAGGCTGGGGAGTGCGCTGCCGTTGGCCTGAGAACAGGAGAGAGAGGCGACAGTGGTAGGGATTGGGGGGGGGGCAGTGGCGGCGACAAGGGGCCCCAGGGGCGGCCTTGCCCCAGGCCCAGATCAGTCTCTCGGCAGCTCTGCGGTAGGGCTGAGCTTCTTTGCTTCTCTGGCGGCATTGTGCAAGCATTTGCAAATATAGCAGGATGGTTTTGCTAAACTTAAAATACATACGTATTAGCAGAGTTCACCTGCCAGTTTTAAAACAATGCTTGGGTGGCCATTAAATGGAGACAGCATTTTTCTGGTCCTTCCTTTTAGCTTTAGTTTCTGTGCCAGTGGACTATATGGGAATATTTGACAGGATATCTATTAGATAGCCCAGATTGAAATACTGACCAATCCAGAATTAAACTTCATTTAAAATGGGAAAGAAATAACGATATCGGTTTAGTAGCATTTGTCATGTAACGAATATATGAAAAGCAATCATACTGTACTATATTTAATAAGGAAGTCTACACTGTAGCGATTGGGACTCTCTAATGTCGTACCTCCGCCGGGGCATTAGGGGGCCCTATCAAACACCACATACCTCTCATTTCTCGCCGTTCTACTCTTGCTTGCTACCATCGTCCGCATTTCACAAAGGCGGGGCTGTATAGCAGGTTGGGCAATATAAAACGGGGGGGAGTTACTGCAGGTGGTGACGGAGAAACCAAGGTATGGATGTCATCGTGAGTGACGAGTCCCTAGCCAGCGCCCCCTGTTGCCCACACGGTAGGAACCACCCATACACCTCTTACTGAAATCTGATTCTATAGGCATGTGTGGTATCAACGACAACTATCAAAGTGTACGTCTGCCGTTTTACCTGATCTCCTTGATTCGGCATTATACTTGGCTACCGCGCCCGTACACGCTACTGTGTTGCGTCATAATGCTTGACAGCAAGGAGGTTAGATTGAGAATAGGAGACAGCAAGAAGGTTTAATAAACAGGAGGAGTAGAAGTGATCCTATCTGTAGTCCATTGTAAATTAAGCAATGAAGCCAATTAGGCCGGTCTGACTTTCTCCTTCCCAGCGCAGCAGTCATCCCCGTTTACTCAAAACAACGCAAGCAAAGCTTTGAGCTGCTGCAGCCAAATTGTCGTTTTTTAATTGTTGGTTCATCTGTAACAAGTCTAAAGCTGTTTCAGTTTGATAGGCAGGGCCTTAAAAGGTGGAGGACTAAAGTTGTTTTGGTTTTTTTTTAAACTTATTGGACAGCTTTTTAATTTATTTGAAACCTTCCTATATGTAGACATAAATATCATGAAATAATTGAATATTACTAAAACAGCTTAAAAATTATTATAGCTGCTAGAAACAGTAATTTTAAACTCTGTATTTTGTGCTCATTTTTCAACACTAAAAACTAAATAAATACATTGTATACAATACAGACAGATGGCCAAATTTCAGTGAGGATATCCAGTTTCCTGATGGGCTCATCTTAAATGTTGTTGTAATCTGCCTTGGGAAGCCTGGTGTTATAAAAATGATGGAATATATTGAAATTAAATAGAAGTTGAATTAAACTCGCCTTTCATTGGGGCATGTGTAATCACATCTTCATCTGTTTTGTAGAACTTTACCTTTTAGATACACAAATGGATTATTCTATTGTTTGAGCATGTTTCAGGGACAAGTCAAAATAATAAAAATATTTTCTGTCAAACAAATCTCTCATTTGTGAAAACGTAACTAAATGGGCTATAAGCCCCTAATGCAGCCCATTGGTTTTCATATATTTTGTTCTTGTGATGGCTCATACTGTGCCAAAACTGGAAATACAGTGAGACAGAATAATAGAATTCAGTAACATCCAAAACTTTGTTTTAATCATCTTTATTAAAAGCAAAACATGTTGGTTGATAAGCTTCATACAAATAGATCAAGAAAAAAACAGTAAACCATTCAACATGGCACAATAAATACTTTTTCTTTTACCCCAAGAACCCTTCCCCTCCAATACTCCCCTCCCTCCCTATAAGCCCACCTGACTGTTTCCACCTGCCAAAATAACACAACAGATGTGCAGATCAGTAGAACTCAAAGTATTTCATAACAAGTAAAGCCATAAACAACACAGTTTATACCAAATTGTTTAACCACACTTTGTTTTTGCCTTCGGGTTTAATAAGCAATACCATGTGCATGTAAGGTCTAGATAAATGTAAACAATCTATGTTTAAGGCATATGCCCTAAATATGTAATACTTGGTAGCAGTAATTAAACAGTGATGGAATATTCACATAGCAGGCAGCCAACAGATTTATTTTCTAATCAACTTTGTATAAACTTGGAGACTAATAATACTTTGCTGCTTGCCATTTTGTATTTTGGCAGTGTATTGTTTGCATAATAAAATCGCACTTGCAAATATTTTTCTGACACGGCTTTAATTAACAAAAGCTACCATGAGAGGCAGACACAGTCATATAATTAACATTATAATTTTATTTGTATTTGGGTAATGACTGAGAAAAATGCTATTAAAAATTATATAACAAAGCATGAAGTTGATTTGGTTAACTTCTGCTGTATATCAGCCAGTAGTAAATAATAGTAATAAACAATATTAAGTGCATTTTTATAATATACTACTGCATTCTTCAAAATAGAAGGAGCAAGTTACCACAAACCATCTAGGCACAGGTTAAAAAAAAAAAAAGCAGCTTTCAAATGCTCCCAGGTTTCAACCTAATACATGTTAAATGTGGGATTTGATTGTCATAAATAAATAAATAGATAGAAACTCTGAATGTTAAGCACCTGATTCTCATAGCATGATGTCTGTTTTAGTGGCCCATTATCAGGAGAAAAAATTCTCTGCACAAATATAACACATGCTAGGGTGTCCCTGTAACCAGCCTCTCCAACTGATCACTGATTAAGATTTATAACAAATTTTCACTCTACCTATGAAAAGTTATCCCGTTTTTATGCTTCCTCTGTGTACATCCATGTGCTGCACAAGTTGGCATGTTTGAAAATATAAGTGAGATTAAATAAAAATGCAGCCAACAGTAAAGAACGACAACGTAGATGCAGCAGCTCATAGGTTTGCGTGCTTTGTTTTGAGTATACGGGGATGACAGCACTGCGGGTAAGGGAAAACTCAGACCAACCTAGTTGGTTTCAGCATTTTGACGTCACTTCATCTCCTGTCTATTAAACTTCCTTGGCAAGGAGGTTGGATGAAAACAGGAGACGTGTCATTCCTATTTTGTCCATTATATGGGCTGAAGCCAGTAAGCAGAGCTTGCTGGCAGTAGGTGGAGCTTTAGTTCACCCAAAACAAATAGGAAACGCTATTGAAATAAATAGCAAAAGATTATTAAAAAGGTCCATCTGTAAAAAGTCTAAAGCTGTACCAGTTGGATAGACAGTGCCTTAAAAGGTGGAGGACAAAAGATTTATTTTTTTTTTTTTTACTTATTTGACAGCTTCCCATATTTTGATATAAATATCATGCACTAAAAATTGAATATTACTAAAATAGCCTATAAAGTTATTTCCACACTGTTCTATACAGTACAGATGGTGAGATTTCAGTGAGGATATTCTGTTTCTTGATGGGTTTGTTTTAACTGTTGTAATCTTCCTTGGGAAGCATGGTGTTATAGGGACTATACTGAAATTAAATGGAAGTAAAATTAAACTCTCCTTTCATTGGGTCACATGGAATCACATCTGCATCTGTTTTGTAGAAGTTTACATTTTAAATACACAAATGGATTATTCTGTTTTCAGGCACTTTTCAGAGACAAGTGATTTTATAAGTCAAAATAAAAATAAATATTTTGTTTCATGCAGATCTCTTTTACTGAGGGGTAAAAGGGGCAATCGGAGAAGAGAAAGCAATAGCAAAGAGATTAAATGAATTCTTTGCTTCAGTCTTCACCGAGGAAGGTTTCGGAGAGATACCGGTGCCAGAAATGGTATTCAAAGCTGACAAGTCGGAGAAACTGAATGAAATCTCTGTAAACGTGGAGGATGTAACGGGGCAATTTGACAAATTGAAGAATAGCAAATCTCTTGGACCGGATGGTATTCATCCCAGAGTACTGATAGAATTGAAAAATGAACTTGCGGATCTATTGTTAGTAATATGTAATTTATCTTTAAAATCAAGTGTGGTACCAGAAGATTGGAGGGTGGTCAATGTAACACCAATTTTTAAAAGGTTCCAGAGGAGATCCTGGAAATTATAGACCAGTGAGCCTGACGTTGGTGCTGGGCAAAACGGTAGAGATTATTATAAAGAACAAAATTACAGAGCATATTCAGAAGCATGGATTAATGAGACGAAGCCAACATGGATTTAGTGAAATCTTGCCTCGCCAATCTATTATATTTCTTTGAAGAGTTGAACAAACGTGGATAAAGGCCCGGTTGATATTGTGTATCTGGATTTTCAAAAGGCGTTTGACAAAGTACCCCATGAAAGACTCTGGAGGAAATTGAAGAGTCGTGGGATAGGAGGTAGTGTCCTATTATGGATTAAAAACAGGTTAAAAGATAGAAAACAGAGAGTAGGGTTAAATGGTCAGTATTCTCAATGGAGAAGGATAGGTAGTGGGGTTCCGCAGGGGTCTGTGCTGGGACCGCTGCTTTTTAACATATTTATAAATGACCTAGAGATGGGAGTAACTAGTGAGGTAATTAAATTTGCTGACGACAGTTATTCAAAGTTGTTAAATCGCAAGAGGATTGTGAAAAATTACAAGAGGACCTTGGGAGACTGGGCGTCTAAATTGCAGATGACGTTTAATGTATTCAAGTGCAAAGTGATGCATGTGGGAAAGAGGAACCCGAATTATAGCTACGTAATGCAAGGTTCCACGTTAGGCGTCACTAACCATGAAAGGGATCTAGACATTGTTGTTGATGATGCGTTGAAACCTTCTGCTCAGTGTGCTGTGGTGGCTAAGAAAGCCAATAGAATGTTAGGCATTATTAGGAAAGGAATGGAAAACAAAAATGAGGATGTTATAATGCCTTTGTATCGGTCCATGGTGCGACCGCACCTAGAATATTGTGTTAAATTCTGGTTGCCGCATCTCAAAAAAGATATAGTGGAATTTGAAAAGGTACATGGAAGGGTGACGAAAATGATAAAGGGGATGGGACAATTTCCGTATGAGGAAAGGCTGAAGCGTCTAGGGCTTTTCTGCTTGGAGAAAAGAGAGCTGAGGGATGATATGATAAAGGTCTATAAAATAATGAGTGAAACGGGTAGACGTGAATCGTTTGTTTACTCTTTCCAACAATTCTAGGACTAGGGGGCATGCAATGAAGCTACAAAGTAGTACATTTTAAAATGAATCAGAGAAAATATTTCTTCACTTGATGTGTTATTAAACTCTGGAATTTGTTGCCAGAGAATGTGGTAAAGGCAGTTAGCTTAGTGTGGTTTAAAAAAGGTTTGGACGGCTTCCTAAAGGAAAAGTCCATAGACCATTATTAAAATGGACTTGGGGAAAATCTACTGCTTATATATCTGGGATAAGCAGCATAAAATGTATTGAGCTTTTTTGAGATCTTGCCAGGTATTTGTGACCTGGATTGGCCACTGTTGGAAACAGGATGCTGGGCTTGATGGACCATTGGTCTATCCCAGTGTGGCAATACCTATGTACTTATGTACTTATATACTAATTGGGCTATAAGCCCCTAATGCAATCCATTGGTTTTCTTATATTTTGTTCTTGTGATGACTAGTACTGTTCTAACACAAATGGATTATTCTGTTTTTAGGCATGTTTCAGGAACAAGTGGTTTTATAAGTCAAAATAAAAATAAATATTTTGTTTTATGCAGATCTCTTTTGTTTAACGATAACTAAATGGGCTATAAGTCCTTAATGCAGTTTATTTGTTTCCTTTTATTTTGTTCTTGTGATGATTTATACTGTACCAACACTGAAAACTCTTATCTCTTCGATATGGTTGATAATAAAAGGAGCTCATTGTGAACATTAGTCACCCTAAAAGGTTGTTTTCTGGCTGTTCATGAAAAATTGTGATATTGAATAAATAAGTGTATGTTTGTGTCCCTAGTCATGCATCCAAAGGTTATATAATCCTTTCAAGATAACCAATTGTTTAACTTATTAGTGGAACAGAACCACAGAGGCATGATATGGTCGAATTTTCAATTTGGTAATACTACGGCCCAGCTAAGGAACAGGTTATTTTAAGTTAGTCTTCACTGGACCAAAGTTGCTTTCATTATGCAATCACCATCCAGGTGGATAAGCAGTGTCTTAAAAGGTGGAGGATAAAGGATTTTTTTTTTACATTTATATCCCACATTATCCCAAGCAAAGTCAGGTTCAATGTGGCATTCATTTGAAAATACAGTGAGACAGAATAGTAGAAATTCAGTTATATCATGGGAGCAAGTACATGGATCTTTCTGAAATATTTAACAAAATTGAGATTTAAAATTCTGTCCTTTAATGATGCAGTATGTTCAGAAATCATAGCCATAAGTATAGACATAAGGGCAGAGCTACTTTCATGCAGAAGTCCAGAATCAGTCTAAATGTGCCAACATTGTCCAGTTCAGCACACTATTAACAGCCAAGTCCATAGAAAATTAATTATGTTCAATGGAAAATAAATCTGTTGGCTCAGGCTGCCTGCTATATGAATATTCCGTCACTGTTTAATTATTGCTACCCAGTATTACATATTAAGGGCATTTGCTTTCAACTTTGTTTTAATTCATTTATCTAGACCTTACATGCACATGGTATTGCTTTTTAAACCCAAAGATGAATCCTAATGGTCGTGGAACAATTAGGTATAAACCGTGTTGTTTCTGACTTTACTTGTTCTTGACTGCTTTGGGTCCTGCTGATCTGTACATCTGCTGTCTGGAATTTTGAGAGATGGAAATGAGAAATTAATTTTGGATGTACTCTGTAGAAGTTGTTCTTTACTTTTGCAATATGTGTATGTATTCCTGTTCTGGTGTATGCACGTAATAATATTTGAATAACTGTCTATACTTATGGACAGGGCCACCGAGAGGGGGATAGAGGGAGAAAATTCCCCAGGGCCTGGCATCCAATGGGGGCCCAACCGGCGCTAGCATTGCTGTCTTGTTTGTGTGTGCGGCAGTGCCACAGAGCAGAGTACTTCCTGCCGCGTCCAAACAGCTTATGTATTTATTTATTTATTGCATTTGTATCCCACATTTTCCCACCTATTTGCGGGCTCAGTGTGGTTTACAATACATTGTGAATGATGGAAATACAATTTGTTATAATACGATTATGGGTTACATTGTGAAGAGTTATGGGAAGACAAAGTCTAGGTCAAAATATCGTTTGGGGAATAGAACAATGGAATGTAACAATGGGGAAATGATAGGGCGATAGAACAATATCAAGAGAACATTAGGGTATAACAATTTTATCTGTGGGTAGAGTTTTAAGTGTGGTGAAAATACGGGGGAAGAGAATTCAGAAGAGAGTGTTTTGATGCATTTCTATTAGTTTGTATGGACTTCATGTGTTTTGATCCTTGCAATAAATTTTCTCAAAGCTTCTTTGGATGCAGCAGGAAGAAAGGAAGGACTGTGCTCTGTGGCACTGCTGTGGATAGGAACAGGAGAGCCATGCTAGCACCGGGCCCTAAGGACTTTTGCTGCACACAATGACAGGAGCAGGCCAGGTAAGCGGGGCGGACCTGGGGGAGGTTGTTTGCCCCAGGCCCGGATTTGTCTCTTGGCAGCCCTGCTTATGGATATGATTTCTGAACATGCGACATCATTAAAGAACAGACTTTCAAATGCTAATCTCAACTTTGTTAAATATTTCAGACATATCCATCTACTTGCTCCCGTGATATAACTACTACTACTACTACTATTTAGCATTTCTATAGCGCTACAAGGCGTACGCAGCGCTGCACAAACATAGTAGAAAGACAGTCCCTGCTCAAAGAGCTTACAATCTAATAGATAAAAAATAAATAAAGTAAGCAAATCAAATCAATTAATGTGAATGGGAAGGAAGAGAGGGTAGGTGGAGGCGTGTGGTTACAAGTGGTTACGAGTCAAAAGCAATGTTAAAGAGGTGGGCTTTCAGTCTAGATTTAAAGGTGGCCAAGGATGGGGCAAGACGTAGGGGCTCAGGAAGTTTATTCCAGGCATAGGGTGCAGCGAGACAGAAGGCGCGAAGTCTGGAGTTGGCAGTAGTGGAGAAGGGAACAGATAAGAAGGATTTATCCATGGAGCGGAGTGCACGGGAAGGGGTGTAGGGAAGGACGAGTGTGGAGAGATACTGGGGAGCAGCAGAGTGAGTACATTTATAGGTTAGTAGAAGAAGTTTGAACAGGATGCGAAAACGGATAGGGAGCCAGTGAAGGGTCTTGAGGAGAGGGGTAGTATGAGTAAAGCGACCCTGGATTCTAATATTCTGTCTCACTGTATTTTCAAATGTAAGCCACATTGAACCCAACTTTGCTTGGAATAATGTGTGATATAAATGTAAAAAAAAAAAAAATCCTTTATCCTCCACCTTTTATGTTTCAACAATTTTTATTGATGATTCAACATTGTAAACAAAATGGTGACTATGAATATTTAATAACTTGAAGAACACAATGTAATCGTACAGGTACAACATTAGCTTCCATCATCAACATTTTTATCCTTTTCACCCTCCCTCCCCTCCAACCCTAATCCTTGAACCCAATTGTATTACAGTTTTATTATGTGAATTAGGTTCGCTTTCGTGGTCAGGGCTCAGAAGGTTCTCCTGACTATCGAACTGGTCCACAGTCCCTTGTGGCTTTGGACAACTGCCAGGTATCAACTGTACAGATTCAGCAATCGGTCACTGTGCCGAGACGGGGCTATCCTCCACCTTTTAAAACACTGCCTATCCAGCTGGATCGTGATGGCACAATGAAAGCAAGTTTGATCCAGTGAAGACTAACTCAGACTATCCCTTAGCTGGGCCCTTTTATTACCATATTAAAAATGCGACCATACCATGCTTCTGTGTTTACATTCCACTAATAAGTTAGACGATTAACTGGCTTTCTTGAAAGGATTATATAAGCTTTGGATACACGACTAGGGATACAAACATACATTTATTTATGCAAGGAGTGGAGGAGTGGCCTAGTGGTTAGGGTGGTGGACTTTGGTCCTGAGGAACTGAGTTCGATTCCCACTTCAGGCACAGGCAGCTCCTTGTGACTCTGGGCAAGTCACTTAACCCTCCATTGCTCCAAGTACAAATAAGTACCTGTATACAATATGTAAGCCGCATTGAGCCTGCCATGAGTGGGAAAGCGCAGGGTACAAATGTAATAAAAAAATATCACAATTCCTCATGTACAGCCAGAAAACAACCTTTTAGGGAGGATAGTGTTCACAATGAGCTCCTTTTATTATCAACCAGATAGAAGAGATATGAGTTTTCAGTGTTGGCACAGTATAAATCATTACAAGAACAAAATATAAAGAAAACCAATGAACTGCATTAGGCGCTTATTGCCCATTTAGTTATCTTTAAACAAAAGAGATCTGCATGAAGCAAAATATTTATTTTTATTTTGACTTATAAAACCACTTGTCCCTGAAACATGGCTAAAAAAACAAAATAATCCGTTTGCAGTGGCGTACCAAGGGGGGGCGGTCCGCCCCGGGTGCACGCCACTGGGGGGGGGGGGGGGGGAGTGTCATGCGCCTGTCTGCTCCGCTCGTTCCGTGCTTCCTACCTTGACTCAGTCTCTGGACCGGCTTAGGTAGTTATCGTTGATATTAAGTGAATATCTAGTGTGACTGTTCTTTTGGGTGAATGCAGTCTATCCTATTGTATTAATGAAGTTCTGATTTTAGTGTATTAAATATGTTTTTATTGTATTGCACACTGTGAGCATATGTGGGTTAAAAACAAAGTTTGGACAAGTTCCTGGAGGAAAAGTCATGGTGGAAGCCAGTGCCTTGCCCTGGGACTGGTAGCATGGAATGGTGCTACTAATTGTATTTCTGCCAGGTATTTGTGACCTGGATTGGCTACTGTTGGAAGCAGGATACTGGGCTAGATGGACCATTGTTCTGACCCGGTATGGCTATTCTTATGTTCTTAAGTGTTATTGAATATGAGCAGATAGCCGCCCCACAGGTGATTTAAATGGGCAGGAGCTTCTCCTCCTACCTGATTAAATCATGTTGGATATTGACCCCCTAACCAGCAGACTGGTATTAAAAAGGATCCAATTTTATACACCACATAAAAGTTTAACACATGTAAAACTCAGATGTGTTAGCTTTTATGTGGTAAATAAAATTTGATCCTTCTCACTACCAATCTGCTGGTTGTTGCCTGTCTTGGATCTTGTAGATTGTTTGCCCATTTATTTTCTTGAATATTAACCCCTTACTGTTTTTGCAAGAGGTTTTGCAAGTGTTACAATTGACAAAAAAATTAATTAAAATTTATATAACAGTAGTTCACAAAATTTTAAAGTTCTGCACTTCACAAAGCATAATTGTGCAAGTGGCCAAGATATGTGC